>NC_139697.1:13679851-13880813 GCF_964188405.1 Protomyctophum parallelum | reverse complement strand
GAGAGAGAGAGAGAGAGAGAGAGAGAGAGAGAGAGAGAGAGAGAGAGAGAGAGAGAGAGAGAGAGAGATTTCAAGCATAATTATTTGCCTTATATAGGATGTTATGGGTAGGGTCACAAGAAACCCCTATGAAAATTATTGCTCAATACTGACAGCTGGTCAGGATTGGATTCATGTATACACATATATGGACAATATTTTAGGCCAATACAAAAGACTATATACCAAATTTCCCACTCCACAACCCTGACTGCAGGTGAATAGGGCACCCTGTTAGTGACAATTACAAATTGTTATATAACATTGTGATTAATACTTGATATAATTAAAATTATAGGCTACTCTGTGTTATTCAATAAACATCAGTTGCTCATGAAAGATTGATCTCCACCCAATCGAAAAGGCTAAAAACTGTACGCACACGCAGACTTCACAATTTCAATTCAAAGGGCTTTATTGGCATGAGGAAACATACATTGCCAAAGCAAAAAGTGGAACAATGCGATCAAAACGTATACGTACAATTGAAAGTCAGAATGAGCAGAACACATTTCACGTTATGTGCAAATATACAGTACGTGACAAAAACACCCCAAATAAAGTCGAACACATTTCTCTCAGGGAACTGAGAGAGTATGAAGTGCAGCTAGTTATTACAGATGGAAATGATGAATACCACAGCCAAATTACTCCATAATTGGCGATAAAGCAGTGTGCGGAACCCATCGTGACAAAATGTCATTTGGATGGACGCTAGGTCCACCAGAAAGTCCATGGTCTGTGTTGTCCCTCTGTCTTAGTTACCAAGGCACGCCGGACTCCTCTGACAGAGAATTGCACCATACAGAGGGACCGGCCTTCTCCAAGATGGAGTCAATGGAGAAAGAACTGCTGAAATTCACCACACATCTACTGTTAACAGCTTTGCAGGCTGCAGCTTCAGGAGAGTGGAGTGCTGTGTAGTGGTGTGGTGGTGGTGGTGTGGTCAGCATCTCCTTTCTCACTGTGGTCAACTCAGGGAACAATTCCTGGATTCCTTTGAAGTGGCGACGCACCATCTTCTCTGTTATTTTACTATGATCAAGTTTCCAGAAGTTCCATTGGGCCTCTGACTTAGCTGGAATCTGAAAATTGAAGAAAAATGTGCAGTTTTAGCATTTATTTTGATTAAGTTTGATGAGAGTTAATACAACGTTTGGATTTGTTCTGTGAAACATTCTTATTTGAGGAATTTACCTTGAAAAAACATGTTTGTGTTGACAAACAGACTCTGATGTTGCTCTCAAAGGATTTTGTTCTCCCAGACCCAAATTCCTCCAGTCTGTCCATCAACTGGAAAAGGTAAAAAAAAGCAATATTACAAATGAGGACTGACATAACACAACTTCACATTGAATATCAAATGTATTAAACAGGTAAATGGTGTGTGTGTATAGGATTGTGTATTTCTTACCTGACTAAAGGTGAGCATCTTTTCTGGAGAGTCTTGTAGGACGAAGGCAATCATTGCCAAGTAGGTTTTGCAGTTGTTGAACCTTTCTTGCCCAGTAGCATTGGATGGATCAGGACTCATGAAAATCCTCTTGGTGGGTCTAGTAGCAGCACCATCACCAAGAAGTGAAGATTCCCAGGTAAACTTCATCTTCAGTCCAACAGTTCTCTCTGCGGACCAACTAGGCTCCTGTTCCACTTTGACCGACCCAATGGACTCCTCTGACAGCGGAGAGGCGTTGCAGCACAGAGCAGAGGGACTGTCTTTCTTCAGGATGGAGTCAATGGAGAAAGAACTGCTGAACTTCACCTCACATCTACTGTTAACAGCTTTGCAGGCTGCAGCTGCAGGAGAGTGGAGCGTTGTGTAGTGGTCTGGTGTAGTCAACATCCCCTTGGTCACTTTGGTCAACTCAGGGAACAACTCCAGAATTCCTTTGAAGTTGCCACGAACCATCTTTTCTGTTATTTTACTATGATCAAGTTTCCAGTAGTTCCTTTTGGCCTCTGGGCTCACCGGAATCTGAAAAATAAAAGAATGCTACTGTTAAAACGTGATTAAGCTTGATGAGTTTTCAGATCCACCAGTCCAAACCGTGAACTCCCCCAATTCTGAATGATTTCACATTCCTATAAGTGAAATGTTCTTATATTTACCTTGGAGAAACATGGGTTGGATGATAAAAGGTTTCTGATGACGCTCTTAAAGGATTTTGGGCTCTCGGACACAAATTCTTCAAGTCGGTCCATCAACTGAAAAAAAGAAAATAAATCATTAAATAAAAAATGAGATAACATAACTTACTATTAAATTCATTATACAGTTACATCATTTAGCATGTTTGTCCTTGTATGATTGTTTCTTACCTGAGTAAAGGTGAGCATCATGTCCGGGGAGTCTTGTAGGATGAACGTGATTGGTACCACGTAGGTTCTGGACTTGAACATTTCTCTGTAAGACAGGCGAGGTCCATGGTTTTCAGACATCTTGTTGTATCCTTGTTGTAGATTGTAGAATGAAGTCCCAGACACAGTAGCAGTGGTTTGAGAAGTTCTCTCAGTCAGTAGCTCGTGCTGAATGAGCAGATGTCCAGGTCTCTGGATATATAAACCCTGTTGGAACAATAGGACATTAGAAGGTGTGAATTCCTGGTTTTTAATGAGGGCCTTTCCCATAGATGAGCTATGATGGCCAGGGTGGAGCCAATGACCACAACAACAATAGACCATTTCCAGCAGTACCTGAAGGTACATCTGAATTCTTCTGGATGCATTCTCTCAGTTGAACATTTTTCATGTATGCAAACCACAATAATCTGCCCAAACTAAACATAATATACACCTAAAATGTATATGCATATTTTTTATGTTCATGTTTCAATGGTTTGTGTGTGCGACGTGTGCGTGCATGTGTGTACACTGTACACGTGCAAGATGTTTGCACATATTTTGCTTTAAGGGATTCTTGCCAGGTGTACATGTCAAATTAATATTCGCACTACTGTTTCAACATGGCATGTTACATTTATGTTTACTATTCGAATTCTGAAATCAAAACACAGGGGCCTAAACATTTTATTGGGTTACTAAATATACATTTACTGTTTCTCCTCTAACTTTATTACAATGTTTTATTGCAATGTCCATTTATTAATCCCATTCTTGTTTATTATTCACATTCTAAACATAATTTGTCATAAGAATGTTGTATTCAAGGTAATTCAAACAAAGTGAATATTGCATGATACTGACGCACCTAAATGTTTTTCTGTGAAAACCTACAGCAGTGACATTCCAGTGATTATCACCTCACGCAATGCTTCCATTGTTTCAGACACTCTTTATTCAGACACTGAACCGACTTATTCACTCACAGATAAGCTCTTTTACTGCTATGTCACACTCACAGTAACATAAATGAACATTACACAAGTTAACATAATGAACATAAGATAGAAACAATATTCTAAACTACATTGTAATTGTAAACAAAGAAAGACAACTTTGCATAGCACTAAATTGTTTTCTGTGTTCTAGTTACCATGACCATTAGACATATAGGCTGTATATATATTGTGTAGACCTTTAACTGTGATTTTGTAAGTTGCTCTGGATAAAGAAAAACATGTTTAGTCTCTCTAATGTACTGTATATGTGTACATAAAACATGAATAGGATCACATGAGTAGACAATAAATGCAGACTTCAGTAATCACAATTTTCATATTTGTACTAATGCTTAAAAGAACTCTGGTGTACGAAAATACACTTTTAGTAGCCTACTCCAATAGAACAATTCACAGTTTTCTGCATTACAGATGTTCTAAAAGTAAATAATCCCAAAATGCTGAATTCTCAATTAGTTCAGTGACTCAAGTCGTCAACTGTCCACCACTGAACATGACTGTGTAACATGTGTAAATTGGACACAATAGATGGTCCACACATTCCAGTGATTATCACCTCCTCCACCCACTATAGGACTCCCAGGGTTTGTGAAGCTAATGGGTCATTCAATGAAGTCAACACATTCATTTAAATGACATTTTCATTAAAAGGATCCCCTGCCTAAAATATGAGTATGCTAACATTTGAGATTGAAACGCCTTTAAATATCTTATTTATTTTATAAATTCATGCCGTTGCAATTAAGTGATGTAATTGTTTTGTCATGAGCATCAAAACAACATTTTAAATACTGTTTAGCACATCATGCATATCATACATGGACAAATAACACACACACTGTACTGTACACGCCTACTGTACTGTATGTACATAGACCGTCCATTAGTTTGATGTATAGCAAAACTGAAGTAATATTTTTTTGGAGCCAACGAAGGCAAACTTAAAAAAGTCATCGCCCAGCTCCAAATTGGTGTAGCTACAGTATGTAACCAAGTCAATAATTTAAACAAAATGTGGAACACCCTACCAACAGTCATTAAGACATGCGAATCCCTGACTGGCCCCCATAAAATCTGAATTCCCCACCCACCCCTTTTCTCCATCACTGTATATGATGATTTCCTGTTTTTGGCTATATACTGTAGAAGTGTATATCCGTACATCTCTAAATGTTTTGATGAATTGAAAATGGTGGGCCCTATATTGTACAATTTACAATTTAGGCATTTAGCAGACGCTCTTAATCCAGAGCGATTTACATTAAGCAAGAACAAAAAAGCATGGGAATACATGCAAGTGTAAATAATGCTTTATGGTGTCGTCCACTCCGTTTTTGTATTGAGTTGTACTTGAAATGTACTGTAATTCTGCTAACTGTTAATAAATCAATCAAAAACACATTAACACAATGCACAAAGTCCTAATGTCATGTTATAATTGTGTTTCCTTTGCTTGATATTTTGTGTAAATCACATCGAATTGCCTTGTTGTACAAATAAAATCTATCTGTCTATAGTGATAATGTAGATATAATTCACTACCAATAATTTTACATGGTACAAACATCTTTATGTAGTGGTTTAGTGGAGGTGTGCATAAAATATGTTGATGAAGCCACAGGAAAAAACTTTACATTTTATGTAGAAAGCAGATCAAATTACTTACTTAGAATAACATGCACATGAATGAGAGGTGAAACTCACTGAAATGTGAACAATGTTCATGAAAAGAGCCTCAACATTCCTGTGTTTGTCACCTCATCATCCAGGATTCAACAGTCAAATATATACAGTCAAAGGTTATGCTAAAAAGATAACACAAAAAGCCACAGGGGCGTTTCCCTTGTGGTCCATTGTACTACACTGTACATTGCACATACAATTAACCACTAATGGCTATTAACAGTGGTGGAAGAAGTACTGACATTTTGTACTGAAGTAAAAGTACCAATACTACAAGTGCATCTGCTCTATCTGTTGCAAATAAAAGTCCAGTATTCAAAATGTATACCCAAGTTGGCCAGGTACAAAAGTATCCATATTACATTTTACTACTGAAAGTAAAGGTACTCGTTTTGCAGAATGTCCAATTTCACAAGTTTCCAAGTGTATTGTCTATTTATAGGCTACGTACAGGATTGAATTAAGTGGTTAAAGCATCAGTGGTCATCAATGTGTAGGCTACGCACATTGACAAATGTGTCCGTGGCAACTTGGTCTTGTCCATGCCACTCCACGTTGCACATTTTAGATTTTCTTTTTGACACATCATTATGATTATAAAGAGTTTGAGTCTCCAGGTTTACTTCAGAATACGTATGACACTTATTTCTATGACATTATGGCACATTATGAGTCCAACTAGTACTAGTGATTCTCAAATGTTGTATTATGCGAGTGTACACTGCGAGTGTACACTGTACACTGAGTGTATAGCTCTTTGTGTTTCTGGTGATTGAATGTCCATGGCAACAATGGAATTTTGACAACAAATTGTATAGAGCACCGAAGTCCTGACGTAACTCGCTCATCCCGACGATTCCCCTGGTTCACGGAAGTAGTTTCTCTATGGAGAATAACATGGGGTGATCTTAATATCGTCTACTATAAGCGTTGTGGTCCAAAAATAAACAAGCTGTCTCGGCGTTATTGTCAGGGAGGTGTCTCTGTATCGTTTTCAACAGTCAGTCACTCATATATGATACAGTCTGCTTCTAGCGAAAATCTAACTAATTAAGTAGCAGTAACATTAGCGTTTTCTCTCAGTCAGTTGATTCTTCATATCCATGTGAGTGAAGCGGCCGGGATGACATGTTTATTTTTCAAACACAGTTCTTATATGAATCAATCTAAAACTCCTCCTATGGTGATTTCAATGCAACTAAACAAATACATGAACCTGGGGACTGACGCCCTCTACTGAAAGTGACGTCAGACTTCGGTGCTCTATTCGTATAGCCTGCAGCCTTTTATGAAGACATCACTTTTATAACATCATAATAAATAATTGCCATACATATTCTGAAGAAAACCTGGAGATTTACATACAGTAATTGGGTCTTATGATCAAAATAAGAACATCATAATGGTGTGTAAAACAGAAATTCATTTTTTTCCCCACTGACACATAGGCTATTGGTGACCGCTGGACCTGAGAGTTAATTCAATAGTCAACAACATGAATCCACCTTATACCTGGCCCTTTCCTTTTATCAGAAAATAGACAATGTACAAGTTCATAATGATCAGTTAATTTCACAGAATGTTAGCCTTATATGTCCAGAATTGGGACACTAATTTTATCCACTTGAATGATTGATATTATTAGTAAATTAGTAAAATTGTTGTATGTATACATAGTTGGGGACTGTGAAATGTATATAAAGTGAATTGTAAACTGTAGAGTAGACATGGAACATCTATCTATGTTATTATAAAGATACCTGAATAAATAGATGTTTATTTTAGAAAGTCATTGCTCTTTATAGCACTTTTAACCTCCCAGTAAGTTCAAAAGGCTCAGAATATAACAAATGAACGTATGAACCTTCAACGAAATTGAAATTGAGTATCTATTCAAAATGAAAACGAGTTGAAGATTACATTTATTTTTCATGATAAATTGGTATAGGCTATTTTGCATATTGCCGTTACCGTCAATGTTATATAACAACCATGTTGTCCACACTCCAAACGTGGTAGTATTACAATTACTACTACTACTAAATACTTATATGTTTTGTGTACAAACAATGCAGTGCAGAGGAGGTGAATCACTGGAATGTAAGCGAGACTTCAGCTCATTGAATAAACATGAACCATTAAAATAAAACAGAATTCAGATGAAATCTGAATGTACTTAGATGTATAATTTTTTAGGTTTGGCAGATTATTCAGATTTTCATTCAAATATCACAAAATGAAAAAACATGCATGAGTGCATCCAGAGCACTATTGGAAATCTATTGTTGTGGTCACTGGCTCCACCCTGGCCATCAATTCACACCTTCTAAAGTCCTATTGTTCCAACAGGGTTTATATCCAGAGACCTGGACATCTGCTCATTCAGCACAAGCTACTGACTGAGAGAACTTCTCAAACCACTGCTCTGTGTCCTGGACTTGATTCTACAACAAGGATACAATTATGTCTGGAAACCTCAGACTTCACATGTCTTACAGAGAAATGCTGAATTGCAAACCCTACATGGTAGTAATCGCTTTCATCCTACAAGACTCTCCGGACAAGATGCTCACCTTTTGTCAGGTAAGAAACAGACAATCCTGCTAGGCATTTAAACGTACATAAATAGGATATAATACATATACAGTATGTCAAATGTAAAATTATCTTATCTCACTTGTATTTTTCTTCTTCTTCTTCCAGTTGATGGACAGACTAGAACAACTTCTTCCTGGGAGGTCACCAACCTTTAGGAACATCATCAGAGCCACTCTGTCAAACAACAAATGTTTTGTCAAGGTAAATATAAATAAGAATATTGCACTACATTTCAAATTTCAAAAGTCCAGATTTCCTATTTGCATGAACTTTCACCAATCTTGGCCAAATTCTAACGGTACCATTCATTTATTTCCAGATTCCAAGTGTCGTTTCCAAAGGGCCCAGGGGTCTATGGAACTACTGGAAGCTCGATCATAGCAAAATAAAAGAAGAGACCGTGCAGCGTAACTTCGGGGGACTTCTGGAGTGGTTCCCTGAGTTGACCTCAGTGAAAAGGGAGATGTTGGCCACACCAGACTACTACACAACGCTCCACTCTCCTGAAGCTGCGGTCTTCAAAGCTGTTAACAGTAGATGTGAGGTGAAGTTCAGCAGTTCTTTCTCCATTGAGTCTATCCTGAAGAAAGACAGTACCTCTGGTTGGTGCTACAAAGCCTCTCCTCTGTCAGAGGAGTCCAGTCGGTCAGTCAAAGTGGAGCAGGAGTCTAGTTGGTCCGCAGAGATGAAGTTCACCTGGGACTCTTCACCTGTGGACAGTGTGGACACACACCTTGTTCAATGCACAGGTGACAGTTACTCCATCCGCACAGCAGGAGGCGGCACAGAACATGGACTCAGTCCTAGACCCACCAAGCGGATGTGCATGAGTTCGTTGAATCAGCAAGAAAAGTTCAACCAGTGCAAAACCTACTTGGCAATGATCGCCTTCGTCCTACAAGACTCTCCAGGAAAGATGCTCACCTTTAGCCAGGTAAATCCCGAAATCCTGCCAATCATTTGAATACATTTGATATTAAATGTTGTCTAATGAAATGTTGTCTGCATTTTCTAACATCACTTCTTTTTTTCTTTTCTTTTTTTCAGTTGATGGATAGACTGGAGGCATTTGGCGTTGGGAGGACAAAATACTTTGAGAACAACATCAGAGTCAATTTGTCAGCCAAGAAATGCTTTGTCAAGGTAAATATAAATTCCTCAAATCTGTTTCATATATAGCATATACAATTTTAACGAACTATTTTTCCATAAAGTTGAATACAATTCTAACACGTTTTTTTTCTCTTTCATTGTCAGGTTCCGATTACCCCAGGGGGTCTATGGAACAACTGGAAACTTGACTCCAGTAAAATAACAGAAAGCATGGTCTGTCGTCACTTCAAAGGCATTCTGGATTTGTTCCCTGAGTTGACTTCCACAGTGGTGAGAAAGGAGTCTAAGGACTTTCATGATCATGAAGCTGCAGCCTGCAAAGCTGTTAACAGCAGATGTGAGGTGAAACAGTTCAGCAGGTCATTCTCCATTGACTCCATCCTGAAGAAAGACTCTGGTCTGTCAGAATGAAGAGGAACTCCATCTGCACAAGAGGAGGAAGCACTGACCATGACAGACTGTGCTGCTGATATCAAGAGGATGTCCAGTGTAGTGAGGATGAGTTCCTCCACAGAAGACTATAGCACTGTTCCTTATTTCGGGAACGGGAACAATGTGGAATCTTACCCTGATTCATCATGTTTATTTGTACAAATTGTTTTTTTTTCTATTTTGCTTCATACTTGTCATACATTTGAATTATATTTTTTTAATAAAAGCATCCAAAGCATTTTCTTGTATTCATTTTTGTTTACTGAGAGCATGTACAGTATTTGAAGAAAATCATTCCCAGTTTAGCAGGGGTGTGCGCATCATTGAAAACAGTCTGATTGAAATGTATTAGAGTCTACTGTATATAGAGTCATGGCCACAGATTGAATGCGGCTGATTAAAATGTAGAATTAAGTATCTAGAATCTAGATAAATAGATACATAACTCAAATCGATTTGGTTTGTTAAAGAACTGGAGAGAGATGGGGAGACGTTACTTACTGAACAATCACTCGCAATCTATTACTATCATGGATATAGACAACATTTTGTTTTAAACAAAGTATATCACTCACAGCACCTAATTGGACATGAATGCATAGTTGCATACAATGTGAGTGACATGCTTTGGTACATAGCCAAGTCAAGAATTTAAACAGACAACACAATGCACAGGTCCTAATGTCGTGTTATAATTGTGTTTCCTATTGATATTTTGTGTAAAGCTCATTGAATTGCCTTGTTGTACAGACAAAATAGCTTTGTCTATAGTGATAAAGATAATGTAGATATAATTCACTGCCAATACTTTTACATTGTACAAACTTCTTTACAGTTTGCTAAGATTTAGTGGAGGTGTGCCACAGAAAAAACTTTACATTAGAAAGCAGATAAAAAAAAGCAGATACTTATACAGTAGTAGACAGTAGACTGACATGAATGAGAGGTGAAACTCACTGGGATGTGAACAATGTTCACGAAAAGAGCCTCAACATTCCTGTTTGTGTCACCTCATCATCCAGGACTCACACATTGATTGAATACATTATTAACATGATTGTTAACATTAGGTATACAGTCAAAGGTTATGCTAAAAGGATTACACAAAAAGTCACAGCGTTTCCATTGTGGTCCATTGTACAATACATTGTACGTAGCCTACTATTACCCACTAGTGGTGGAAGAAGTATACTGACATTTTGTACTTGAGTACCAATCTGTTGCAAATAAAAGTCCAGTATTCAAAATGTACAAAAGTATCCATATTAAATTGTACTTAACTACTGAAAGTTTTGCAGAATGTCCTATTTCACAAGTTTCTAAATGTAGGCCTATTGTCTATTTATAAGCAATGCACACATGTGTCTGTGGCAAAGACATGGTCTTGTCCGTGCCACTCTGCGTTGCACATTTTTTCATTATAATGATCTTACCAATACCACAAGTGCAAGGGCTGTTGCAAATAAAAGTCCAGTATTCAAAATGTCCAGTATTCATAAGTAATTCTTATTCAATATTACTTAACTACTGAAACTTCTGAAAGTAAAAGTAGGTACTCATTTTGCATATTGTAAGTTTCCTATACTGTATTGTCTAGTATCTATTAAATAGACAATACATTAGGAAACTTACAATATGCTAAATTAGTACTTAATTGAGTACTTAATTCAATCCTGTGCATACCCTACTTATTTTTTCAAATAAATAGGGTATGCACAGGTTGATGCATTAATTGCCAGTTAATTAATTAATATGTCGGTACATTGACAAAATGTGTCCGTAGCAAAGACTTAAGTCTTGTCCCTGTGCCACTCAAAATTAGATTTTCTTTTTGACACACACACAAACACACACACACACACACACACACACACACACACACACACACACACACACACACACACACACACACACACACACACGCACGCACACACACAATTCTTATTTCTTACTCTGATCATAAGACCAAATGTCAGTCTCCAGTTTTTCTTCTGAATATGTATGTTGTGAATTTTCTCATGCACTCTAATGGCACTCTAATGTCGGGTTCATGTATTGCCTCCCGTCACTACTTTGGAAGTTTGCACTGATTATCCACTGACAATCCGGGTGTGCCCATGCACATACAAACACTCATATACCCCACTCACCCCTGCCAGTGCTCGTTGTATATCACTCAAAGTCAGGTACTGCCAGCGTAGGCCTACCACCTGTTTTGAATTTGTACATCAGTGCTAACTGTAAAAGCATCAGCATTGAGTGAGGTAAAGCACAAATAGAGTCTGATCCTAATGCTTTCTCAAAATGCAGGTAATTGATTAATGTATAGGACAAGGGTGTGACCTCATGATTAAAGCGCATATGTTTACAAACCCAGCAATCTTTGGCTTGTTTCAGAGCTTGATAGTGTAAGATGGAATGTGCACATGCCGTATTATCCTCACAGAGTTCCAATGCACGATGGGTGTGTGTGTGTGTCTTAGGTCGCATTCATACCAGAGAGCTTTGCTGCGATTAAAACGAATCCTGCTGCGCATTGTCAGAAAGTGCGCTTCGTTTGGCAGGTGTGAAGGCTCATTCGAATCCTAATGCGCAGCAAATAACCGCATTTTACTCCGTCCAAAAACGTGGGTTTCGCTTCGCTTCGAATCGCACTTGACTACGATTCGGTGCAGGTGTGAATGCAATCCGCAGTAAATAAAGGAAATGAAGCAAACATAATGTGGCGGGTGAGGAGCTGAACACAGTTGGAGACGGTTAAGGCATATTTTACGCAGCGCAAAGATGTCCCGTTACTGTGGATAGACGTGGTCGAATAAGGAGACTGAAGCCCTGATCGAAATGAGGACGTGTAGGCTACATTAATCAATTGCTTAAGAAAACACATAAAAACACTGCAGTGTATTATAGCCTACATAATATTCTGTCTGTCTGTCTGTGCGTGCCGTAAACATGGAGTGCTGTCACTGTGTGGGACTGGGGAGTTATATCAGTGCGCTCATGCAGCGCTGTGCCTCCATGCCCAAAAGAACAGTGTGTGGCGGCTGCGTGCGGAGAGAGAGAGAGAGAGAGGGGGGGGGGGGGGTCCCAGGCGGCACGACATATGCACGTTATGAGTGTAATTTTATCACCATAGATTTCACTGTGTAGGCTATAGTTTATGAACGGAACACATTCATAAAGGTCCCCCCTGCTGCGTTTCCAATTGCTGCGAATGACAGTGTGAAGGCAAACCGCAGCCAATTAAATATGCAAGTATCCCCTTTCCCCGCCCATACGGATCTGAGTCTACCGAAGTATTAGGTGAGAATCTGACCTTAGAATACCCATACAAGGCCGACAGATTGATGTTGTCCCCCTGTTGTCTCCTGGGATGGTGTCTTCCGGTTTAGCAGTTTGGACGGCCTGTGCCAGGCTGGCGGTGTCACACCACAGCATCTGTCCCTTCCCCGGAGTACAGGGAAGTCCCGTTCGGGCCGGCAAAAAGAAACAAAAAAACAAAAACAAAACAGCCAACCATATCTGAGACTGGCGGGTTAGATTAGGAGAGGGCCACATTATCTGAAACTCTTAAATATTGTCAGGCGTGGTTTGAGACAAATCCGTAGAAATCCCTTTGTAGCCACTTCTGTTCAATAAAGTTTCTAAAGTAATGTAACTCTATGCCTTAATGTCTTTAAAAAATAAATAAAATTAAAAAAATAAAAGTGGGGGAGACTTTTTTGACCTGTCTCCCTGGGATTTCAGCATGTGAGTCGGCTTGAGTAGGACGTACTCCCCCCGGGTGATGTCATGTGGTCGGTCGTCAGAGTCAGCATACCCTGGCACTGGCGTTGCTTCTCTGAGAGTGGGAGCAAGGGTTTTTTTTTTTTTTTTTAAGACAGGAACCATTTGAGGTGCGATGTTGTTCATTGGATTTGGGAACTCCGGATCTAGCTAAAATGAGGAGAATGGACTTAAAAAGGGGACTATGTGTGTTCGGGCCATAGCATATTAGGCCGAAATCTTAATAATTGTGGCTTAAATAATTCTGTTGGCATTCTCTATCAAACCATTTAGCCTGTGGATTGTAAGCTGCATAACCTTGAATTTGGAAAGGCTGTGCTGGGAAGGATAGTGATAAGATAGCTATTTCTACAGCAAAGGAGCAAGTGTGATTTGCAAATATGTGTTGTAATCGTGAATTCTCCTCTTGTTCTATTTATAAAGTCTAGAAAACGCCATGATATCCCTAAGGGCTTTAGCTACTGTAGAGGCGTTATTAATATATATATATATATATATTCTATATGTGTCAATTATGTTCAAGAGGTATTGTAAGTTCTGGACTTACGGCAAGGAGCCACAAAAAACATTTCAAAAGTCTGAAATGGTCTTGTGGAATAAAGGGGAGATTTTCACCCCCCCCCCAAAGATTAAATTGATGGCAAAGTAAAATCTTCGTCTCCACTGAGCAGCAGAGACATGGAGTGTATTGAAAGCATACTGACTGTCTGTCTGTCCGATGGTAACACTGCTTATCCTTGGACAGGATGCAGGTCTTATCAGTTTAGTTGACTGCATGTGTGGGCCGTGACAAGGTAGGCAACAGCTAGTATGTGCCTATGAGACAAAAAAATACATTGTCACACACCCAGCAGTCCACTGTCTGACAAAGGGTCTGCCATAAGGCCAGACATGGTACAGATGACCATTCGGCATGAGGTGTTCAAGTGGGCTTGGGACATAGGGTTGTCAAAAATAAATTAAATAATAAATGATATTGTAGAGAATGGAGGCTGGCCAAGAATTAATCATATATGGCTGTCACATTCTCAAGATCATCTGGGAAGTAAAGTATTTTAGTGTTCAAACACAAAAGAACAGATTCACCCAAACGCACACACACATTAAGCAGATCACATGGAACTGGCACTCAGACAGCCCGTTTCAATCCAGCGTTGTTAACATGGATCATATGCTATGTACCAGATGTCTTGAGAATTTGTGGTTTTTATGCGTCTGGGTAAAACGGGTAGGGCGTATGGCGTGGGACATCGCCAAACGGTATGGCCTGGCATTCTGCAATTCCAACAGGTGACCGTTATGTCAGTCTTGGCAGAGGGCCTTGGGTTCCCTAACTTGGGTAGGCAACCGGTATGACCTGGCATTCGGCAATTCCCACAGATGACCTTAGTCCAATCGTTAGATGGACTGTCAGTCTTGGCAGGGGGCCCTGGATCTTGGGGCGTCCCTAACATTTTAGGAAAGTAAGCAAATGGTTGTAGAAGTTGCGTATGGCATCTCACAACTGAATGGCCTTTTTCTCCACAATTCCAACAGGTGGACCTAATCCAACCCCTAGGTGGACGGTCAGTCTTCGCAGGGGGCCCTGGATCTTGGGGCGTCCCTAACATTTTAGGAAAGTAAGCAAATGGTTGCACAAGTTGCGTATGGCATCTCACAACTGAATGGCCTTTTTCTCCACAATTCCAACAGGTGACCTTAGTCCAATCCTTAGGTGGATGGTCAGTCTTGGCAGAGTGCCATGAGGGTTTCTGATTGTGAGATGTTTTTGCATTACCGTGTCTGGTGTGATGCCGTCCGGAATCCTGGGTCGACTGTCTGCCCGCCGTCCCGGTACCCTTCATAGGAACTGCCTTCTTAACCCGCATCAGAGTTCTGGTGTTTTCTATCATACGTTTGAAAGCTTCTTCGTGTTGAACATTACGAACTCTTTCCTGCACTCTGTAATCTACCTGGGGCGGGTAAAGGAAATAACTGTACCCCTGACCATTATGCATGATATTTGCACCTTTTGAGATTTTGAAAAGCCCTAGTGTTGGGCAGCTGGCCTGGATTAACTCTCTGACTTCTCTGGCGTTCAAAAGTAGTTGTGCAACTTTTGCTCTTAATGTAATCTCCCAGACATCTGGGTCTGATCTTATGTCAGGTAGTTCTGCTGCTGCCTTCTTAAAATCTCCGGCGTACCATTTACGGTATACATAGGCCGGGGCCACTAGGTTATCTACCGGCGGTGGTATGGGTCGTGGTGGCTTCCCCTTAGCTGTGTTTTTAGCCTTAGCTACTCTGTGCAGTTGTGGTCTGGGTGTTCTCTTACCCCTCCTCGTGCTTTTGTGTTTAAGGGTCGGCGGCTGTGGGCTGGCAGTCGACCCTGGCTCCTCTGTTCGGACCTGTGTGGTGGATGAAACACAATGCAGGGGACTGTTATCATCAGAATCAAGCTCTCCTGACTGATCTGTGTCATACTCCGAGCCATTATCATTATCATCATCATGTGTGTTACCTCCGTTTGGATTGGCAATGAAAGGAGTCTGGGTCACTACTGAGGCTGTGGGTGTTTTCTCACCCACTGGAAGTGTATTCCTTGCTCGTTTGGAAAGAGAAAGAGAGTTAGACTTCTTGCGGAAATGTCTTAGAAATGATTTTGTGGTCACCTCTGTTTTCTTATGGGCCGATTTATATTTTGGTTTTAACAAGGGCTGGTTTTCCTCTCTGTTATTTGAATTGCCCATTTTTGAAGTGGTGGAATACAGAAATTAGACAGGAGAGGTCAGTCTTATACTTCTAAGATTTCAGTGTTCTCTTCCAGAGACAGGAATGTGGCAAAGATAAGGGATGACCTTGACCCAGTTTTCCCACAGGCCCACAACACTGGTATGGAGAAATGGCTGTTAGAGAGCTGTAATATGTAATTCCTAGCACCACAACACTGGTATGGGAAAAAATGGTTGCAAATAAACTGAGATATTCACCCAACCATTGGCACACTAATCAACTGAGAAACTAGTGGTACCTGTATTAAATAAAATGACGTCTTAGCTGGGAAAAAATGGTTGCAAATAAACTGAGATATTCACCCAACCATTGGCACACTAATCAACTGAGAAACTAGTGGTACCCTGTATTAAATAAAATGACTGGGAAAAAAATGGATGCAAATAAACTGAGATATTCGCCCCACCATAGGCACACTAATCAACTGAGAAACTAGTGGTACCCTGTATTAAATACTATTCTGCGTGCACATCGGCTTAGCTACTTGCCGCTAATCAACTGAGAAACTAGCTGTGCACGTACAGAAATTGCCAAGAGAGAAATGTGAGGATCACAGAGAAGATGAAAGCTGGTTTTACTGTGAAATCTAGTAGCGCTCCAGGAATTCAACAGTTCACCAGCTAGCAAGAGTAGTATTGGTACATAGAACACTTTTTGATATGAGTTAAATACGTCACCCATTCTTGAGATAAGGGACAAAACTTTTTTCAAACTGGATTTTTTTTTTTTTTAAGATACATTCAAATCAAATGGATGTATTTGTAGACACAGGTCTCAACTACCAATATTGAGAAGGAACAGGTTTTTCGCATAACATTTCTTTCTAAAATGGGACATTTATGCACTTAATACCCAATTCATGTCAACTCCGTCAGACACACTAAAATACCTTTTAATTGAATTTGATAATTTCAACAATAATATAAAGTCCTCAGTTCTCTTATAATGGCTTTCAGTAATCAAGTTAAGTAATACAATTATTTTAATATTGTTTTTTTCCAATATCACACTATTATGAAATATCCAATTTCTCAAATCCGTCATTTCAACCTCTATTTTCAATATTATAACATGAAAACCATGTAAAAAAAAAAAAAAATCATCATTACGTATCATTTCAGTTGGTGTTTCAATACATATGCACAAAATATTTAACATCACATTTTCTATTTCTTTGGAAATTAACAAAAACATCACGGGACGAACATCTGACGGAGTTGACGAACATCTGACGGAGTTGACAAGTTTAACTGATTTAGGTTCTAGATCACCTAGGATCTTGATTCTGGTGACTAATCCCACATTTTCAAGGATGAGGAATACAGTGGTACTATTTATATTGGCCCTGTGACCATGGCAGCCATTTTCAAAATGGCAGCCACCTGCTGTTATCTTACAATAACTCAAGTTCTACACCACCTAGGATCTTGATTCTGATGACTAATCCTACATTTTCAATGAGGAGGAATACAGTTTTATCTATTTAGATTTATCCCGTGACAATGGCAGCCATTTAAAAAAATGGTGGACCTGCTATTATTTTACCAATTTAGTCAGGGAATAGGCCTATTATCAGAATAATGTCAAATCTGTGAATACATTTCTTACCAAGATTTTTTTCACCAATGTGTTTGTAAAGGTGTCTACTAACATATCCCACATTGGTTTCTATTGAACCACCCTAGAGGCATTTTTGACAGCTGCTGAAAGTTGGGTACCATACCAAGTGGCTATGGCAAAACTAGGGAGTCTATGGCCAAACTAGGGGTCAAACCCCTTGGGCTAAATTCGGCCATATATCCACTTGCCCAAATGTGCTGACCTCATTTTGTGATGATGGCTATGGCCGTTTTCAGCCCAAGGAGTGTTCTTCGTGCATAGCTAATGCTTGGAATGCATTCAGAATCATGAAAACTCCCTAGTTTGACATGTCACATGCTACTTAAAGCATAATGAACATTTTGCCTTATATAGGTTGTTGATGGTACCCCAACTTTCAGCAGCTGTCAAAAGGTCCCCTAGGGTGGTTGAATATAAAGCAATGTGGGATATGTTAGTAGACACCCTTCCAAACACATTGGTGAAGAAAATTCTTGATAAGGAATTTATTACCAGATTGTATTAATATCCCCTGACTAAATAACTCATCTTCTAGACCACCTAGACCCGACTTCACAAACAGAGACCCGATTGACACCTAAACAACAAGTTTGGACAGCCCCACCAATTAGTGTTACGGAAAATAGCAAGTGTCTACCCTAGGCCCAGAGGGAGACACAGAACTTAGATGCGGCTCACATGTTGCACGACTCCTCAACAAGCTGCCACCAGGGATGAGAGCTGAATTCTGCCGCACAATGCTCTGCGGCCCAGGAGCAACCAACACCCTGTTGGAGTTCTCTGAGTGGTTGAAGCATGAGTCCTAGCCATATAGCCTGTGCAAAGGCAAACACCTTGAAGACCTGCTTGAGGTGAACAGTGAGCAGTGAACAGTGAGCGAAAGACTGAAGACAGAAGATCTGCCTTCAGGACTATCAGGCAGGATGTGCAGACACTGAAGGCATCAGTGTCGTTCTGTGTCCCCAGCATGTCAACCAAAGCAATGTTACCAAATCAAAGGAGCCTTCACCTCAAGTCACCTGGGGCTGGGTGAGCAATCGTATCCTGTATCTAGCCTCACAACTAAATACAGACACTTGGCCAGACTGCCGTTTGAAAGGGTCAAACCCTTCATCCTGATTGGGGAAGACCACCCCACCTAATCACACCCACCAAACAAGTGAGGTTGGGGCCTCCAGGTGGGCCAGTAGCCATCTGCACAAGACTGGGCTGGACCCTGCAGGAAAGCAATCTCCAGCCAAGACAATGTAAGTTGACTATAACAGAGCCCCAGAACACAGAGCTCATGAGAAGGATGGAGAAACACTGGCAGGAGGCCACCAAGATACAACGCCACACTGCAGTGGCCAGTGAAGTCAAACTGTGCGTCTGTACCTGAAAGAGACAAGTCAAAGGCCAGAAAGCCCACCTCCTTTTAATGTCCTGTCAGTAGCAACTCAACCTGCACCTGAAATAAGCCCTGACCCCTCCCAGAGAAAGTTCATCCTTGAAAATGTAATGATTAGTCGCCAGAATCAAGATCCTTGGTGGTCTAAAACTTGAGTTATTGGTAAAATAACAGCAGGTTGGTGGTCACTTTGAAAAACAATGGCTGCCATGGTCACAGGACAAATCTAAATAGTACCACTGTATTCCTCATCTTTTAAAATGTATTATTAGTCGGCAGAATCAAGATCCTATGTGGTCTAAAACTTGGGTTATTGTAAAATAACAGCAGGTGGCGGCCATTTTGAAAAACAATGGCTGCCATGGTCACAGGACAAATCTAAATAGTACCAATGTATCCCTCATCCTTGAAAATGTAGTCTTAGTCACCAGAATCAAGATCCTAGGTGGTGTAGAACTTGAGTTATTGTAAAATAACATCAGGTGGCGGCAATTTTGGAAAATGGCTGCCATGGTCACCACGAGACAAATCTGTGATGGCCCTATAGCCAAAAATGTTCCTTAAGGCATGCTCTAACTGTGTGCCAAATTAGAATACGTCCCATTATTCAAAAACTATAATTTTATTGTTTTAGGAACACTTTTGTCAACTCCGTCAGATACATGTCAACTCCGTCAGACACAAAACCTGACGGAGTTGACGTCTGACGGAGTTGACAAAATGTCATTTGTTTTCATCTTAACCCTCTGTAGTACAATGTAGCCATTTTGTTTTTGCTTCATTTGTTAGCTAAACCTAACCCTAAACTTTTATAATAAACATTATTTTGGAATTCTTAACAAAGATCATAATAATGTCCTGACGGAGTTGACATGTAAAAGCTGTGACCACCCTGATATCAACATTGTTTGTTTAAAATATCAAACAATTGAATGCTTTTCAGACCAGGTGCTCCACAGTTGCAACAAATACAAACGGGACTTGGAAAAGGAGTCTTCAGGCTAAATCTGTCGACAATATTTTCTGATTAATTTAAGACTTTTAAAAAACCTGACGGAGTTGACGGGAGACGTGGGACACACATTTGATATGAGATATCTAATGGAAAATATAAATTAAAATTATTGTGTATATTGTTTGCTATGTTGTTGACAATCTACTTTAATTTAGTATGTATATTTATGTGATTGTGACAGTATTAGACACTTTTTTAGCAGTTTGAAATTATGACCACTTGCTGGGGACAGGCTAAATACAGGCGTTTTTGGGTACAGTGCCTGCTTTTAACTAATTCAGATGGCATATGAAAACAATTATAATGAAATTAATGGCATAATAATACACAACTGTATTACATTTAACTTTGCAAGTGCTTTTATTTTTATTAAATTAATTTATTTTTAACAATAATAAGGCTCTTATGTGTGGGACATGTTTTTTCCACTTTTGTCCCTCATCTCAAGAATGAGTGACATACGTTTGTTGTCGTAAGGATGTTTCGATCAGCCGGGAGCTGCAGACTCCGGCAAAATCTTTGATGGATCCTTTCCAGAAAGATAAGGAGGTGTAGAAGCTGTGCTGGATCTGCTTTTTTTTTTATCCTAAAAATCTCACAGACCAGCTGTGATGTGTCTAGGAATAAAAAGTATCGTTTCGAAGGACCAATTGATGGAAGTGAAAAACACTTCACTTTACCTAGTCTTCCTGGAAATAGAGAAATATTCCACCAAGAGTACTCAAACGTATTCAACCCAAAAAAGGTATTTCTCTCTGGTGAAACCAGAGAGGTAAAAGACTCTGAAAGAAGTTGACACAGGAAACCGTGTAAGCAAAATCAGAACTTTAGTAAAGTCTTCGGTTCAAGAGTTGTTACAAGAAATGACAAAGCAGCAGGAGAGAGCTTCTCCGTGCGGTAAATGTTCAGAACCCCGTTACATCATTTTTCACAAACATATATACTCGAATACAGGTCATAGATACAGAATTCAGTTGTCACATTGCAATAGGTTGACCGGTGATTATCAGAGTACAGCGTCATGAGCGTCCGATTGTGTGAATCCTGTTTTTGACTTTAATCAAGTCTTTGATTATAGGATTCTGTTGTTGACCCGATATCTCATAGGGTGAGAGGGTGTTTTGGTCCTCATCTTTAGAGCAAAGTTTGTTTGTCAGGTCATGCGTCATATTTTTCCATCTGGAGGGATGACAGCTGATAATAGAATTAATAGCAAGCAAATATGGATATAGAATCACACTGGGTGACAGGGCAGTCCTGTCACCAAATACAAGGTCATTTTTAACATTGAAATAAGATGTGAACAAGATACCAAAGAAAAATATCCATCATATGTATGTTGTGAATTTTCTCATGCACTCTAATGGCACTCTAATGTCGGGTTCATGTATTGCCTCCCGTCACTACTTTGGAAGTTTGCACTGATTATCCACTGACAATCCGGGTGTGCCCATGCACATACAAACACTCATATACCCCACTCACCCCTGCCAGTGCTCGTTGTATATCACTCAAAGTCAGGTACTGCCAGCGTAGGCCTACCACCTGTTTTGAATTTGCACATAATGGCAGCAGGATGTTGCCTTACTCGTAACAAGCGCTTCCAAACTCTGACAGCTAATAAATCACATGCAAGGTGACAGGAAGACGTTCATAACATGTGTACCGTACCGTACCGCACGATGGATTGAGTGGTGCAATCACAAGGAACAGCAATGTCCTTATATGTCTGTCCCTATGTTTAGAGTAGGCCTACCAACAGGGGGCGCTGTTGCACCACTCACTTCATTTTATGAAACAAACACATTAGGATAATTCAAGCTTTTCGTACAGCTGCAATGTTAGATTTGTTTAATACAATTATAAGACTTTTCTATTTGCATTTCCGTGTGCATATCGTCAATATTCATCACCTAGATCTGCATATATGGACCCGGCCAGCAACTCTTGTTGATCTGACCTCATCAAACCATGTACACTCAAGACACGCTCCATATATGGCCAATACAGAATTCATTCCATATGTTGATCTGACCCTGACCCCCCCATGCCAAAGTTACAGCGCTCGCCGGCCCTTATCGCCCTCGAGTTGCATGTATATACATAGTTGGGGACTGTGAAATGTATAGGAAATTAGTATACAATATGAATTGTAAACTGTAGACATTGAACATTTGTTAATATTATAAAGATACCTGAATAAATGTTTAGTTTAGAAAGTCAGACACGTTGCTCGATACCACGTTAACCGCCCAGTATGTTCAAAAGGCTCAGAATAAAACAAATTAACTTGTGAACTTTCAACAAATATTTAATTGCCATGAGTGTGTATACAAAATGAAAACGAGTTGAAGCTTTCTTTTTCATGAGAAATTGGTATTTTGCATACTGATCATGATGTTAATTTAAAATGTAAAATAATTGTTGTTGTTATGTCTAGATTTAACAACATACATTAAGGATTGGCCCTACCTGGGCCCTCATCAAACCCTGTATATTCAATACACTGCCCCCGCTGCCACCCTTAGATCTCCATACACTGTATGGAGCTGACCTGTTCTGACATTCCATATCTTGATCTGACCTCATCACACCCTGTACCCTCAAGATACACTCCATATATGGCAAGTGCAAACTTGAGACTATATTTCCATGAGGACAGTTAAAAAATATACTTATCATATAACCACTTGAACCTTATTCCTGGGGGAACTCAGGTGCACTGCGTTGTGTGAGTACAACGTATAGTGCAACTCAGGTCTGTTTTACTATAAAGGGATATTTCATTCATTTAATTTTTAGTAGTGTGTCGCCTTTTGGGCATATCATTTATTATGAGATTCAACAGTTTAAGTTTTGCATAGGTGACACACCATGAACTTTTATGCTGCCGACTGTGAGTTATGTTTAGGCCAGGTCACAAATGAGGTACCAGAGGTATACACTCAGCATTGCCCTCTCCTTCTGTCTCACCAATCGAGCTCTGATCCGAGTCTGAATAAGGATGGGCATTTGGACCTTTAAGAAATATATAAATGTGTAACCTTTGTAATGTGGGTGGTTAACCACGGATAATATTAATAATAATAAATTAATTATATTTTTATAGTGCTTTACCAAGTGCTCAAAGTGCTTTACAATTGTTCATTCATTTTCATTCATACATTGGGAGGTGTAAATGTCTATGCCTTCATATCAATAAAGTTGCAGTATTACATGTGGCAGTCCTTCTCAACAAAATAATGCTTTTGTTTGGTAAAATATTATATTGTGTGACGAATAATTTATAGATTATATTTAATTATCTGTTAATATGAATTAATATTCTATGGATAGTGCCATCTCACACCCTCAATTTCTCTCCCCAATCTCTCCATAAACATTTAAATAAACGTATCTTAGCTATCTTGATCTAATTATTAAACATTCATTTAGATATTGTCTATACTATTTAATCTTCTTTAAATTCATTCATGTGCATGCAGTGTATGCAGCTAAACCATTATACTTAATATTTAGAAAAATTAAACACAACAACACACAAAATGTTTTTCAATGCTTTATTCAAAAAATAAAACTCAACATCTTCAATACAAGACAGACAAAATGATGAATATCAGGGTCAAATAAGTGTAGAAATAAGGAGCAGTGCTATAGGACTTCTGTCCAGGAACTCATCATGACTCATGAACAATCTCTTGATGCAGCAGCATTATCATCAATAGCAAGTGTTTATTTGAGTGGTGCAACCACTCCAAGGAACAGCAATGTCAGTGTTTTTCCTCTTTGAATCCCCCTTTACTAGTAGATGTAGTCCCGTAGCTGTCACCTGTCTGTATTCAGGATGGACTCAATGGAGAAAGAACTGCTGAACTTGACCTCACATCTACTGTTAACAGCTCTGCAGGCCGCAGCTTCAGCTTCTGGTGGTGGTGGGGTCAACATCTCCTTTCTCACTGAGGTCAACTCAGGGAACCATTCCAGAATTCCTTCGAAGTGACGACGCAGAATCTTTTGTGTTATTTTACTATGATCAACTGTCCAGTAGTTCCTGCACAACCCATTGCAACCCATTGGAATCTGAAAATAAAAGAAAATAAGTTTGGTTTCAGCTTGATGAGTAAATATAATTAAGTAAGTATAATTATTCCACCATTTAAATATTATAATCAGAGGAATTAATATTTACCGTGGTAAAACATTTGCTGGTTGATAAGCAGACTCTGATGTTGTTCTCAAAGGATTTTGTTCTCCGCAACCCGAATGCTTCCAGTCTGTCCATCACCTGGGGGAAAAAAAAGTGATATTACCACTTTATTACAACTTCGGTCTGAAATGAGACTTTAGACAAAAACTGTTTAATACATTAAAATGT
This sequence comes from Protomyctophum parallelum, assembly GCF_964188405.1. Lineage (NCBI taxonomy): Eukaryota > Metazoa > Chordata > Actinopteri > Myctophiformes > Myctophidae > Protomyctophum > Protomyctophum parallelum. The sequence continues at coordinate 13,856,634 of NC_139697.1, read as the reverse complement.
AATCAGATGTGTTTCTTACCTCAGTAAAGGTAAGCCTCTTTTCTGGAGAGTGAAGCAGGGTGAAGGCGATCCTTGCCAAGTAGGTTTTGCAATGGTTGAACTTTTCTTGCTGACTCAGCGGACTCAACCTCAACAACCTCTTCTTGGTGGGTCTAGCTGCAGCTGCAGATCTAGCAGTGAGTTCATGGTCTTGGCTGCCTCCTGTTGTGCAGATGGAGTAACTGTCACCTGTACATTGAACAGGGCGTGTGTCCACAGGTGAAGAGGCCCAGTTGACCTTCCACTTCAGTCCAACAGTTCTCTCTGTGGACTCCTCTGACAGAGTAGGGGCTTTGCAGCACAGGCCAGAGGGAGTGTCTTTCTTCAGGATGAAGTCAATGGAGAAAGTGCTGAACTTGACCTCAGCTTTGCAGGCTGTGGCTTCAGGAGGATGGAGAGTTGTGTAGTGGTACGGTGGTGGTGGTGGTCGTGGTGTGATCAACACCTCCTTTCTCTCTGTGGAGGTGAACTCTGGGAACCACTCCAGAAGGCCTTTGAAGTGACGTTGCACCATCCTTTTTGTTATTTGACTATGATCAAGTTTCCAATAGTTGGGGTTGTAATTCCATGCAGCATCTAGGCCATTTGGAACCTGAAGCAAAAACAAACAAAAAATGTACTGTTAGATGATTTGAAGCTGTGAGAGTATTCAATGTTTTTCCCTGAACCGTGGAAATTGATCAGTGAATCATTCTTAATTAGAGGGATTTACATTTACCTTGACAAAACAGCTGTACGTTGACAAACAGGCTCTGATGTTGTTCTCAAAAGACTTTGTCCACTTAGACGCAAATCCTTCCAGTCTGTCCATCAACTGAAAAACAAAAAACAAAATGAATTTACAAATCAGGTATGAAATAAGACAAACATATATAATACTGAATTATATAAGTAGTGTTATTACATGTTTACTTTTGTTTAATCATTTATGTATGTCAAATTGCAATGCTTAGAAGGTTTGTCTATTACTTACTTGAGTAAAGGTGAGCATCTTTTCTGGAGAGTCTTGTAGGATGAAAGCGATCATTGCCAAGTAGGTTCTGCATTGTTTAATTACTTTGTAAGAGAGGTGAGGTCTAAGGTTTTCAGACATGTTGTATATATTTGCTGTAGATTAGAATGAAGTCCAAGACACAGAGCAGTGGTTTGAGTTCTCTCAGTCAGTAGCTTGTACTGAATGAGCAGATGTCCAGGTCTCTGGATATATAAACCCTGTTGGAACAATAGGACATTAGAAGGTGTGAATTCCTGCTAAATGAGACCATTGTCAAATGAGCTATGATGGCCAGGGTGGAGCTAAAGACAATGACAATAGACTCTGCCCAACAGATCCTCTGGAGGTATATCTGGGTGGAACATTCATAATTAGTTTAGTTTTATTTCATAGAAAGAAAATTGATTCTATGAATTTTAAATAGTCTACATTTTAGATAATGGTGGAAATCAAATAATATCAGATATCAAAATGGAACATAACTATTAATTGTGTGTATTCCTCCACTATCTGCATTAGTGATCTTGGTAGAAAATTTGGATTTGGATTTATTGAAGATTCTGACTTTCAATTGTACATACATTTTGTTTTGACTGTATTGTTCTACTTTTTGCTTTGGCAATGTAAAAGTATGTTTTCTCATGCCAATAGAGCCCTTTGAATTGATTTTTAACAGTGGAACGATCAATATCTTGTTATATTTTGACTGAGCATGTTGAACACTTGAACACAAAATAAGTAAAAACATGCATATGTGGGATGAAAAAACATTTCTAGCATTATCTGGATGCACTCTGTATATTTGTGGGTTATTTGTTTAATTTATTTTAATTCTGTGATATATACTGTAAACCTTAAAAAAGCTGCCAAACCTAACCTAGACTTTCAAATACATTCACCATCTTCAGGTGTAGTTCTAACGATGTTTAAATGAACATCAGCAAATATTTGAGTTTAATGGTTCATGTTTATTCAATGAGGGGAAGTTTTGCTTACATTCCAGTGATTATCACCTCATCCGCACTTCATTGTTTGTACCTGAAACAGGCTGAGGCTACTCTATAGTGTATAGTCTATATTGATAGTGTCATTACACTAATACTTCCATGTTTGGAAATTATTTAGTGCTGGATTGTGGACAACATTGACCCCAGTCTTTGACAGTTACAGCAAAATTGCATTTTTTGCAGTTTACAATTAACTATTGTACTTTTCTATACATTCCACAGTGGATTAATGGGGGATAAAATGCCCAATTCTGGACATGTCATAGGAGGTGAAGAACCTTCCATGAAAATATCTGATCTACAAGGTCACAACGTGTCAAGTTGCAATGCATTGTGAACTTTTAGATTGTCTATTTCTGGCGAGGATATTTGGTGCAGGGGAGGAATGAGGACGTGGATTCATACACCACGTCAAATTGTGTTCTTTGCAACACTGCAATGTAGTCTTGTGAATCTGTATTACTGTACATTGATTTATTTCATTAATTATAACATATATTATATCATGTACACTGAGTAAATGTTGAACATAAATGTAATATCTTCATCAAAGTCAACAGACTCTCAGTGATGCATATCTGCTCGATTCCTTTGCACATTCAACTGTGACATTGATATGCATTATGCACATCACCTACACAGTTAGATACATGAGCTAATGTCAGCAATGTTACCATATTAGACTTATTTAGGTTTTTCCAGATGTGTCTTCATTAAACGTGTGTATGTGTGACTGTGTGTGTGTGTGCGCGCGCATGCATCTCAGCCAGAAAACCATCTAAAAGCACAATCTAAAACATGGACAAATTTTTATTTTATAAATTCATGCCGTTGCAATTAAGTGATGTAATTATTTTGTCATGAGCATCAAAACAACACTTTAAATACTGTTTAGCACATCATGCATATCATACATGGACAAATAACACACACACTGTACTGTACACGCCTACTGTACTGTATGTACATAGACCGTCCATTAGTTTGATGTATAGCAAAACTGAAGTAATATTTTTTTGGAGCCAACGAAGGCAAACTTAAAGGTATATTCAGTGATTTCACTCAAAAAACCTTAGGTTTCGTTTTTGGCTGTGGGACCCAGCCTTTCGTCCAATCAGGATAGAGAGTAAAAAACGAAACCTAAGGTTTTTTGACCCCCAGGGGTTAACTGGGGACAGGGAGGAACTCCTTATATGGCCAGCACACTCTATAGTAGGGAGGATTATCACAACAAAACAAAAAAATAAGTGATATTTGAATTAAGTGAAATCACTGAATATACCTTTAAAAAAGTCATCGCCCAGCTCCAAATTGGTGTAGCTACAGTATGTAACCAAGTCAATAATTTAAACAAAATGTGGAACACCCTACCAACAGTCATTAAGACATGCGGATCCCTGACTGGCCCCCATAAAATCTGAATCCCCCACCCACCCCTTTTCTCCATCACTGTATATGATGATTTCCTGTTTTTGGCTATATACTGTAGAAGTGTATATCCGTACATCTCTAAATGTTTTGATGAATTGAAAATGGTGGGCCCTATTGTACAATTTACAATTTAGGCATTTAGCAAAAAAGCATGGGAATACATGCAAGTGTAATGCTTTATGGTGTCGTCCACTCAGTTTTTGTATTGAGTTGTACTTGAAATGTACTGTAATTCTGCTAACTGTTAATAAATCAATCAATCAAAAACACATTAACACAATGCACAAAGTCCTAATGTCATGTTATAATTGTGTTTCCTTTGCTTGATATTTTGTGTAAACCACATCGAATTGCCTTGTTGTGTCTATAGTGATAATGTAGATATAATTCACTACCAATAATTTTACATGGTACAAACATCTTTATGTAGTGGTTTAGTGGAGGTGTGCATAACATATGTTGATGAAGCCACAGAAAAAAACTTTACATTTTATGTAGAAAGCAGATCAAATTACTTACTTAGAATAACATGCACATGAATGAGAGGTGAAACTCACTGAAATGTGAACAATGTTCATGAAAAGAGCCTCAACATTCCTGTGTTTGTCACCTCATCATCCAGGATTCAACAGTCAAATATATACAGTCAAAGGTTATGCTAAAAAGATAACACAAAAAGCCACAGGGGCGTTTCCCTTGTGGTCCATTGTACATTGCACGTACAATTAACCACTAATGGCTATTAACAGTGGTGGAAGAAGTACTGACATTTTGTACTGAAGTAAAAGTATGCATCTGCATCTGCTCTATCTGTTGCAAATAAAAGTCCAGTATTCAAAATGTATACCCAAGTTGGCCAGGTACAAAAGTATCCATATTACATTTTACTACTGAAAGTAAAGGTACTCGTTTTGCAGAATGTCCAATTTCACAAGTTTCCAAATGTATTGTCTATTTATAGGCTACGTACAGGATTGAATTAAGTGGTTAAAGCATCAGTGGTCATCAATGTGTGGGCTACGCACATTGACAAATGTGTCCGTGGCAACTTGGTCTTGTCCATGCCACTCCACGTTGCACATTTTAGATTTCCTTTTTGACACATCATTATGATTATAAAGAGTTTGAGTCTCCAGGTTTACTTCAGAATATGTATGACACTTATTTCTATGACATTATGGCACATTATGAGTCCAACTAGTACTAGTGGTTCTCAAATGTTGTATTATGCGAGTGTACACATGTGTATAATCTCAGAGTTAAAGACCTGTTATTGTCATTCAGTGCTAGCTCTTTGTGTTTCTGGTGATTGAATGTCCATGGCAACAATGGAATTTTGACAACAAATTGTATTCGTATAGCCTGCAGCCTTTTATGAAGACATCACTTTTATAACATCATAATAAATAATTGCCATACATATTCTGAAGAAAACCTGGAGATTTACATACAGTAATTGGGTCTTATGATCAAAATAAGAACATCATAATGGTGTGTAAAACAGAAATTCATTTTTTCCCCACTGACACATAGGCTATTGGTGACCGCTGGACCTGAGAGTTAATTCAATAGTCAACAACATGAATCCACCTTATACCTGGCCCTTTCCTTTTATCAGAAAATAGACAATGTACAAGTTCATAATGATCAGTTAATTTCACAGAATGTTAGCCTTATATGTCCAGAATTGGGACACTAATTTTATCCACTTGAATGATTGATATTATTAGTAAATTAGTAAAATTGTTGTATGTATACATAGTTGGGGACTGTGAAATGTATATAAAGTGAATTGTAAACTGTAGAGTAGACATGGAACATCTATCTATGTTATTATAAAGATACCTGAATAAATAGATGTTTATTTTAGAAAGTCATTGCTCTTTATAGCACTTTTAACCTCCCAGTAAGTTCAAAAGGCTCAGAATATAACAAATGAACGTATGAACCTTCAACAAAATTGAAATTGAGTATCTATTCAAAATGAAAACGAGTTGAAGCTTAAATTTATTTTTCATGATAAATTGGTATAGGCTATTTTGCATATTGCCGTTACCGTCAATGTTATATAACAACCATGTTGTCCACACTCCAAACGTGGTAGTATTACAATTAGTATTACAAATTACTACTACTACTAAATACTTATATGTTTTGTGTACAAACAATGCAGTGCAGAGGAGGTGAATCACTGGAATGTAAGCGAGACTTCAGCTCATTGAATAAACATGAACCATTAAAATAAAACAGAATTCAGAAGAAATCTGAATGTACTTAGATGTATAATTTTTTAGGTTTGGCAGATTATTCAGATTTTCATTCAAATATCACAAAATGAAAAAACATGCATGAGTGCACCCAGAGCACTATTGGAAATCTATTGTTGTGGTCACTGGCTCCACCCTGGCCATCAATTCACACCTTCTAAAGTCCTATTGTTCCAACAGGGTTTATATCCAGAGACCTGGACATCTGCTCATTCAGCACAAGCTACTGACTGAGAGAACTTCTCAAACCACTGCTCTGTGTCCTGGACTTGATTCTACAACAAGGATACAATTATGTCTGGAAACCTCAGACTTCACGTGTCTTACAGAGAAATGCTGAATTGCAAACCCTACATGGTAGTAATCGCTTTCATCCTACAAGACTCTCCGGACAAAATGCTCACCTTTTGTCAGGTAAGAAACAGACAATCCTGCTAGGCATTTAAATGTACATAAATAGGATATATTACAGTATGTCAAATGTAAAATTATCTTATCTCACTTTTCTTCTTCTTCTTCCAGTTGATGGACAGACTAGAACAACTTCTTCCTGGGAGGTCACCAACCTTTAGGAACATCATCAGAGCCACTCTGTCAAACAACAAATGTTTTGTCAAGGTAAATATAAATAAGAATATTGCACTACATTTCAAATCATTCAGAATTGAGAAAAGTCTTCGGAGTCCAGATTTCCTATTTGCATGAACTTTCACCAATCTTGGCCAAATTCTAACGGTACCATTAATTTATTTCCAGATTCCAAGTGTCGTTTCCAAAGGGCCCAGGGGTCTATGGAACTACTGGAAGCTCGATCATAGCAAAATAAAAGAAGAGACCGTGCAGCGTAACTTCGGGGGACTTCTGGAGTGGTTCCCTGAGTTGACCTCAGTGAAAAGGGAGATGTTGGCCACACCACCACCACCAGACTACTACACAACGCTCCACTCTCCTGAAGCTGCGGTCTTCGAAGCTGTTAACAGTAGATGTGAGGTGAAGTTCAGCAGTTCTTTCTCCATTGAGTCTATCCTGAAGAAAGACAGTACCTCTGGTTGGTGCTTCAAAGCCTCTCCTCTGTCAGAGGAGTCCAGTCGGTCAGTCAAAGTGGAGCAGGAGTCTAGTTCGTCCGCAGAGATGAAGTTCACCTGGGACTCTTCACCTGTGGACAGTGTGGACACACACCTTGTTCAATGCACAGGTGACAGTTACTCCTGCATCCGCACAGCAGGAGGCGCACAGAACATGGACTCAGTCCTAGACCCACCAAGCGGATGTGCATGAGTTCGTTGAATCAGCAAGAAAAGTTCAACCAGTGCAAAACCTACTTGGCAATGATCACCTTCGTCCTACAAGACTCTCCAGGAAAGATGCTCACCTTTAGCCAGGTAAATCCCGAAATCCTGCCAATCGTTTGAATACATTTGATATTAAATGTTGTCTAATGAAATGTTGTCTGCATTTTCTAACATCACTTATTTTTTTCTTTTATTTTTTTCAGTTTATGGATAGACTGGAGGCATTTGGCGTTGGGAGGACAAAATACTTTGAGAACAACATCAGAGTCAATTTGTCAGCCAAGAAATGCTTTGTCAAGGTAAATATAAATTCCTCAAATCTGTTTCATATATAGCATATACAATTTTAACGAACTATTTTTCCATAAAGTTGAATACAATTCTAACACGTTTTTTTTCTCTTTCATTGTCAGGTTCCGATTACCCCAGGGGGTCTATGGAACAACTGGAAACTTGACTCCAGTAAAATAACAGAAAGCATGGTCTGTCGTCACTTCAAAGGCATTCTGGATTTGTTCCCTGAGTTGACTTCCACAGTGGTGAGAAAGGAGTCTAAGGACTTTCATGATCATGAAGCTGCAGCCTGCAAAGCTGTTAACAGCAGATGTGAGGTGAAACAGTTCAGCAGGTCATTCTCCATTGACTCCATCCTGAAGAAAGACTCTGGTCTGTCAGAATGAAGAGGAACTCCATCTGCACAACAGGAGGAAGCACTGACCATGACAGACTGTGCTGCTGATATCAAGAGGATGTCCAGTGTAGTGAGGATGAGTTCCTCCACAGAAGACTATAGCACTGTTCCTTATTTCGGGAGCGGGAACAATGTGGAATCTTACCCTGATTCATCATGTTTATTTGTACAAATTGTTTTTTTTCTATTTTGCTTCATACTTGTCATACATTTGAATTATATTTTTTTAATAAAAGCATCCAAAGCATTTTCTTGTAATCATTTTTGTTTACTGAGAGCATGTACAGTATTTGAAGAAAAATCATTCCCAGTTTAGCAGGGGTGTGCGCATCATTGAAAACAGTCTGATTGAAATGTATTAGAGTCTACTGTATATAGAGTCATGGCCACAGATTGAATGCGGCTGATTTAAATGTAGAATTAAGTATCCAGAATCTAGATAAATAGATACATAATTCAAATCGATTTGGTTTGTTAAAGAACTGGAGAGAGATGGGGAGACATGTTACTTACTGAACAATCACTCGCAATCTATTACTATCATGGATATAGACAACATTTTGTTTTAAACAAAGTATATCACTCACAGCACCTAATTGGACATGAATGCATAGTTGCATACAATGTGAGTGACATGCTTTGGTACATAGCCAAGTCAAGAATTTAAACAGACAACACAATGCACAGGTCCTAATGTCGTGTTATAATTGTGTTTCGTATTGATATTTTGTGTAAAGCCCATTGAATTGCCTTGTTGTATAGACAAAATAGCTTTGTCTATAGTGATAAAGATAATGTAGATATAATTCACTGCCAATAATTTTACATGGTACAAACTTCTTTACAGTTTGCTAAGATTTAGTGGAGGTGTGCCACAGAAAAAACTTTACATTAGAAAGCAGATAAAAAAAAGCAGATACTTATACAGTAGTAGACAGTAGACTGACATGAATGAGAGGTGAAACTCACTGGGATGTGAACAATGTTCACGAAAAGAGCCTCAACATTCCTGTTTGTGTCACCTCATCATCCAGGACTCACACATTGATTGAATACTTTATTAACATGATTGTTAACATTAGGTATACAGTCAAAGGTTATGCTAAAAGGATTACACAAAAAGTCACAGCGTTTCCATTGTGGTCCATTGTACAATACATTGTACGTAGCCTACTATTACCCACTAGTGGTGGAAGAAGTATACTGACATTTTGTACTTGAGTACCAATCTGTTGCAAATAAAAGTCCAGTATTCAAAATGTATACTTAAGTACAAAAGTATCCATATTAAATTGTACTTAACTACTGAAAGTTTTGCAAAATGTCCTATTTCACAAGTTTCTAAATGTAGACCTATTGTCTATTTATAAGCTATGCACACATGTGTCTGTGGAACACATGTGTAGCTGACACACCATGAACTTTTATGCTGCCGACTGTGAGTTATGTTTAGGCCAGGTCACAAATGAGGTACCAGAGGTATACACTCAGCATTGCCCTCTCCTTCTGTCTCACCAATTGAGCTCTGATCCGAGTCTGAATAAGGATGGGCATTTGGACCTTTAAGAAATATATAAATGTGTAACCTTTGTAATGTGGGTGGTTAACCACGGATAATATTAATAATAATAAATTAATTATATTTTTATAGTGCTTTACCAAGTGCTCAAAGTGCTTTACAATTGTTCATTCATTTTCATTCATACATTGGGAGGTGTAAATGTCTATGCCTTCATATCAATAAAGTTGCAGTATTACATGTGGCAGTCCTTCTCAACAAAATAATGCTTTTGTTTGGTAAAATATTATATTGTGTGACGAATAATTTATAGATTATATTTAATTATCTGTTAATATGAATTAATATTCTATGGATAGTGCCATCTCACACCCTCAATTTATCTCCCCAATCTCTCCATAAACATTTAAATAAACGTATCTTAGCTATCTTGATCTAATTATTAAACATTCATTTAGATATTGTCTATACTATTTAATCTTCTTTAAATTCATTCATGTGCAGTGTACGCAGCTAAACCATTATACTTAATATTTAGAAAAATTAAACACAACAACACACAAAATGTTTTTCAATGCTTTATTCAAAAAATAAAACTCAACATCTTCAATACAAGACAGACAAAATGATGAATATCAGGGTCAAATAAGTGTAGAAATAAGGAGCAGTGCTATAGGACTTCTGTCCAGGAACTCATCATGACTCATGAACAATCTCTTGATGCAGCAGCATTATCATCAATAGCAAGTGTTTACTTGAGTGGTGCAACCACTCCAAGGAACAGCAATGTCAGTGTTTTTCCTCTTTGAATCCCCCTTTACTAGTAGATGTAGTCCCGTAGCTGTCACCTGTCTGTATTCAGGATGGACTCAATGGAGAAAGAATTGCTGAACTTGACCTCACATCTACTGTTAACAGCTCTGCAGGCCGCAGCTTCAGCTTCTGGTGGTGGTGGGGTCAACATCTCCTTTCTCACTGAGGTCAACTCAGGGAACCATTCCAGAAGTCCTTCGAAGTGACGACGCAGAATCTTTTGTGTTATTTTACTATGATCAACTGTCCAGTAGTTCCTGCACAACCCATTGCAACCCATTGGAATCTGAAAATAAAAGAAAATAAGTTTGATTAAGCTTGATCAGTAAATATAATTAAGTAAGTATAATTATTCCACCATTTAAATATTATAATCAGAGGAATTAATATTTACCGTGGTAAAACATTTGCTGGTTGATAAGCAGACTCTGATGTTGTTCTCAAAGGATTTTGTTCTCCCCAACCCGAATGCTTCCAGTCTGTCCATCACCTGGGAAAAAAGAAAAAGTGATATTACAACTTTATTACAACTTCGGTCTGAAATGAGACAACTTTAGACAAAAACGGTTTAAGACATTCAAATGTAATCAGATGTGTTTCTTACCTCACTAAAGGTAAGCCTCTTTTCTGGAGAGTGAAGCAGGGTGAAGGCGATCCTTGCCAAATAGGTTTTGCAATGGTTGAACTTTTCTTGCTGACTCAGCGGACTCAACCTCAACAACCTCTTCTTGGTGGGTCTAGCTGCAGCACCAGATCTAGCAGTGAGGTCCAAGGTTTTCAGACATGTTGTATATATTTGCTGTAGATTAGAATGAAGTCCAAGACACAGAGCAGTGGTTTGAGTTCTCTCAGTCAGTAGCTTGTGCTGAATGAGCAGATGTACAGGTCTCTGGATATATAAACCCTGTTGGAACAATAGGACATTAGAAGGTGTGAATTCCTGCTAAATGAGACCATTGTCAAATGAGCTATGATTGCCAGGGTGGAGCAATAGACTCTGCCCAACAGATCCTCTGGAGGTTTATCACAATTAGTTTAGTTTTATTTAATAGAAAGAAATTTTAAATAGTCTACATTTTAGATAATGGTGGAAATCAAAGAATATCAGATATCAAAATGGAACATAACTATTAATTGTGTGTATTCCTCCACTATCTGCATTAGTGATCTTGGTAGAAAATTTGGATTTGGATTCATTGAAGATTCTGACTTTCAATTGTACATACATTTTGTTTTGACTGTATTGTTCTACTTTTTGCTTTGGCAATGTAAAATTATGTTTTCTCATGACAATAGAGCCCTTTGAATTGATTTTTAACAGTGGAACGATCAATATCTTGTTATATTTTGACTGAGCATGTTGAACACTTAGAACTGAACAAAATAAGTAAGAACATGCCTATGTGGGATGAAAAAACATTTATAGCATTATCTGGATGCACTCTGTATATTTGTGGGTTATTTGTTTAATTTATTTTAATTCTGTGATATATACTGTAAACTTTAAAAAAGCTGCCAAACCTAACCTAGACTTTCAAGTACATTCACCATCTTCAGGTGTAGTTCTAACAATGTTTAAATGAACATCAGCAAATATTTGAGTTTAATGGCTCATGTTTATTCAATGAGGGGAAGTTTTGCTTACATTCCAGTGATTATCACCTCATCCGCACTTCATTGTTTGTACCTGAAACAGGCTGAGGCTACTCTATAGTGTATAGTCTATATTGATAGTGTCATTACACTAATACTTCCATGTTTGGAAATTATTTAGTGCTGGATTGTGGACAACATTGACCCCAGTCTTTGACAGTTACAGCAAAATTGCATTTTTTGCAGTTTACAATTAACTATTGTACTTTTCTATACATTCCACAGTGGATTAATGGGGGATAAAATGCCCAATTCTGGACATGTCATAGGAGGTGACGAACCTTCCATGAAAATATCTGATCTAAAAGGTCACAATGTGTCAAGTTGCAATGCATTGTGAACTTTTAGATTGTCTATTTCTGGCGAGGATATTTGGTGCAGGGGAGGAATGAGGACGTGGATTCATACACCACGTCAAATTGTGTTCTTTGCAACACTGCAATGTAGTCTTGTGAATCTGTATTACTGTACATTGATTTATTTCATTAATTATAACATATATAATGTACACTGAGTCAACAGACTCTCAGTGATGCATATCTGCTCGATTCCTTTGCACATTCAACTGTGACATTGATATGCATTATGCACATCACCTACACAGTTAGATACGCATCACTATATGCACATCACCTGCACACCTACACATAAGCTAATGTCAGCAATGTTACCATATTAGACTTATTTAGGTGTGTGTGTGTGTGTGTGTGCGCGCATGCATCTAAGCCAGAAAACCATCTAAAAGCACAATCTAAAACATGGACACATTTTTATTTTATAAATTCATGCCGTTGCAATTAAGTGATTGCAATTAAGTGAAACGAGTTGAAGCTTTCTTTTTCATGAGAAATTGGTATTTTGCATACTGATCATGATGTTAATTTAAAATGTCAAATAATTACAATGATGTTATGTCTAGATTTAACAACATAAATTAAGGATTGGCCCTACCTGGGCCCTCATCAAACCCTGTATATTCAATACACTGCCCCCGCTGCAGCCTGCCACCCTTAGATCTCCATACACTGTATGGAGCTGACCTGTTCTGACATTCCATATCTTGATCTGACCTCATCACACCCTGTACACTCAAGATATGCTCCATATATGGCAAGTGCCATGTCTCCATTGACTCCATCCTGAAGAAAGACTCTGGTCTGTCAGAATGAAGAGGAACTCCATCTGCACAACAGGAGGAAGCACTGACCATGACAGACTGTGCTGCTGATATCAAGAGGATGTCCAGTGTAGTGAGGATGAGTTCCTCCACAGAAGACTATAGCACTGTTCCTTATTTCGGGAGCGGGAACAATGTGGAATCTTACCCTGATTCATCATGTTTATTTGTACAAATTGTTTTTTTTCTATTTTGCTTCATACTTGTCATACATTTGAATTATATTTTTTTAATAAAAGCATCCAAAGCATTTTCTTGTATTCATTTTTGTTTACTGAGAGCATGTACAGTATTTGAAGAAAAATCATTCCCAGTTTAGCAGGGGTGTGCGCATCATTGAAAACAGTCTGATTGAAATTTATTAGAGTCTACTGTATATAGAGTCATGGCCACAGATTGAATGCGGCTGATTTAAATGTAGAATTAAGTATCTAGAATCTAGATAAATAGATACATAATTCAAATCGATTTGGTTTGTTAAAGAACTGGAGAGAGATGGGGAGACATGTTACTTACTGAACAATCACTCGCAATCTATTACTATCATGGATATAGACAACATTTTGTTTTAAACAAAGTATATCACTCACAGCACCTAATTGGACATGAATGCATAGTTGCATACAATGTGAGTGACAAGCTTTGGTACATAGCCAAGTCAAGAATTTAAACAGACAACACAATGCACAGGTCCTAATGTCGTGTTATAATTGTGTTTCGTATTGATATTTTGTGTAAAGCCCATTGAATTGCCTTGTTGTACAGACAAAATAGCTTTGTCTATAGTGATAAAGATAATGTAGATATAATTCACTGCCAATAATTTTACATGGTACAAACTTCTTTACAATTTGCTAAGATTTAGTGGAGGTGTGCCACAGAAAAAACTTTACATTAGAAAGCAGATAAAAAAAGCAGATACTTATACAGTAGTAGACAGTAGACTGACATGAATGAGAGGTGAAACTCACTGGGATGTGAACAATGTTCACGAAAAGAGCCTCAACATTCCTGTTTGTGTCACCTCATCATCCAGGACTCACACATTGATTGAATACTTTATTAACATGATTGTTAACATTAGGTATACAGTCAAAGGTTATGCTAAAAGGATTACACAAAAAGTCACAGCGTTTCCATTGTGGTCCATTGTACAATACATTGTACGTAGCCTACTACCCACTAGTGGTGGAAGAAGTATACTGACATTTTGTACTTGAGTACCAATCTGTTGCAAATAAAAGTCCAGTATTCAAAATGTATACTTAAGTACAAAAGTATCCATATTAAATTGTACTTAACTACTGAAAGTTTTGCAGTTTTGTATTGTCTATTTATAAGCTATGCACACATGTGTCTGTGGCACTCCGTTTTAGATTTTCATTATAATGATCTTACCAATACCACAAGTGCAAGTGCTGTTGCAAATAAAAGTCCAGTATTCAAAATGTACTTGAGTAAGTACAAAAGTATAAGTATTCTTATTCAATATTACTTAACTACTGAAACTTCTGAAAGTAAAAGTAGGTACTCATTTTGCATATTGTAAGTTTCCTATAGGCCTACTGTATTGTCTATTAAATAGACAATACATTAGGAAACTTACAATATGCTAAATTAGTACTTAATTGAGTACTTAATTCAATCCTGTGCATACCCTACTTATTTTTCAAATAAATAGGGTATGCACAGGATTGAATTAAGTGGTTGATGCATTAATTGCCAGTTAATTAATTGATATGTCGGTACATTGACAAAATGTGTCGGTAGCAAAGACTTAAGTCTTGTCCCTGTGCCACTCAAAATTAGATTTTCTTTTTGACACACACGCAGGCAGGCACACAATTATTCTGATCATAAGATCATAAGAGAGTGCATGAATTTTCTCATGCACTTAATGGCACTCTAATGTCGGGTTCTTGTGTTGCCTCCCGGCGTCTGCTGAACAGTTCCCCTTACCACAGCTCCCCTTCTCTGCATCACTAATTATCAACAAGTGTCTGCCATCACTACTTTGGAAGTTTGGACTGATTATCCACTGACAATCCGGGTGTGCCCACATACAAACACTCATATACCCCACTCACCCCTGCCAGTGCTCGTTGTATATCACTCAAAGTCAGGTACTGCCAGCGTACCACCTGTTTTGAATTTGCACATAATGGCAGCAGGATGTTGCCTTTACTCGTAACAAGCGCTTCCAAACTCTGACAGCTAATAAATCACCTGCAAGGTGACAGGAAGACGTTCATAACATGTGTACCGTACGGTGGATTGAGTGGTGCAACCACAAGGAACAGCAATGTTCTTATATGTCTGTCCCTATGTTTAGAGTACCAACAGGGGGCGCTGTTGCACCACTCACTTCATTTTATGAAACAAACACTTTTCTCTTTGCATTTCCGTGTGCATATCGTCAATATTCATCACCTATATCTGCATATATGGACCCGGCCAGCAACTCTTGTTGATCTGACCTCATCAAACCACACCAGACACGTTGCTCTATACCACGTTAACCACCCAGTATGTTCAAAAGGCTCAGAATAAAACAAATGAACTTGTGAACTTTCAACAAATATTTAATTGCCATGAGTGTCTATACAAAATGAAAACGGGTTGAAGCTTTCTTTTTCATGAGAAATTGGTATTTTGCATACTGATCATGATGTTAATTTAAAATGTCAAATAATTACAATGATGTTATGTCTAGATTTAACAACATAAATTAAGGATTGGCCCTACCTGGGCCCTCATCAAACCCTGTATATTCAATACACTGCCCCCGCTGCAGCCTGCCACCCTTAGATCTCCATACACTGTATGGAGCTGACCTGTTCTGACATTCCATATCTTGATCTGACCTCATCACACCCTGTACACTCAAGATATGCTCCATATATGGCAAGTGCAAACTTGAGACTATATTTCCATGATGATCATATAACCACTTGAACCTTATTCCTGGGGGAACTCAGGTGCACTGCGTTGTGTGAGTACAACGTATAGTGCAACTCAGGTCTGTTTTACTATAAAGGGATATTTCATTAATTACATTTGTAGTAGTGTGTCGCCTTTTGGGCATATCATTTATTATGACATTCAACAGTTTAAGTTTTGCATAGGTGACACACCATGAACTTTTATGCTGCCGACTGTGAGTTATGTTTAGGCCAGGTCACAAATGAGGTACCAGAGGTATACACTCAGCATTGCCCTCTCCTTCTGTCTCACCAATCGAGCTCTGATCCGAGTCTGAATAAGGATGGGCATTTGGACCTTTAAGAAATATATAAATGTGTAACCTTTGTAATGTGGGTGGTTAACCACGGATAATATTAATAATAATAAATTAATTATATTTTTATAGTGCTTTACCAAGTGCTCAAAGTGCTTTACAATTGTTCATTCATTTTCATTCATACATTGGGAGGTGTAAGTGTCTATGCCTTCATATCAATAAAGGTGCAGTATTACATGTGGCAGTTCTTCGCAACAAAATAATGCTTTTGTTTGGTAAAATATTATATTGTGTGACGAATAATTTATAGATTATATTTAATTATCTGTTAATATTAATTAATATTCTATGAATAGTGCCATCTCACACCCTCAATTTCTCTCCCCAATCTCTCCATAAACATTTAAATAAACGTATCTTAGCTATCTTGATCTAATTATTAAACATTCATTTAGATATTGTCTATACTATTTAATCTTCTTTAAATTCATTCATGTGCAGTGTACGCAGCTAAACCATTATACTTAATATTTAGAAAAATACACACAAAACACAAAATGTTTTTCAATGCTTTATTCAAAAAATAAAACTCAACATCTTCAATAATTCTTAGACAAAATGATGAATATCAGGGTCAAATAAGTGTAGAAATAAGGAGCAGTGCTATAGGACTTCTGTCCAGGAACTCATCATGACTCATGAACAATCTCTTGATGCATTATCATCAATAGCAAGTGTTTTTTTGAGTGGTGCAACCACTCCAAGGAACAGCAATGTCAGTGTTTTTCCTCTTTGAATCCCCCTTTACTAGTAGATGTAGTCCCGTAGCTGTCACCTGTCTGTATTCAGGATGGACTCAATGGAGAAAGAACTGCTGAACTTGACCTCACATCTACTGTTAACAGCTCTGCAGGCCGCAGCTTCAGCTTCTGGTGGTGGTGGGGTCAACATCTCCTTTCTCACTGAGGTCAACTCAGGGAACCATTCCAGAATTCCTTCGAAGTGACGACGCAGAATCTTTTGCGTTATTTTACTATGATCAACTGTCCAGTAGTTCCTGCACAACCCATTGCAACCCATTGGAATCTGAAAATAAAAGAAAATAAGTTTGATTAAGCTTGATCAGTAAATATAATTAAGTAAGTATAATTATTCCACCATTTAAATATTATAATCAGAGGAATTAATATTTACCGTGGTAAAACATTTGCTGGTTGATAAGCAGACTCTGATGTTGTTCTCAAAGGATTTTGTTCTCCCCAACCCGAATGCTTCCAGTCTGTCCATCACCTGGGAAAAAAGAAAAAGTGATATTACAACTTTATTACAACTTCGGTCTGAAATGAGACAACTTTAGACAAAAACGGTTTAAGACATTCAAATGTAATCAGATGTGTTTCTTACCTCACTAAAGGTAAGCCTCTTTTCTGGAGAGTGAAGCAGGGTGAAGGCGATCCTTGCCAAATAGGTTTTGCAATGGTTGAACTTTTCTTGCTGACTCAGCGGACTCAACCTCAACAACCTCTTCTTGGTGGGTCTAGCTGCAGCACCAGATCTAGCAGTGAGTTCATGGTCTTGGCTGCCTCCTGTTGTGCAGATGGAATAACTGTCACCTGTACATTGAACAGGGCGTGTGTCCACAGGTGAAGAGGCCCAGTTGACCTTCCACTTCAGTCCAACAGTTCTCTCTGTGGACTCCTCTGACAGAGTAGGGGCTTTGCAGCACAGGCCAGAGGGAGTGTCTTTCTTCAGGATGAAGTCAATGGAGAAAGTGCTGAACTTGACCTCAGCTTTGCAGGCTGTGGCTTCAGGAGGATGGAGAGTTGTGTAGTGGTACGGTGGTGGTGGTGGTCGTGGTGTGATCAACACCTCCTTTCTCTCTGTGGAGGTGAACTCTGGGAACCACTCCAGAAGGCCTTCGAAGTGACGTTGCACCATCCTTTTTGTTATTTGACTATGATCAAGTTTCCAATAGTTGGGGTTGTAATTCCATGCAGCATCTGGGCCATTTGGAACCTGAAGCAAAAACAAACAAAAAATGTACTGTTAGATGATTTGGTTAAGCTGTGAGAGTTCGAGTATTCAATGTTTTTCCCTGAACCGTGGAAATTGATCAGTGAATCATTCTTAATTAGAGGGATTTATATTTACCTTGACAAAACAGCTGTACGTTGACAAACAGGCTCTGATGTTGTTCTCAAAAGACTTTGTCCACTTAGACGCAAATCCTTCCAGTCTGTCCATCAACTGAAAAACAAAAAACAAAAATAATTTACAAATCAGGTATGAAATAAGACAAACATATATAATACTGAATTATATAAGTAGTGTTATTACATGTTTACTTTTGCTTAATCATTTATGTATGTCAAATTGCAATGCTTAGAAGGTTTGTCTATTACTTACTTGAGTAAAGGTGAGCATCTTTTCTGGAGAGTCTTGCAGGATGAAAGCGATCATTGCCAAGTAGGTTCTGCATTGTTTAATTACTTTGTAAGAGAGGTGAGGTCCAAGGTTTTCAGACATGTTGTATATATTTGCTGTAGATTAGAATGAAGTCCAAGACACAGAGCAGTGGTTTGAGTTCTCTCAGTCAGTAGCTTGTGCTGAATGAGCAGATGTACAGGTCTCTGGATATATAAACCCTGTTGGAACAATAGGACATTAGAAGGTGTGAATTCCTGCTAAATGAGACCATTGTCAAATGAGCTATGATTGCCAGGGTGGAGCAATAGACTCTGCCAAACAGATCCTCTGGAGGTTTATCTGGGTGGAACATTCATAATTAGTTTAGTTTTATTTCATAGAAAGAAAATTGAAATAGTCTACATTTTAGATAATGGTGGAAATCAAAGAATATCAGATATCAAAATGGAACATAACTATTAATTGTGTGTATTCCTCCACTATCTGCATTAGTGATCTTGGTAGAAAATTTGGATTTGGATTCATTGAAGATTCTGACTTTCAATTGTACATACATTTTGTTTTGACTGTATTGTTCTACTTTTTGCTTTGGCAATGTAAAATTATGTTTTCTCATGCCAATAGAGCCCTTTGAATTGATTTTTAACAGTGGAACGATCAGTATCTTGTTATATTTTGACTGAGCATGTTGAACACTGAACACAAAATAAGTAAAAACATGCATATGTGGGATGAAAAAACATTTCTAGCATTATCTGGATGCACTCTGTATATTTGTGGGTTATTTGTTTAATTTATTTTAATTATGTGATATATACTGTAAACCTTAAAAAAGCTGCCAAACCTAACCTAGACTTTCAAATACATTCACCATCTTCAGGTGTAGTTCTAACGATGTTTAAATGAACATCAGCAAATATTTGAGTTTAATGGTTCATGTTTATTCAATGAGGGGAAGTTTTGCTTACATTCCAGTGATTATCACCTCATCCGCACTTCATTGTTTGTACCTGAAACAGGCTGAGGCTACTCTATAGTGTATAGTCTATATTGATAGTGTCATTACACTAATACTTCCATGTTTGGAAATTATTTAGTGCTGGATTGTGGACAACATTGCATTTTTTGCAGTTTACAATTAACTATTGTACTTTTCTATACATTCCACAGTGGATTAATGGGGGATAAAATGCCCAATTCTGGACATGTCATAGGAGGTGACGAACCTTCCATGAAAATATCTGATCTAAAAGGTCACAATGTGTCAAGTTGCAATGCATTGTGAACTTTTAGATTGTCTATTTCTGGCGAGGATATTTGGTGCAGGGGAGGAATGAGGACGTGGATTCATACACCACGTCAAATTGTGTTCTTTGCAACACTGCAATGTAGTCTTGTGAATCTGTATTACTGTACATTGATTTATTTCATTAATTATAACATATATAATGTACACTGAGTCAACAGACTCTCAGTGATGCATATCTGCTCGATTCCTTTGCACATTCAACTGTGACATTGATATGCATTATGCACATCACCTACACAGTTAGATACGCATCACTATATGCACATCACCTGCACACCTACACATAAGCTAATGTCAGCAATGTTACCATATTAGACTTATTTAGGTTTTTCCAGATGTGTCTTCATTAAACGTGTGTGTATGTGTGTGTGTGCGCGCGCATGCATCTCAGCCAGAAGACCATCTAAAAGCACAATCTAAAACATGGACACATTTTTATTTTATAAATTCATGCCGTTGCAATTAATTGATGTAATTATTTTGTCATGAGCATCAAAACAACATTTTAAATACTGTTTAGCACATCATGCATATCATACATGGACAAATAACACACACACTGTACTGTACACGCATACTGTACTGTATGTACATAGACTGTCCATTAGTTTGATGTATAGCAAAACTGAAGTAATATTTTTTTGGAGCCAACGAAGGCAAACTTAAAAAAGTCATCGCCCAGCTCCAAATTGGTGTAGCTACAGTATGTAACCAAGTCAATAATTTAAACAAAATGTGGAACACCCTACCAACAGTCATTAAGACATGCGAATCCCTGACTGGCCCCCATAAAATCTGAATCCCCCACCCACCCCTTTTCTCCATCACTGTATATGATGATTTCCTGTTTTTGGCTATATACTGTAGAAGTGTATATCCGTACATCTCTAAATGTTTTGATGAATTGAAAATGGTGGGCCCTATTGTACAATTTACAATTTAGGCATTTAGCAGACGCTCTTAATCCAGAGCGATTTACATTAAGCAAGAACAAAAAAGCATGGGAATACATGCAAGTGTAATGCTTTATGGTGTCTGCTAACTGTTATTAAATCAATCAATCAAAAACACATTAACACAATGCACAAAGTCCTAATGTCATGTTATAATTGTGTTTCCTTTGCTTGATATTTTCTGTAAACCACATCGAATTGCCTTGTTGTACAAATAAAATGTGTCTATAGTGATAATGTAGATATAATCCACTACCAATAATTTTACATGGTACAAACATCTTTATGTAGTGGTTTAGTGGAGGTGTGCATAACATAATTTATGTTGATGAAGCCACAGAAAAAAACTTTACATTTTATGTAGAAAGCAGATCAAATTACTTACTTAGAATAACATGCACATGAATGAGAGGTGAAACTCACTGAAATGTGAACAATGTTCATGAAAAGAGCCTCAACATTCCTGTGTTTGTCACCTCATCATCCAGGATTCAACAGTCAAATATATACAGTCAAAGGTTATGCTAAAAAGATAACACAAAAAGCCACAGGGGCGTTTCCCTTGTGGTCCATTGTACTACACTGTACAATTAACCACTAATGGCTATTAACAGTGGTGGAAGAAGTACTGACATTTTGTACTGAAGTAAAAGTACCAATACTACAAGTGCATCTGCTCTATCTGTTGCAAATAAAAGTCCAGTATTCAAAATGTATACCCAAGTTGGCCAGGTACAAAAGTATCCATATTACATTTTACTACTGAAAGTAAAGGTACTCGTTTTGCAGAATGTCCAATTTCACAAGTTTCCAAATGTATTGTCTATTTATAGGCTACGTACAGGATTGAATTAAGTGGTTAAAGCATCAGTGGTCATCAATGTGTAGGCTACGCACATTGACAAATGTGTCCGTGGCAACTTGGTCTTGCCACTCCACGTTGCACATTTTAGATTTTCTTTTTGACACATCATTATGATTATAAAGAGTTTGAGTCTCCAGGTTTACTTCAGAATACGTATGACACTTATTTCTATGACATTATGGCACATTATGAGTCCAACTAGTACTAGTGATTCTCAAATGTTGTATTATGCGAGTGTACACTGCGAGTGTACACTGTACACTGAGTGTATAGCTCTTTGTGTTTCTGGTGATTGAATGTCCATGGCAACAATGGAATTTTGACAACAAATTGTATTCGTATAGCCTGCAGCCTTTTATGAAGACATCACTTTTATAACATCATAATAAATAATTGCCATACATATTCTGAAGAAAACCTGGAGATTTACATACAGTAATTGGGTCTTATGATCAAAATAAGAACATCATAATACCTGGCCCTTTCCTTTTATCAGAAAATAGACAATGATCAGTTAATTTCACAGAATGTTAGCCTTATATGTCCAGAATTGGGACACTAATTTTATCCACTTGAATGATTGATATTATTAGTAAATTAGTCAAATAGTTGTATGTATACATAGTTGGGGACTGTGAAATGTATATAAAGTGAATTGTAAACTGTAGAGTAGACATGGAACATCTATCTATGTTATTATAAAGATACCTGAATAAATAGATGTTTATTTTAGAAAGTCATTGCTCTTTATAGCACTTTTAACCTCCCAGTAAGTTCAAAAGGCTCAGAATATAACAAATGAACGTATGAACCTTCAACAAAATTGAAATTGAGTATCTATTCAAAATGAAAACGAGTTGAAGCTTAAATTTATTTTTCATGATAAATTGGTATAGGCTATTTTGCATATTGCCGTTACCGTCAATGTTATATAACAACCATGTTGTCCACACTCCAAACGTGGTAGTATTACAATTAGTATTACAATTACTACTACTACTAAATACTTATATGTTTTGTGTACAAACAATGCAGTGCAGAGGAGGTGAATCACTGGAATGTAAGCGAGACTTCAGCTCATTGAATAAACATCAACCATTAAAATAAAACAGAATTTAGAAGAAATCTGAATGTACTTAGATGTATAATTTTTTAGGTTTGGCAGATTATTCAGATTTTCATTCAAATATCACAAAATGAAAAAACATGCATGAGTGCACCCAGAGCACTATTGGAAATCTATTGTTGTGGTCATTGGCTCCACCCTGGCCATCAATTCACACCTTCTAATGTCCTATTGTTCCAACAGGGTTTATATCCAGAGACCTGGACATCTGCTCATTCAGCACAAGCTACTGACTGAGAGAACTTCTCAAACCACTGCTCTGTGTCCTGGACTTGATTCTACAACAAGGATACAATTATGTCTGGAAACCTCAGACTTCACGTGTCTTACAGAGAAATGCTGAATTGCAAACCCTACATGGTAGTAATCGCTTTCATCCTACAAGACTCTCCGGACAAGATGCTCACCTTTTGTCAGGTAAGAAACAGACAATCCTGCTAGGCATTTAAATGTACATAAATAGGATATAATACATATACAGTATGTCAAATGTAAAATTATCTTATCTCACTTGTATTTTTCTTCTTCTTCTTCCAGTTGATGGACAGACTAGAACAACTTCTTCCTGGGAGGTCACCAACCTTTAGGAACATCATCAGAGCCACTCTGTCAAACAACAAATGTTTTGTCAAAGTAAATATAAATAAGAATATTGCACTACATTTCAAATCATTCAGAATTGAGAAAAGTCTTCGGAGTCCAGATTTCCTATTTGCATGAACTTTCACCAATCTTGGCCAAATTCTAACGGTACCATTAATTTATTTCCAGATTCCAAGTGTCGTTTCCAAAGGGCCCAGGGGTCTATGGAACTACTGGAAGCTCGATCATAGCAAAATAAAAGAAGAGACCGTGCAGCGTAACTTCGGGGGACTTCTGGAGTGGTTCCCTGAGTTGACCTCAGTGAAAAGGGAGATGTTGGCCACACCACCACCACCAGACTACTACACAACGCTCCACTCTCCTGAAGCTGCGGTCTTCGAAGCTGTTAACAGTAGATGTGAGGTGAAGTTCAGCAGTTCTTTCTCCATTGAGTCTATCCTGAAGAAAGACAGTCCCTCTGGTTGGTGCTACAAAGCCTCTCCTCTGTCAGAGGAGTCCAGTCGGTCAGTCAAAGTGGAGCAGGAGTCTAGTTGGTCCGCAGAGATGAAGTTCACCATCCGCACAGCAGGAGGCGGCACAGAACATGGACTCAGTCCTAGACCCACCAAGCGGATGTGCATGAGTTCGTTGAATCAGCAAGAAAAGTTCAACCAGTGCAAAACCTACTTGGCAATGATCACCTTCGTCCTACAAGACTCTCCAGGAAAGATGCTCACCTTTAGTCAGGTAAATCCCGAAATCCTGCCAATCGTTTGAATACATTTGATATTAAATGTTGTCTAATGAAATGTTGTCTGCATTTTCTAACGTCACTTCTTTTCTTTTTTTCAGTTGATGGATAGACTGGAGGCATTTGGCGTTGGGAGGACAAAATACTTTGAGAACAACATCAGAGTCAATTTGTCAGCCAAGAAATGCTTTGTCAAGGTAAATATAAATTCCTCAAATCTGTTTCATATAGCCTATACAATTTGAACGACCTATTTTTCCATAAAGTTGAATACAATTCTAACACGTTTTTTTTCTCTTTCATTGTCAGGTTCCGATTACCCCAGGGGGTCTATGGAACAACTGGAAACTTGACTCCAGTAAAATAACAGAAAGCATGGTCTGTCGTCACTTCAAAGGCATTCTGGATTTGTTCCCTGAGTTGACTTCCACGGTGGTGAGAAAGGAGTCTAAGGTCTTTCATGATCATGAAGCTGCAGCCTGCAAAGCTGTTAACAGCAGATGTGAGGTGAAACAGTTCAGCAGGTCATTCTCCATTGACTCCATCCTGAAGAAAGACTCTGGTCTGTCAGAATGAAGTGGAACTCCATCTGCACAACAGGAGGAAGCACTGACCATGACAGACTGTGCTGCTGATATCAAGAGGATGTC
Organism: Protomyctophum parallelum; assembly: GCF_964188405.1. NCBI lineage: Eukaryota > Metazoa > Chordata > Actinopteri > Myctophiformes > Myctophidae > Protomyctophum > Protomyctophum parallelum. The sequence continues at coordinate 13,831,847 of NC_139697.1, read as the reverse complement.
CAGTGTAGTGAGGATGAGTTCCTCCACTCCACAGAAGACTATAGCACTGTTCCTTATTTCGGGAGCGGGAACAATGTGGAATCTTACCCTGATTCATCATGTTTATTTGTACAAATTGTTTTTTTTTCTATTTTGCTTCATACTTGTCATACATTTGAATTATATTTTTTTAATAAAAGCATCCAAAGCATTTTCTTGTATTAATTTTTGTTTACTGAGAGCATGTACAGTATTTGAAGAAAATCATTCCCAGTTTAGCAGGGGTGTGCGCATCATTGAAAACAGTCTGATTGAAATGTATTAGAGTCTACTGTATATAGAGTCATGGCCACAGATTGAATGCGGCTGATTTAAATGTAGAATTAAGTATCTAGAATCTAGATAAATAGATACATAATTCAAATCGATTTGGTTTGTTAAAGAACTGGAGAGAGATGGGGAGACATGTTACTTACTGAACAATCACTCGCAATCTATTACTATCATGGATATAGACAACATTTTGTTTTAAACAAAGTATATCACTCACAGCACCTAATTGGACATGAATGCATAGTTGCATACAATGTGAGTGACATGCTTTGGTACATAGCCAAGTCAAGAATTTAAACAGACAACACAATGCACAGGTCCTAATGTCGTGTTATAATTGTGTTTCGTATTGATATTTTGTGTAAAGCCCATTGAATTGCCTTGTTGTACAGACAAAATAGCTTTGTCTATAGTGATAAAGATAATGTAGATATAATTCACTGCCAATAATTTTACATGGTACAAACTTCTTTACAATTTGCTAAGATTTAGTGGAGGTGTGCCACAGAAAAAACTTTACATTAGAAAGCAGATAAAAAAAGCAGATACTTATACAGTAGTAGACAGTAGACTGACATGAATGAGAGGTGAAACTCACTGGGATGTGAACAATGTTCACGAAAAGAGCCTCAACATTCCTGTTTGTGTCACCTCATCATCCAGGACTCACACATTGATTGAATACATTATTAACATGATTGTTAACATTAGGTATACAGTCAAAGGTTATGCTAAAAGGATTACACAAAAAGTCACAGCGTTTCCATTGTGGTCCATTGTACAATACATTGTACGCAGCCTACTATTACCCACTAGTGGTGGAAGAAGTATACTGACATTTTGTACTTGAGTACCAATCTGTTGCAAATAAAAGTCCAGTATTCAAAATGTACAAAAGTATCCATATTAAATTGTACTTAACTATTGAAAGTTTTGCAGAATGTCCTATTTCACAAGTTTCTAAATGTAGGCCTATTGTCTATTTATAAGCTATGCACACATGTGTCTGTGGCAAAGACTTGGTCTTGTCCGTGCCATTCTGCGTTGCACATTTTTTCATTATAATGATCTTACCAATACCACAAGTGCAAGGGCTGTTGCAAATAAAAGTCCAGTATTCAAAATGTCCAGTATTAATAAGTAATTCTTATTCAATATTACTTAACTACTGAAACTTCTGAAAGTAAAAGTAGGTACTCATTTTGCATATTGTAAGTTTCCTATACTGTATTGTCTATTAAATATACAATACATTAGGAAACTTACAATATGCTAAATTAGTACTTAATTGAGTACTTAATTCAATCCTGTGCATACCCTACTTATTTTTTCAAATAAATAGGGTATGCACAGGTTGATGCATTAATTGCCAGTTAATTAATTAATATGTCGGTACATTGACAAAATGTGTCCGTAGCAAAGACTTAAGTCTTGTCCCTGTGCCACTCAAAATTAGATTTTCTTTTTGACACACACTCAAAGTCAGGTACTGCCAGCGTACCACCACTGCCAGAATTTGCACATAATGGCAGCAGGATGTTGCCTTACTCGTAACAAGCGCTTCCAAACTCTGACAGCTAATAAATCACATGCAAGGTGACAGGAAGACGTTCATAACATGTGTACCGTACCGTACCGCACGATGGATTGAGTGGTGCAATCACAAGGAACAGCAATGTCCTTATATCTGTCCCTATGTTTAGAGTACCAACAGGGGGCGCTGTTGCACCACTCACTTCATTTTATGAAACAAACACATTAGGATAATTCAAGCTTTTCGTACAGCTGCAATGTTAGATTTGTTTGATACAATTATATAAGACTTTTCTATTTGCATTTCCGTGTGCATATCGTCAATATTCATCACCTAGATCTGCATATATGGACCCGGCCAGCAACTCTTGTTGATCTGACCTCATCAAACCATGTACACTCAAGACACGCTCCATATATGGCCAATACAGAATTCATTCCATATGTTGATCTGACCCTGACCCCCCCATGCCAAAGTTACAGCGCTCGCCGGCCCTTCTCGCCCTCGAGTTGCATGTATATACATAGTTGGGGACTGTGAAATGTATAGGAAATTAGTATACAATATGAATTGTAAACTGTAGACATTGAACATTTGTTAATATTATAAAGATACCTGAATAAATGTTTAGTTTAGAAAGTCAGACACGTTGCTCGATACCACGTTAACCACCCAGTATGTTCAAAAGGCTCAGAATAAAACAAATGAACTTGTGAACTTTCAACAAATATTTAATTGCCATGAGTGTGTATACAAAATGAAAACGAGTTGAAGCTTTCTTTTTCATGAGAAATTGGTATTTTGCATACTGATCATGATGTTAATTTAAAATGTCAAATAATTACAATGATGTTATGTCTAGATTTAACAACATACATTAAGGATTGGCCCTACCTGGGCCCTCATCAAACCCTGTGTATTCAATACACTGCCCCCGCTGCAGCCTGCCACCCTTAGATCTCCATACACTGTATGGAGCTGACCTGTTCTGACATTCCATATCTTGATCTGACCTCATCACACCCTGTACCCTCAAGATACGCTCCATATATGGCAAGTGCAAACTTGAGACTATATTTCCATGAGGACAGTTTAAAAATATACTTATCATATAACCACTTGAACCTTATTCCTGGGGGAACTCAGGTGCACTGCGTTGTGTGAGTAACTATAAAGGGATATTTCATTCATTTAATTTTTAGTAGTGTGTCGCCTTTTGGGCATATCATTTATTATGAGATTCAACAGTTTAAGTTTTGCATAGGTGACACACCATGAACTTTTATGCTGCAAATGAGGTACCAGAGGTATACACTCAGCATTGCCCTCTCCTTCTGTCTCACCAATCGAGCTCTGATCCGAGTCTGAATAAGGATGGGCATTTGGACCTTTAAGAAATATATAAATGTGTAACCTTTGTAATGTGGGTGGTTAACCACAGATAATATTAATAATAATAAATTAATTATATTTTTATAGTGCTTTACCAAGTGCTCAAAGTGCTTTACAATTGTTCATTCATTTTCATTCATACATTGGGAGGTGTAAGTGTCTATGCCTTCATATCAATAAAGGTGCAGTATTACATGTGGCAGTTCTTCGCAACAAAATAATGCTTTTGTTTGGTAAAATATTATATTGTGTGACGAATAATTTATAGATTATATTTAATTATCTGTTAATATGAATTAATATTCTATGAATAGTGCCATCTCACACCCTCAATTTCTCTCCCCAATCTCTCCATAAACATTTAAATAAACGTATCTTAGCTATCTTGATCTAATTATTAAACATTCATTTAGATATTGTCTATACTATTTAATCTTCTTTAAATTCATTCATGTGCAGTGTACGCAGCTAAACCATTATACTTAATATTTAGAAAAATACACACAAAACACAAAATGTTTTTCAATGCTTTATTCAAAAAAATAAAACTCAACATCTTCAATAATTCTTAGACAAAATGATGAATATCAGGGTCAAATAAGTGTAGAAATAAGGAGCAGTGCTATAGGACTTCTGTCCAGGAACTCATCATGACTCATGAACAATCTCTTGATGCATTATCATCAATAGCAAGTGTTTTTTTGAGTGGTGCAACCACTCCAAGGAACAGCAATGTCAGTGTTTTTCCTCTTTGAATCCCCCTTTACTAGTAGATGTAGTCCCGTAGCTGTCACCTGTCTGTATTCAGGATGGACTCAATGGAGAAAGAACTGCTGAACTTGACCTCACATCTACTGTTAACAGCTCTGCAGGCCGCAGCTTCAGCTTCTGGTGGTGGTGGGGTCAACATCTCCTTTCTCACTGAGGTCAACTCAGGGAACCATTCCAGAATTCCTTCGAAGTGACGACGCAGAATCTTTTGTGTTATTTTACTATGATCAACTGTCCAGTAGTTCCTGCACAACCCATTGCAACCCATTGGAATCTGAAAATAAAAGAAAATAAGTTTGATTAAGCTTGATCAGTAAATATAATTAAGTAAGTATAATTATTCCACCATTTAAATATTATAATCAGAGGAATTAATATTTACCGTGGTAAAACATTTGCTGGTTGATAAGCAGACTCTGATGTTGTTCTCAAAGGATTTTGTTCTCCCCAACCCGAATGCTTCCAGTCTGTCCATCACCTGGGAAAAAAGAAAAAGTGATATTACAACTTTATTACAACTTTGGTCTGAAATGAGACAACTTTAGACAAAAACGGTTTAAGACATTCAAATGTAATCAGATGTGTTTCTTACCTCACTAAAGGTAAGCCTCTTTTCTGGAGAGTGAAGCAGGGTGAAGGCGATCCTTGCCAAATAGGTTTTGCAATGGTTGAACTTTTCTTGCTGACTCAGCGGACTCAACCTCAACAACCTCTTCTTGGTGGGTCTAGCTGCAGCACCAGATCTAGCAGTGAGTTCATGGTCTTGGCTGCCTCCTGTTGTGCAGATGGAATAACTGTCACCTGTACATTGAACAGGGCGTGTGTCCACAGGTGAAGAGGCCCAGTTGACCTTCCACTTCAGTCCAACAGTTCTCTCTGTGGACTCCTCTGACAGAGTAGGGGCTTTGCAGCACAGGCCAGAGGGAGTGTCTTTCTTCAGGATGAAGTCAATGGAGAAAGTGCTGAACTTGACCTCAGCTTTGCAGGCTGTGGCTTCAGGAGGATGGAGAGTTGTGTAGTGGTACGGTGGTGGTGGTGGTCGTGGTGTGATCAACACCTCCTTTCTCTCTGTGGAGGTGAACTCTGGGAACCACTCCAGAAGGCCTTCGAAGTGACGTTGCACCATCCTTTTTGTTATTTGACTATGATCAAGTTTCCAATAGTTGGGGTTGTAATTCCATGCAGCATCTGGGCCATTTGGAACCTGAAGCAAAAAAAATTACTGTTAGATGATTTGGTTAAGCTGTGAGAGTTCGAGTATTCAATGTTTTTCCCTGAACCGTGGAAATTGATCAGTGAATCATTCTTAATTAGAGGGATTTATATTTACCTTGACAAAACAGCTGTACGTTGACAAACAGGCTCTGATGTTGTTCTCAAAAGACTTTGTCCACTTAGACGCAAATCCTTCCAGTCTGTCCATCAACTGAAAAACAAAAAACAAAATTAATTTACAAATCAGGTATGAAATAAGACAAACATATATAATACTGAATTATATAAGTAGTGTTATTACATGTTTACTTTTGCTTAATCATTTATGTATGTCAAATTGCAATGCTTAGAAGGTTTGTCTATTACTTACTTGAGTAAAGGTGAGCATCTTTTCTGGAGAGTCTTGCAGGATGAAAGCGATCATTGCCAAGTAGGTTCTGCATTGTTTAATTACTTTGTAAGAGAGGTGAGGTCCAAGGTTTTCAGACATGTTGTATATATTTGCTGTAGATTAGAATGAAGTCCAAGACACAGAGCAGTGGTTTGAGTTCTCTCAGTCAGTAGCTTGTGCTGAATGAGCAGATGTACATGTCTCTGGATATATAAACCCTGTTGGAACAATAGGACATTAGAAGGTGTGAATTCCTGCTAAATGAGACCATTGTCAAATGAGCTATGATTGCCAGGGTGGAGCAATAGACTCTGCCCAACAGATCTTCTGGAGGTATATCTGGGTGGAACATTCATAATTAGTTTAGTTTTATTTCATAGAAAGAAAATTGATTCTATGCATTTTAAATAGTCTACATTTTAGATAATGGTGATAATTGTGGATTTTTTTGGATTTATTGAAGATTCTGACTTTAAATTGTACATACATTTTGTTTTGACTGTATTGTTCTACTTTTTGCTTTGGCAATGTAAAATTATGTTTTCTCATGCCAATAGAGCCCTTTGAATTGATTTTTAACATTAAACTTTACATTAGAAAGCAGATTAAAAAAAAGCAGATACTTATACAGTAGTAGACAGTAGACTGACATGAATGAGAGGTGAAACTCACTGGGATGTGAACAATGTTCACGAAAAGAGCCTCAACATTCCTGTTTGTGTCACCTCATCATCCAGGACTCACACATTGATTGAATACATTATTAACATGATTGTTAACATTAGGTATACAGTCAAAGGTTATGCTAAAAGGATTACACAAAAAGTCACAGCGTTTCCATTGTGGTCCATTGTACAATACATTGTACGCAGCCTACTATTACCCACTAGTGGTGGAAGAAGTATACTGACATTTTGTACTTGAGTACCAATCTGTTGCAAATAAAAGTCCAGTATTCAAAATGTACAAAAGTATCCATATTAAATTGTACTTAACTATTGAAAGTTTTGCAGAATGTCCTATTTCACAAGTTTCTAAATGTAGGCCTATTGTCTATTTATAAGCTATGCACACATGTGTCTGTGGCAAAGACTTGGTCTTGTCCGTGCCATTCTGCGTTGCACATTTTTTCATTATAATGATCTTACCAATACCACAAGTGCAAGGGCTGTTGCAAATAAATGTCCAGTATTCAAAATGTCCAGTATTAATAAGTAATTCTTATTCAATATTACTTAACTACTGAAACTTCTGAAAGTAAAAGTAGGTACTCATTTTGCATATTGTAAGTTTCCTATACTGTATTGTCTATTAAATATACAATACATTAGGAAACTTACAATATGCTAAATTAGTACTTAATTGAGTACTTAATTCAATCCTGTGCATACCCTACTTATTTTTTCAAATAAATAGGGTATGCACAGGTTGATGCATTAATTGCCAGTTAATTAATTAATATGTCGGTACATTGACAAAATGTGTCCGTAGCAAAGACTTAAGTCTTGTCCCTGTGCCACTCAAAATTAGATTTTCTTTTTGACACACACTCAAAGTCAGGTACTGCCAGCGTACCACCACTGCCAGAATTTGCACATAATGGCAGCAGGATGTTGCCTTACTCGTAACAAGCGCTTCCAAACTCTGACAGCTAATAAATCACATGCAAGGTGACAGGAAGACGTTCATAACATGTGTACCGTACCGTACCGCACGATGGATTGAGTGGTGCAATCACAAGGAACAGCAATGTCCTTATATCTGTCCCTATGTTTAGAGTACCAACAGGGGGCGCTGTTGCACCACTCACTTCATTTTATGAAACAAACACATTAGGATAATTCAAGCTTTTCGTACAGCTGCAATGTTAGATTTGTTTGATACAATTATATAAGACTTTTCTATTTGCATTTCCGTGTGCATATCGTCAATATTCATCACCTAGATCTGCATATATGGACCCGGCCAGCAACTCTTGTTGATCTGACCTCATCAAACCATGTACACTCAAGACACGCTCCATATATGGCCAATACAGAATTCATTCCATATGTTGATCTGACCCTGACCCCCCCATGCCAAAGTTACAGCGCTCGCCGGCCCTTCTCGCCCTCGAGTTGCATGTATATACATAGTTGGGGACTGTGAAATGTATAGGAAATTAGTATACAATATGAATTGTAAACTGTAGACATTGAACATTTGTTAATATTATAAAGATACCTGAATAAATGTTTAGTTTAGAAAGTCAGACACGTTGCTCGATACCACGTTAACCACCCAGTATGTTCAAAAGGCTCAGAATAAAACAAATGAACTTGTGAACTTTCAACAAATATTTAATTGCCATGAGTGTGTATACAAAATGAAAACGAGTTGAAGCTTTCTTTTTCATGAGAAATTGGTATTTTGCATACTGATCATGATGTTAATTTAAAATGTCAAATAATTACAATGATGTTATGTCTAGATTTAACAACATACATTAAGGATTGGCCCTACCTGGGCCCTCATCAAACCCTGTGTATTCAATACACTGCCCCCGCTGCAGCCTGCCACCCTTAGATCTCCATACACTGTATGGAGCTGACCTGTTCTGACATTCCATATCTTGATCTGACCTCATCACACCCTGTACCCTCAAGATACGCTCCATATATGGCAAGTGCAAACTTGAGACTATATTTCCATGAGGACAGTTTAAAAATATACTTATCATATAACCACTTGAACCTTATTCCTGGGGGAACTCAGGTGCACTGCGTTGTGTGAGTAACTATAAAGGGATATTTCATTCATTTAATTTTTAGTAGTGTGTCGCCTTTTGGGCATATCATTTATTATGAGATTCAACAGTTTAAGTTTTGCATAGGTGACACACCATGAACTTTTATGCTGCAAATGAGGTACCAGAGGTATACACTCAGCATTGCCCTCTCCTTCTGTCTCACCAATCGAGCTCTGATCCGAGTCTGAATAAGGATGGGCATTTGGACCTTTAAGAAATATATAAATGTGTAACCTTTGTAATGTGGGTGGTTAACCACAGATAATATTAATAATAATAAATTAATTATATTTTTATAGTGCTTTACCAAGTGCTCAAAGTGCTTTACAATTGTTCATTCATTTTCATTCATACATTGGGAGGTGTAAGTGTCTATGCCTTCATATCAATAAAGGTGCAGTATTACATGTGGCAGTTCTTCGCAACAAAAGAATGCTTTTGTTTGGTAAAATATTATATTGTGTGACGAATAATTTATAGATTATATTTAATTATCTGTTAATATGAATTAATATTCTATGAATAGTGCCATCTCACACCCTCAATTTCTCTCCCCAATCTCTCCATAAACATTTAAATAAACGTATCTTAGCTATCTTGATCTAATTATTAAACATTCATTTAGATATTGTCTATACTATTTAATCTTCTTTAAATTCATTCATGTGCAGTGTACGCAGCTAAACCATTATACTTAATATTTAGAAAAATACACACAAAACACAAAATGTTTTTCAATGCTTTATTCAAAAAAATAAAACTCAACATCTTCAATAATTCTTAGACAAAATGATGAATATCAGGGTCAAATAAGTGTAGAAATAAGGAGCAGTGCTATAGGACTTCTGTCCAGGAACTCATCATGACTCATGAACAATCTCTTGATGCATTATCATCAATAGCAAGTGTTTTTTTGAGTGGTGCAACCACTCCAAGGAACAGCAATGTCAGTGTTTTTCCTCTTTGAATCCCCCTTTACTAGTAGATGTAGTCCCGTAGCTGTCACCTGTCTGTATTCAGGATGGACTCAATGGAGAAAGAACTGCTGAACTTGACCTCACATCTACTGTTAACAGCTCTGCAGGCCGCAGCTTCAGCTTCTGGTGGTGGTGGGGTCAACATCTCCTTTCTCACTGAGGTCAACTCAGGGAACCATTCCAGAATTCCTTCGAAGTGACGACGCAGAATCTTTTGTGTTATTTTACTATGATCAACTGTCCAGTAGTTCCTGCACAACCCATTGCAACCCATTGGAATCTGAAAATAAAAGAAAATAAGTTTGATTAAGCTTGATCAGTAAATATAATTAAGTAAGTATAATTATTCCACCATTTAAATATTATAATCAGAGGAATTAATATTTACCGTGGTAAAACATTTGCTGGTTGATAAGCAGACTCTGATGTTGTTCTCAAAGGATTTTGTTCTCCCCAACCCGAATGCTTCCAGTCTGTCCATCACCTGGGAAAAAAGAAAAAGTGATATTACAACTTTATTACAACTTTGGTCTGAAATGAGACAACTTTAGACAAAAACGGTTTAAGACATTCAAATGTAATCAGATGTGTTTCTTACCTCACTAAAGGTAAGCCTCTTTTCTGGAGAGTGAAGCAGGGTGAAGGCGATCCTTGCCAAATAGGTTTTGCAATGGTTGAACTTTTCTTGCTGACTCAGCGGACTCAACCTCAACAACCTCTTCTTGGTGGGTCTAGCTGCAGCACCAGATCTAGCAGTGAGTTCATGGTCTTGGCTGCCTCCTGTTGTGCAGATGGAATAACTGTCACCTGTACATTGAACAGGGCGTGTGTCCACAGGTGAAGAGGCCCAGTTGACCTTCCACTTCAGTCCAACAGTTCTCTCTGTGGACTCCTCTGACAGAGTAGGGGCTTTGCAGCACAGGCCAGAGGGAGTGTCTTTCTTCAGGATGAAGTCAATGGAGAAAGTGCTGAACTTGACCTCAGCTTTGCAGGCTGTGGCTTCAGGAGGATGGAGAGTTGTGTAGTGGTACGGTGGTGGTGGTGGTCGTGGTGTGATCAACACCTCCTTTCTCTCTGTGGAGGTGAACTCTGGGAACCACTCCAGAAGGCCTTCGAAGTGACGTTGCACCATCCTTTTTGTTATTTGACTATGATCAAGTTTCCAATAGTTGGGGTTGTAATTCCATGCAGCATCTGGGCCATTTGGAACCTGAAGCAAAAAAAATTACTGTTAGATGATTTGGTTAAGCTGTGAGAGTTCGAGTATTCAATGTTTTTCCCTGAACCGTGGAAATTGATCAGTGAATCATTCTTAATTAGAGGGATTTATATTTACCTTGACAAAACAGCTGTACGTTGACAAACAGGCTCTGATGTTGTTCTCAAAAGACTTTGTCCACTTAGACGCAAATCCTTCCAGTCTGTCCATCAACTGAAAAACAAAAAACAAAATTAATTTACAAATCAGGTATGAAATAAGACAAACATATATAATACTGAATTATATAAGTAGTGTTATTACATGTTTACTTTTGCTTAATCATTTATGTATGTCAAATTGCAATGCTTAGAAGGTTTGTCTATTACTTACTTGAGTAAAGGTGAGCATCTTTTCTGGAGAGTCTTGCAGGATGAAAGCGATCATTGCCAAGTAGGTTCTGCATTGTTTAATTACTTTGTAAGAGAGGTGAGGTCCAAGGTTTTCAGACATGTTGTATATATTTGCTGTAGATTAGAATGAAGTCCAAGACACAGAGCAGTGGTTTGAGTTCTCTCAGTCAGTAGCTTGTGCTGAATGAGCAGATGTACATGTCTCTGGATATATAAACCCTGTTGGAACAATAGGACATTAGAAGGTGTGAATTCCTGCTAAATGAGACCATTGTCAAATGAGCTATGATTGCCAGGGTGGAGCAATAGACTCTGCCCAACAGATCTTCTGGAGGTATATCTGGGTGGAACATTCATAATTAGTTTAGTTTTATTTCATAGAAAGAAAATTGATTCTATGCATTTTAAATAGTCTACATTTTAGATAATGGTGATAATTGTGGATTTATTTGGATTTATTGAAGATTCTGACTTTAAATTGTACATACATTTTGTTTTGACTGTATTGTTCTACTTTTTGCTTTGGCAATGTAAAATTATGTTTTCTCATGCCAATAGAGCCCTTTGAATTGATTTTTAACGATCAATATCTTGTTATATTTTGACTGAGCATGTTGAACACTTAGAACTGAACAAAATAAGTAAAAACATGCATATGTGGGATGAAAAAACATTTCTAGCATTATCTGGATGCACTCTGTATATTTGTGGGTTATTTGTTTAATTTATTTTAATTCTGTGATATATACTGTAAACCTTAAAAAAGCTGCCAAACCTAACCTAGACTTTCAAATACATTCACCATCTTCAGGTGTAGTTCTAACGATGTTTAAATGAACATCAGCAAATATTTGAGTTTAATGGTTCATGTTTATTCAATGAGGGGAAGTTTTGCTTACATTCCAGTGATTATCACCTCATCCGTTTGTACCTGAAACAGGCTGAGGCTACTCTATAGTGTATAGTCTATATTGATAGTGTCATTACACTAATACTTCCATGTTTGGAAATTATTTAGTGCTGGATTGTGGACAACATTGACCCCAGTCTTTGACAGTTACAGCAAAATTGCATATTTTGCAGTTTACAATTAACTATTGTACTTTTCTATACATTCCACAGTGGCCCCCATAAAATCTGAATCCCCCACCCACCCCTTTTCTCCATCACTGTATATGATGATTTCCTGTTTTTGGCTATATACTGTAGAAGTGTATATCCGTACATCTCTAAATGTTTTGATGAATTGAAAATGGTGGGCCCTATTGTACAATTTACAATTTAGGCATTTAGCAGACGCTCTTAATCCCGAGCGATTTACATTAAGCAAGAACAAAAAAGCATGGGAATACATGCAAGTGTAATGCTTTATGGTGTCGTCCACTCAGTTTTTGTATTGAGTTGTACTTGAAATGTACTGTAATTCTGCTAACTGTTAATAAATCAATCAATCAAAAACACATTAACACAATGCACAAAGTCCTAATGTCATGTTATAATTGTGTTTCCTTTGCTTGATATTTTGTGTAAACCACATCGAATTGCCTTGTTGTACAAATAAAATGTGTCTATAGTGATAATGTAGATATAATTCACTACCAATAATTTTACATGGTACAAACATCTTTATGTAGTGGTTTAGTGGAGGTGTGCATAACATATGTTGATGAAGCCACAGAAAAAAACTTTACATTTTATGTAGAAAGCAGATCCAATTACTTACTTAGAATAACATGCACATGAATGAGAGGTGAAACTCACTGAAATGTGAACAATGTTCATGAAAAGAGCCTCAACATTCCTGTGTTTGTCACCTCATCATCCAGGATTCAACAGTCAAATATATACAGTCAAAGGTTATGCTAAAAAGATAACACAAAAAGCCACAGGGGCGTTTCCCTTGTGGTCCATTGTACTACACTGTACATTGCACATACAATTAACCACTAATGGCTATTAACAGTGGTGGAAGAAGTACTGACATTTTGTACTGAAGTAAAAGTACCAATACTACAAGTGCATCTGCTCTATCTGTTGCAAATAAAAGTCCAGTATTCAAAATGTATACCCAAGTTGGCCAGGTACAAAAGTATCCATATTACATTTTACTACTGAAAGTAAAGGTACTCGTTTTGCAGAATGTCCAATTTCACAAGTTTCCAAATGTATTGTCTATTTATAGGCTACGTACAGGATTGAATTAAGTGGTTAAAGCATCAGTGGTCATCAATGTGTAGGCTACGCACATTGACAAATGTGTCCGTGGCAACTTGGTCTTGTCCATGCCACTCCACGTTGCACATTTTAGATTTCCTTTTTGACACATCATTATGATTATAAAGAGTTTGAGTCTCCAGGTTTACTTCAGAATATGTATGACACTTATTTCTATGACATTATGGCACATTATGAGTCCAACTAGTACTAGTGGTTCTCAAATGTTGTATTATGCGAGTGTACACATGTGTATAATCTCAGAGTTAAAGACCTGTTATTGTCATTCAGTGCTAGCTCTTTGTGTTTCTGGTGATTGAATGTCCATGGCAACAATGGAATTTTGACAACAAATTGTATTCGTATAGCCTGCAGCCTTTTATGAAGACATCACTTTTATAACATCATAATAAATAATTGCCATACATATTCTGAAGAAAACCTGGAGATTTACATACAGTAATTGGGTCTTATGATCAAAATAAGAACATCATAATGGTGTGTAAAACAGAAATTCATTTTTCCCCACTGACACATAGGCTATTGGTGACCGCTGGACCTGAGAGTTAATTCAATAGTCAACAACATGAATCCACCTTATACCTGGCCCTTTCCTTTTTTCAGAAAATAGACAATGTACAAGTTCATAATGATCAGTTAATTTCACAGAATGTTAGCCTTATATGTCCAGAATTGGGACACTAATTTTATCCACTTGAATGATTGATATTATTAGTAAATTAGTAAAATAGTTGTATGTATACATAGTCGGGGACTGTGAAATGTATATAAAGTGAATTGTAAACTGTAGAGTAGACATGGAACATCTATCTATGTTATTATAAAGATACCTGAATAAATAGATGTTTATTTTAGAAAGTCATTGCTCTTTATAGCACTTTTAACCTCCCAGTAAGTTCAAAAGGCTCAGAATATAACAAATGAACATATGAACCTTCAACAAAATTGAAATTGAGTATCTATTAAAAATGAAAACGAGTTGAAGCTTAAATTTATTTTTCATGATAAATTGGTATAGGCTATTTTGCATATTGCCGTTACCGTCAATGTTATAAAACAACCATGTTGTCCACACTCCAAACGTGGTAGTATTACAATTAGTATTACAATTACTACTACTACTAAATACTTATATGTTTTGTGTACAAACAATGCAGTGCAGAGGAGGTGAATCACTGGAATGTAAGCGAGACTTCAGCTCATTGAATAAACATGAACCATTAAAATAAAACAGAATTCAGAAGAAATCTGAATGTACTTAGATGTATAATTGTTTAGGTTTGGCAGATTATTCAGATTTTCATTCAAATATCACAAAATGAAAAAACATGCATGAGTGCACCCAGAGCACTATTGGAAATCTATTGTTGTGGTCACTGGCTCCACCCTGGCCATCAATTCACACCTTCTAAAGTCCTATTGTTCCAACAGGGTTTATATCCAGAGACCTGGACATCTGCTCATTCAGCACAAGCTACTGACTGAGAGAACTTCTCAAACCACTGCTCTGTGTCCTGGACTTTCTACAACAAGGATACAATTATGTCTGGAAACCTCAGACTTCACGTGTCTTACAGAGAAATGCTGAATTGCAAACCCTACATGGTAGTAATCGCTTTCATCCTACAAGACTCTCCGGACAAAATGCTCACCTTTTGTCAGGTAAGAAACAGACAATCCTGCTAGGCATTTAAATGTACATAAATAGGATATAATACAGTATGTCAAATGTAAAATTATCTTATCTCACTTGTATTTTTCTTCTTCTTCTTCCAGTTGATGGACAGACTAGAACAACTTCTTCCTGGGAGGTCACCAACCTTTAGGAACATCATCAGAGCCACTCTGTCAAACAACAAATGTTTTGTCAAGGTAAATATAAATAAGAATATTGCACTACATTTCAAATCATTCAGAATTGAGAAAAGTCTTCGGAGTCCAGATTTCCTATTTGCATGAACTTTCACCAATCTTGGCCAAATTCTAACGGTACCATTAATTTATTTCCAGATTCCAAGTGTCGTTTCCAAAGGGCCCAGGGGTCTATGGAACTACTGGAAGCTCGATCATAGCAAAATAAAAGAAGAGACCGTGCAGCGTAACTTCGGGGGACTTCTGGAGTGGTTCCCTGAGTTGACCTCAGTGAAAAGGGAGATGTTGGCCACACCACCACCACCAGACTACTACACAACGCTCCACTCTCCTGAAGCTGCGGTCTTCGAAGCTGTTAACAGTAGATGTGAGGTGAAGTTCAGCAGTTCTTTCTCCATTGAGTCTATCCTGAAGAAAGACAGTCCCTCTGGTTGGTGCTACAAAGCCTCTCCTCTGTCAGAGGAGTCCAGTCGGTCAGTCAAAGTGGAGCAGGAGTCTAGTTGGTCCGCAGAGATGAAGTTCACCTGGGACTCTTCACCTGTGGACAGTGTGGACACACACCTTGTTCAATGCACAGGTGACAGTTACTCCTGCATCCGCACAGCAGGAGGCAGGAGGCGCACAGAACATGGACTCAGTCCTAGACCCACCAAGCGGATGTGCATGAGTTCGTTGAATCAGCAAGAAAAGTTCAACCAGTGCAAAACCTACTTGGCAATGATCACCTTCGTCCTACAAGACTCTCCAGGAAAGATGCTCACCTTTAGTCAGGTAAATCCCGAAATCCTGCCAATCGTTTGAATA
The DNA here is from genome assembly GCF_964188405.1 of Protomyctophum parallelum. Classification (NCBI taxonomy): domain Eukaryota; kingdom Metazoa; phylum Chordata; class Actinopteri; order Myctophiformes; family Myctophidae; genus Protomyctophum; species Protomyctophum parallelum. Next base: position 13,815,945 of record NC_139697.1, on the reverse strand, counting down.
CATTTGATATTAAATGTTGTCTAATGAAATGTTGTCTGCATTTTCTAACGTCACTTCTTTTTTTCTTTTCTTTTTTTCAGTTGATGGATAGACTGGAGGCATTTGGCGTTGGGAGGACAAAATACTTTGAGAACAACATCAGAGTCAATTTGTCAGCCAAGAAATGCTTTGTCAAGGTAAATATAAATTCCTCAAATCTGTTTCATATAGCCTATACAATTTTAATGACCTATTTTTCCATAAAGTTGAATACAATTCTAACACGTTTTTATTCTCTTTCATTGTCAGGTTCCGATTACCCCAGGGGGTCTATGGAACAACTGGAAACTTGACTCCAGTAAAATAACAGAAAGCATGGTCTGTCGTCACTTCAAAGGCATTCTGGATTTGTTCCCTGAGTTGACTTCCACGGTGGTGAGAAAGGAGTCTAAGGACTTTCATGATCATGAAGCTGCAGCCTGCAAAGCTGTTAACAGCAGATGTGAGGTGAAACAGTTCAGCAGGTCATTCTCCATTGACTCCATCCTGAAGAAAGATTCTGGTCTGTCAGAATGAAGAGGAACTCCATCTGCACAACAGGAGGAAGCACTGACCATGACAGACTGTGCTGCTGATATCAAGAGGATGTCCAGTGTAGTGAGGATGAGTTCCTCCACAGAAGACTATAGCACTGTTCCTTATTTCGGGAGCGGGAACAATGTGGAATCTTACCCTGATTCATCATGTTTATTTGTACAAATTGTTTTTTTTTCTATTTTGCTTCATACGTGTCATACATTTGAATTATATTTTTTTAATAAAAGCATCCAAAGCATTTTCTTGTATTCATTTTTGTTTACTGAGAGCATGTACAGTATTTGAAGAAAAATCATTCCCAGTTTAGCAGGGGTGTGCGCATCATTGAAAACAGTCTGATTGAAATGTATTAGAGTCTACTGTATATAGAGTCATGGCCACAGATTGAATGCGGCTGATTTAAATGTAGAATTAAGTATCTAGAATCTAGATAAATAGATACATAATTCAAATCGATTTGGTTTGTTAAAGAACTGGAGAGAGATGGGGAGACATGTTACTTACTGAACAATCACTCGCAATCTATTACTATCATGGATATAGACAACATTTTGTTTTAAACAAAGTATATCACTCACAGCACCTAATTGGACATGAATGCATAGTTGCATACAATGTGAGTGACATGCTTTGGTACATAGCCAAGTCAAGAATTTAAACAGACAACACAATGCACAGGTCCTAATGTCGTGTTATAATTGTGTTTCGTATTGATATTTTGTGTAAAGCCCATTGAATTGCCTTGTTGTACAGACAAAATAGCTTTGTCTATAGTGATAAAGATAATGTAGATATAATTCACTGCCAATAATTTTACATGGTACAAACTTCTTTACAATTTGCTAAGATTTAGTGGAGGTGTGCCACAGAAAAAACTTTACATTAGAAAGCAGATAAAAAAAGCAGATACTTATACAGTAGTAGACAGTAGACTGACATGAATGAGAGGTGAAACTCACTGGGATGTGAACAATGTTCACGAAAAGAGCCTCAACATTCCTGTTTGTGTCACCTCATCATCCAGGACTCACACATTGATTGAATACATTATTAACATGATTGTTAACATTAGGTATACAGTCAAAGGTTATACTAAAAGGATTACACAAAAAGTCACAGCGTTTCCATTGTGGTCCATTGTACAATGCATTGTACATAGCCTACTATTACCCACTAGTGGTGGAAGAAGTATACTGACATTTTGTACTTGAGTACCAATCTGTTGCAAATAAAAGTCCAGTATTCAAAATGTATACTTAAGTACAAAAGTATCCATATTAAATTGTACTTAACTACTGAAAGTTTTGCAGAATGTCCTATTTCACAAGTTTCTAAATGTATTGTCTATTTATAAGCTATGCACACATGTGTCTGTGGCACTCCGTTTTAGATTTTCATTATAATGATCTTACCAATACCACAAGTGCAAGTGCTGTTGCAAATAAAAGTCCAGTATTAAAAATGTACTTGAGTAAGTACAAAAGTATAAGTATTCTTATTCAATATTACTTAACTACTGAAACTTCTGAAAGTAAAAGTAGGTACTCATTTTGCATATTGTAAGTTTCCTATACTGTATTGTCTATTAAATAGACAATACATTAGGAAACTTACAATATGCTAAATTAGTACTTAATTGAGTACTTAATTCAATCCTGTCCAATTCAAAGAAATAGGGTATGCACAGGATTGAATTAAGTGGTTGATGCATTAATTGCCTATAATTAATTAATATGTCGGTACATTGACAAAATGTGTCCGTAGCAAAGACTTAAGTCTTGTCCCTGTGCCACTCAAAATTAGATTTTATTTTTGACACACACACACACACACACACACACACGCACACAATTCTTATTTCTTATTCTGATCATAAGACCAAATGTCAGTCTCCAGTTTTTCTTCTGAATATGTATGTTGTGAATTTTCTCATGCACTCTAATGGCACTCTAATGTCGGGTTCATGTATTGCCTCCCGTCACTACTTTGGAAGTTTGGACTGATTATCCACTGACAATCCGGGTGTGCCCACATACAAACACTCATATACCCCACTCACCCCTAGCCTGGTTAATAAACCAGACTAATATGCCAACGGCTGATTCGGTCTGGTTTATTAACCAGGCTAACTCACCCCTGCAGTGCTCGTTGTATATCACTCAAAGTCAGGTACCGCCAGCGTACGTACCACCTGTTTTGAATTTGCACATAATGGCAGCAGGATGTTGCCTTTACTCGTAACAAGCGCTTCCAAACTCTGACAGCTAATAAATCACCTGCAAGGTGACAGGAAGACGTTCATAACATGTGTACCGTACGGTGGATTGAGTGGTGCAACCACAAGGAACAGCAATGTCCCTATATGTCTGTCCCTATGTTTAGAGTACTACCAGGGGGCGCTGTTGCACCACTCACTTAATTTTATGAAACAAACACATTAGGATAATTCAAGTTTTTCGTACAGCTGCAATGTTAGAATTGTTTAATACAATTATATAAGACTTTTCTATTTGCATTTCCGTGTGCATATCGTCACCTTTTCATCACCTAGATCTGCATATATGGACCCGGCCAGCAACTCTTGTTGATCTGACCTCATCAAACCATGTACACTCAAGACACGCTCCATATATGGCCAATACAGAATTCATTCCATATGTTGATCTGACCCTGACCCCCCCATGCCAAAGCAACAGCTCGCCGGCCCTTCTCGCCCTCGAGTTGCATGTATATACATAGTTGGGGACTGTGAAATGTATAGGAAATTAGTATACAATATGAATTGTAAACTGTAGACATTGAACATTTGTTAATATTATAAAGATACCTGAATAAATGTTTAGTTTAGAAAGTCAGACACGTTGCTCTATACCACGTTAACCGCCCAGTATGTTGAAAAGGCTCAGAATAAAACAAATGAACTTGTGAACTTTCAACAAATATTTAATTGCCATGAGTGTGTATACAAAATGAAAACGAGTTGAAGCTTTCTTTTTCATGAGAAATTGGTATTTTGCATACTGATCATGATGTTAATTTAAAATGTCAAATAATTACAATGATGTTATGTCTAGATTTAACAACATACATTAAGGATTGGCCCTACCTGGGCCCTCATCAAACCCTGTATATTCAATACACTGCCCCCGCTGCAGCCTGCCACCCTTAGATCTCCATACACTGTATGGAGCTGACCTGTTCTGACATTCCAAACTTGATCTGACCTCATCACACCCAACTTGAGACTATATTTCCATGAGGACAGTTTAAAAATATAATTATCATATAACCACTTGAACCTTATTCCTGGGGGAACTCAGGTGCACTGCGTTGTGTGAGTAACTATAAAGGGATATTTCATTCATTTAATTTTTAGTAGTGTGTCGCCTTTTGGGCATATCATTTATTATGAGATTCAACAGTTTTAGGTGACACACCATGAACTTTTATGCTGCAAATGAGGTACCAGAGGTATACACTCAGCATTGCCCTCTCCTTCTGTCTCACCAATCGAGCTCTGATCCGAGTCTGAATAAGGATGGGCATTTGGACCTTTAAGAAATATATAAACGTGTAACCTTTGTAATGTGGGTGGTTAACCACGGATAATAATAATAATAAATTAATTATATTTTTATAGTGCTTTACCAAGTGCTCAAAGTGCTACAATTGTTCATTCATACATTGGGAGGTGTAAATGTCTATGCCTTCAAGTCAATAAAAATATTATATTGTGTGACGAATAATTTATAGATTATATTTAATTATCTGTTAATATGAATTAATATTATATGGATAGTGCCATCTCACACCCTCAATTTCTCTCCCCAATCTCTCCATAAACATTTAAATAAACGTATCTTAGCTATCTTGATCTAATTATTAAACATTCATTTAGATATTGTCTATACTATTTCATCTTCTTTAAATTCATGTGCAGTGTACGCAGCTAAACCATTATACTTAATATTTAGAAAATTTTAACACAACAACACACAAAATGTTTTTCAATGCTTTATTCAAAAAATAAAACTCAACATCTTCAATACACAAGTATGTAGAAAAAGTACAGCCAAGGAATTCTTAGACAAAATGATGAATATCAGGGTCAAATAAGTGTAGAAATAAGGAGCAGTGCTATAGGACTTCTGTCCAGGAACTCATCATGACTCATGAACAATCTCTTGATGCATTATCATCAATAGCAAGTGTTTTTTTGAGTGGTGCAACCACTCCAAGGAACAGCAATGTCAGTGTTTTTCCTCTTTGAATCCCCCTTTACTAGTAGATGTAGTCCCGTAGCTGTCACCTGTCTGTATTCAGGATGGACTCAATGGAGAAAGAACTGCTGAACTTGACCTCACATCTACTGTTAACAGCTCTGCAGGCCGCAGCTTCAGCTTCTGGTGGTGGTGGGGTCAACATCTCCTTTCTCACTGAGGTCAACTCAGGGAACCATTCCAGAATTCCTTCGAAGTGACGACGCAGAATCTTTTGTGTTATTTTACTATGATCAACTGTCCAGTAGTTCCTGCACAACCCATTGCAACCCATTGGAATCTGAAAATAAAAGAAAATAAGTTTGATTAAGCTTGATCAGTAAATATAATTAAGTAAGTATAATAATTCCACCATTTAAATATTATAATCAGAGGAATTAATATTTACCGTGGTAAAACATTTGCTGGTTGATAAGCAGACTCTGATGTTGTTCTCAAAGGATTTTGTTCTCCCCAACCCGAATGCTTCCAGTCTGTCCATCACCTGGGAAAAAAGAAAAAGTGATATTACAACTTTATTACAACTTCGGTCTGAAATGAGACAACTTTAGACAAAAACGGTTTAAGACATTCAAATGTAATCAGATGTGTTTCTTACCTCACTAAAGGTAAGCCTCTTTTCTGGAGAGTGAAGCAGGGTGAAGGCGATCCTTGCCAAGTAGGTTTTGCAATGGTTGAACTTTTCTTGCGGACTCAGCGGACTCAACCTCAACAACCTCTTCTTGGTGGGTCTAGCTGCAGCACCAGATCTAGCAGTGAGTTCATGGTCTTGGCTGCCTCCTGTTGTGCAGATGGAATAACTGTCACCTGTACATTGAACAGGGCGTGTGTCCACAGGTGAAGAGGCCCAGTTGACCTTCCACTTCAGTCCAACAGTTCTCTCTGTGGACTCCTCTGACAGAGTAGGGGCTTTGCAGCACAGGCCAGAGGGAGTGTCTTTCTTCAGGATGAAGTCAATGGAGAAAGTGCTGAACTTGACCTCAGCTTTGCAGGCTGTGGCTTCAGGAGGATGGAGAGTTGTGTAGTGGTACGGTGGTGGTGGTGGTCGTGGTGTGATCAACACCTCCTTTCTCTCTGTGGAGGTGAACTCTGGGAACCACTCCAGAAGGCCTTCGAAGTGACGTTGCACCATCCTTTTTGTTATTTGACTATGATCAAGTTTCCAATAGTTGGGGTTGTAATTCCATGCAGCATCTGGGCCATTTGGAACCTGAAGCAAAAACAAACAAAAAATGTAGTTAGATGATTTGGTTAAGCTGTGAGAGTATTCAATGTTTTTCCCTGAACCGTGGAAATTGATCAGTGAATCATTCTTAATTAGAGGGATTTATATTTACCTTGACAAAACAGCTGTACGTTGACAAACAGGCTCTGATGTTGTTCTCAAAAGACTTTGTCCACTTAGACGCAAATCCTTCCAGTCTGTCCATCAACTGAAAAACAAAAAACAAAATGAATTTACAAATCAGGTATGAAATAAGACAAACATATATAATACTGAATTATATAAGTAGTGTTATTACATGTTTACTTTTGCTTAATCATTTATGTATGTCAAATTGCAATGCTTAGAAGGTTTGTCTATTACTTACTTGAGTAAAGGTGAGCATCTTTTCTGGAGAGTCTTGCAGGATGAAAGCGATCATTGCCAAGTAGGTTCTGCATTGTTTAATTACTTTGTAAGAGAGGTGAGGTCCAAGGTTTTCAGACATGTTGTATATATTTGCTGTAGATTAGAATGAAGTCCAAGACACAGAGCAGTGGTTTGAGTTCTCTCAGTCAGTAGCTTGTGCTGAATGAGCAGATGTCCAGGTCTCTGGATATATAAACCCTGTTGGAACAATAGGACATTAGAAGGTGTGAATTCCTGCTAAATGAGACCATTGTCAAATGAGCTATGATGGCCAGGGTGGAGCTAAAGACAACGACAATAGACTCTGCCCAACAGATCCTCTGGAGGTATATCTGGGTGGAACATTCATAATTAGTTTAGTTTTATTTCATAGAAAGAAAATTGATTCTATGAATTTTAAATAGTCTACATTTTAGATAATGGTGGAAATCAAAGAATTTCAGATATCAAAATGGAACATAACTATTAATTGTGTGTATTCCTCCACTATCTGAATTAGTGATCTTGGTAGAAAATTTGGATTTGGATTTATTGAAGATTCCGACTTTCAATTGTACATACATTTTGTTTTGACTGTATTGTTCTACTTTTTGCTTTGGCAATGTAAAAGTATGTTTTCTCATGCCAATAGAGCCATTTGAATTGATTTTTAACAGTGGAACCATCAATATCTTGTTATATTTTGACTGAGCATGTTGAACACTTAGAACTGAACAAAATAAGTAAAAACATGCATATGTGGGATGAAAAAACATTTCTAGCATTATCTGGATGCACTCTGTATATTTGTGGGATATTTGTTTAATTTATTTTAATTCTGTGATATATACTGTAAACCTTAAAAAAGCTGCCAAACCTAACCTAGACTTTCAAATACATTCACCATCTTCAGGTGTAGTTCTAACGATGTTTAAATGAACATCAGCAAATATTTGATTTAATGGGTCATGTTTATTCAATGAGGGGAAGTTTTGCTTACATTCCAGTGATTATCACCTCATCCACACTTCATTGTTTGTACCTGAAACAGGCTGAGGCTACTCTATAGTGTATAGTCTATATTGATAGTGTCATTACACTAATACTTCCATGTTTGGAAATTATTTAGTGCTGGATTGTGGACAACATTGACCCCAGTCTTTGACAGTTACAGCAAAATTGCATTTTTTGCAGTTTACAATTAACTATTGTACTTTTCTATACATTCCACAGTGGATTAATGGGGGATAAAATGCCCAATTCTGGACATGTCATAGGAGGTGAAGAACCTTCCATGAAAATATCTGATCTACAAGGTCACAACGTGTCAAGTTGCAATGCATTGTGAACTTTTAGATCGTCTATTTCTGGCGAGGATATTTGGTGCAGGGGAGGAATGAGGACGTGGATTCATGTGCATAAGACAAAGTACACCACGTCAAATTGTGTTCTTTGCAACACTGCAATGTAGGCTAGTATTGTGAATCTGTATTACTGTACATTGATTTATTTCATTAATTATAACATATATAATGTACACTGAGTAAATGTTGAACATAAATGTAATGTCTTCATCAAAGTCAACAGACTCTCAGTGATGCATATCTGCTCGACTCCTTTGCACATTCAACTGTGACATTGATATGCATTATGCACATCACCTACACAGTTAGGTCGCATTCATACCAGAGAGCTTTGCTGCGATTAAAACGAATCCTGCTGCGCATTGTCAGAAAGTGCGCTTCGTTTGGCAGGTGTGAAGGCTCATTCGAATCCTAATGCGCAGCAAATAACCGCATTTTACTCCGCCCAAAAACGTGGGTTTCGCTTCGCTTCGAATCGCACTTGACTATACGATTCGGTGCAGGTGTGAATGCAATCCGCAGTAAATAAAGGAAATGAAGCAAACATAATGTGGCGGGTGAGGAGCTGAACACAGTTGGAGACGGTTAAGGCATATTTTACGCAGCGCAAAGATGTCCCGTTACTGTGGATAGACGTGGTCGAATAAGGAGACTGAAGCCCTGATCGAAATGAGGACGTGTAGGCTACATTAATCAATTGCTTAAGAAAACACATAAAAACACTGCAGTGTATTATAGCCTACATAATATTCTGTCTGTCTGTCTGTCTGTCTGTCTGTCTGTCTGTGCGTGCCGTAAACATGGAGTGCTGTCACTGTGTGGGACTGCATGGGGAGTTATATCAGTGCGTTCATGCAGCGCTGTGCTGCATGCCCAAAAGAACAGTGTGTGGCGGCTGCGTGCGTAGAGAGAGAGAGAGGGGGGGGGGGGTCCCAGACGGCACGACACATGCACGTTATGAGTGTAATTCTATCACCATAGATTTCACTGTGTAGGCTAGTTTATATGAATGGAACACATTGATAAAGGTCCCCCCTGCTGCGTTTCCAATTGCTGCGAATGACAGTGTGAAGGCAAACCCCAGCCAATTAAATATGCAAGATTCCCAATTCCCCGCCCATACGGATCTGAGTCTACCGAAGTATTAGGTGAGAATGTGACCTTAGATAGCATCACTATAATTAGGCGGGTAAAAATATGGTTTGACCCTAAAAAAATTGCAACAAAAGGTTTCTCAACTTTTTGTAGTATTAGGTGTCCTTAATAACATACTAAAAGTTTACCAAAGTTTGACCACCCGAAAGGTGTTATTTTCAAGATGGCCGCCGCCAGTTCTTAAAATACCATTACTCCTCCATTATTCATCCTAGAAAAATAATTTTGATGTCTAACCCTATGTCTTGGTTATCTAGGAATCCAATTAGCATATATAAATTATATAAAAGTACAATGATATATTAAAGCAATTGTTTATAAGGTTATAACAGTGTAATAGGACATTTCTCTTTTCTATAATGCCGTACTGCTGTATAGGTGAATTCATCACCTATACACAATTCACATTCTGTTGAAGCTTTCAGGAGATTTATTTTGATACCATAACAATAAGGAATATATTCATTATTACTGGGTGGTACTGTCATGTGACATTTGTAAAAGCATGGCTGCCAAGTGATAGACTGCATGGGAATATTACACAAATCATGGAATACATTTACAGAGAAATGTCTGCCCTTTTTTTGGTAAGGGTGTCTGGCAATAATAATAATACAAATAAGTCCCCTATAAGGGTAGTGTTTCCCAAACTGTGGCCCGGGACAAACATTGTAAAAATAGGCAATCTATAAAAGCTCACAACGCTGAGTGTCTTTGCAGCAAACACACTCAGTCAGTAGAACCAAATGGCCACTTGTCTGGTCTATGGGGAAGATGGACTCCTCAGTGGGGATACAGTGGAGAGAAATGGCCCCTCATGGGCCTAGAGCAGGGGTGTCGAACTCAACTGCATTGTACATAGCCTACTATTACCCACTAGTGGTGGAAGAAGTATACTGACATTTTGTACTTGAGTACCAATCTGTTGCAAATAAAAGTCCAGTATTCAAAATGTATACTTAAGTACAAAAGTATCCATATTAAATTGTACTTAACTACTGAAAGTTTTGCAGAATGTCCTATTTCACAAGTTTCTAAATGTATTGTCTATTTATAAGCTATGCACACATGTGTCTGTGGCACTCCGTTTTAGATTTTCATTATAATGATCTTACCAATACCACAAGTGCAAGTGCTGTTGCAAATAAAAGTCCAGTATTAAAAATGTACTTGAGTAAGTACAAAAGTATAAGTATTCTTATTCAATATTACTTAACTACTGAAACTTCTGAAAGTAAAAGTAGGTACTCATTTTGCATATTGTAAGTTTCCTATACTGTATTGTCTATTAAATAGACAATACATTAGGAAACTTACAATATGCTAAATTAGTACTTAATTGAGTACTTAATTCAATCCTGTCCAATTCAAAGAAATAGGGTATGCACAGGATTGAATTAAGTGGTTGATGCATTAATTGCCTATAATTAATTAATATGTCGGTACATTGACAAAATGTGTCCGTAGCAAAGACTTAAGTCTTGTCCCTGTGCCACTCAAAATTAGATTTTATTTTTGACACACACACACACACACACACACACGCACACAATTCTTATTTCTTATTCTGATCATAAGACCAAATGTCAGTCTCCAGTTTTTCTTCTGAATATGTATGTTGTGAATTTTCTCATGCACTCTAATGGCACTCTAATGTCGGGTTCATGTATTGCCTCCCGTCACTACTTTGGAAGTTTGGACTGATTATCCACTGACAATCCGGGTGTGCCCACATACAAACACTCATATACCCCACTCACCCCTAGCCTGGTTAATAAACCAGACTAATATGCCAACGGCTGATTCGGTCTGGTTTATTAACCAGGCTAACTCACCCCTGCAGTGCTCGTTGTATATCACTCAAAGTCAGGTACCGCCAGCGTACGTACCACCTGTTTTGAATTTGCACATAATGGCAGCAGGATGTTGCCTTTACTCGTAACAAGCGCTTCCAAACTCTGACAGCTAATAAATCACCTGCAAGGTGACAGGAAGACGTTCATAACATGTGTACCGTACGGTGGATTGAGTGGTGCAACCACAAGGAACAGCAATGTCCCTATATGTCTGTCCCTATGTTTAGAGTACTACCAGGGGGCGCTGTTGCACCACTCACTTAATTTTATGAAACAAACACATTAGGATAATTCAAGTTTTTCGTACAGCTGCAATGTTAGAATTGTTTAATACAATTATATAAGACTTTTCTATTTGCATTTCCGTGTGCATATCGTCACCTTTTCATCACCTAGATCTGCATATATGGACCCGGCCAGCAACTCTTGTTGATCTGACCTCATCAAACCATGTACACTCAAGACACGCTCCATATATGGCCAATACAGAATTCATTCCATATGTTGATCTGACCCTGACCCCCCCATGCCAAAGCAACAGCTCGCCGGCCCTTCTCGCCCTCGAGTTGCATGTATATACATAGTTGGGGACTGTGAAATGTATAGGAAATTAGTATACAATATGAATTGTAAACTGTAGACATTGAACATTTGTTAATATTATAAAGATACCTGAATAAATGTTTAGTTTAGAAAGTCAGACACGTTGCTCTATACCACGTTAACCGCCCAGTATGTTGAAAAGGCTCAGAATAAAACAAATGAACTTGTGAACTTTCAACAAATATTTAATTGCCATGAGTGTGTATACAAAATGAAAACGAGTTGAAGCTTTCTTTTTCATGAGAAATTGGTATTTTGCATACTGATCATGATGTTAATTTAAAATGTCAAATAATTACAATGATGTTATGTCTAGATTTAACAACATACATTAAGGATTGGCCCTACCTGGGCCCTCATCAAACCCTGTATATTCAATACACTGCCCCCGCTGCAGCCTGCCACCCTTAGATCTCCATACACTGTATGGAGCTGACCTGTTCTGACATTCCAAACTTGATCTGACCTCATCACACCCAACTTGAGACTATATTTCCATGAGGACAGTTTAAAAATATAATTATCATATAACCACTTGAACCTTATTCCTGGGGGAACTCAGGTGCACTGCGTTGTGTGAGTAACTATAAAGGGATATTTCATTCATTTAATTTTTAGTAGTGTGTCGCCTTTTGGGCATATCATTTATTATGAGATTCAACAGTTTTAGGTGACACACCATGAACTTTTATGCTGCAAATGAGGTACCAGAGGTATACACTCAGCATTGCCCTCTCCTTCTGTCTCACCAATCGAGCTCTGATCCGAGTCTGAATAAGGATGGGCATTTGGACCTTTAAGAAATATATAAACGTGTAACCTTTGTAATGTGGGTGGTTAACCACGGATAATAATAATAATAAATTAATTATATTTTTATAGTGCTTTACCAAGTGCTCAAAGTGCTACAATTGTTCATTCATACATTGGGAGGTGTAAATGTCTATGCCTTCAAGTCAATAAAAATATTATATTGTGTGACGAATAATTTATAGATTATATTTAATTATCTGTTAATATGAATTAATATTATATGGATAGTGCCATCTCACACCCTCAATTTCTCTCCCCAATCTCTCCATAAACATTTAAATAAACGTATCTTAGCTATCTTGATCTAATTATTAAACATTCATTTAGATATTGTCTATACTATTTCATCTTCTTTAAATTCATGTGCAGTGTACGCAGCTAAACCATTATACTTAATATTTAGAAAATTTTAACACAACAACACACAAAATGTTTTTCAATGCTTTATTCAAAAAATAAAACTCAACATCTTCAATACACGAGTATGTAGAAAAAGTACAGCCAAGGAATTCTTAGACAAAATGATGAATATCAGGGTCAAATAAGTGTAGAAATAAGGAGCAGTGCTATAGGACTTCTGTCCAGGAACTCATCATGACTCATGAACAATCTCTTGATGCATTATCATCAATAGCAAGTGTTTTTTTGAGTGGTGCAACCACTCCAAGGAACAGCAATGTCAGTGTTTTTCCTCTTTGAATCCCCCTTTACTAGTAGATGTAGTCCCGTAGCTGTCACCTGTCTGTATTCAGGATGGACTCAATGGAGAAAGAACTGCTGAACTTGACCTCACATCTACTGTTAACAGCTCTGCAGGCCGCAGCTTCAGCTTCTGGTGGTGGTGGGGTCAACATCTCCTTTCTCACTGAGGTCAACTCAGGGAACCATTCCAGAATTCCTTCGAAGTGACGACGCAGAATCTTTTGTGTTATTTTACTATGATCAACTGTCCAGTAGTTCCTGCACAACCCATTGCAACCCATTGGAATCTGAAAATAAAAGAAAATAAGTTTGATTAAGCTTGATCAGTAAATATAATTAAGTAAGTATAATAATTCCACCATTTAAATATTATAATCAGAGGAATTAATATTTACCGTGGTAAAACATTTGCTGGTTGATAAGCAGACTCTGATGTTGTTCTCAAAGGATTTTGTTCTCCCCAACCCGAATGCTTCCAGTCTGTCCATCACCTGGGAAAAAAGAAAAAGTGATATTACAACTTTATTACAACTTCGGTCTGAAATGAGACAACTTTAGACAAAAACGGTTTAAGACATTCAAATGTAATCAGATGTGTTTCTTACCTCACTAAAGGTAAGCCTCTTTTCTGGAGAGTGAAGCAGGGTGAAGGCGATCCTTGCCAAGTAGGTTTTGCAATGGTTGAACTTTTCTTGCGGACTCAGCGGACTCAACCTCAACAACCTCTTCTTGGTGGGTCTAGCTGCAGCACCAGATCTAGCAGTGAGTTCATGGTCTTGGCTGCCTCCTGTTGTGCAGATGGAATAACTGTCACCTGTACATTGAACAGGGCGTGTGTCCACAGGTGAAGAGGCCCAGTTGACCTTCCACTTCAGTCCAACAGTTCTCTCTGTGGACTCCTCTGACAGAGTAGGGGCTTTGCAGCACAGGCCAGAGGGAGTGTCTTTCTTCAGGATGAAGTCAATGGAGAAAGTGCTGAACTTGACCTCAGCTTTGCAGGCTGTGGCTTCAGGAGGATGGAGAGTTGTGTAGTGGTACGGTGGTGGTGGTGGTCGTGGTGTGATCAACACCTCCTTTCTCTCTGTGGAGGTGAACTCTGGGAACCACTCCAGAAGGCCTTCGAAGTGACGTTGCACCATCCTTTTTGTTATTTGACTATGATCAAGTTTCCAATAGTTGGGGTTGTAATTCCATGCAGCATCTGGGCCATTTGGAACCTGAAGCAAAAACAAACAAAAAATGTAGTTAGATGATTTGGTTAAGCTGTGAGAGTATTCAATGTTTTTCCCTGAACCGTGGAAATTGATCAGTGAATCATTCTTAATTAGAGGGATTTATATTTACCTTGACAAAACAGCTGTACGTTGACAAACAGGCTCTGATGTTGTTCTCAAAAGACTTTGTCCACTTAGACGCAAATCCTTCCAGTCTGTCCATCAACTGAAAAACAAAAAACAAAATGAATTTACAAATCAGGTATGAAATAAGACAAACATATATAATACTGAATTATATAAGTAGTGTTATTACATGTTTACTTTTGCTTAATCATTTATGTATGTCAAATTGCAATGCTTAGAAGGTTTGTCTATTACTTACTTGAGTAAAGGTGAGCATCTTTTCTGGAGAGTCTTGCAGGATGAAAGCGATCATTGCCAAGTAGGTTCTGCATTGTTTAATTACTTTGTAAGAGAGGTGAGGTCCAAGGTTTTCAGACATGTTGTATATATTTGCTGTAGATTAGAATGAAGTCCAAGACACAGAGCAGTGGTTTGAGTTCTCTCAGTCAGTAGCTTGTGCTGAATGAGCAGATGTCCAGGTCTCTGGATATATAAACCCTGTTGGAACAATAGGACATTAGAAGGTGTGAATTCCTGCTAAATGAGACCATTGTCAAATGAGCTATGATGGCCAGGGTGGAGCTAAAGACAACGACAATAGACTCTGCCCAACAGATCCTCTGGAGGTATATCTGGGTGGAACATTCATAATTAGTTTAGTTTTATTTCATAGAAAGAAAATTGATTCTATGAATTTTAAATAGTCTACATTTTAGATAATGGTGGAAATCAAAGAATTTCAGATATCAAAATGGAACATAACTATTAATTGTGTGTATTCCTCCACTATCTGAATTAGTGATCTTGGTAGAAAATTTGGATTTGGATTTATTGAAGATTCCGACTTTCAATTGTACATACATTTTGTTTTGACTGTATTGTTCTACTTTTTGCTTTGGCAATGTAAAAGTATGTTTTCTCATGCCAATAGAGCCATTTGAATTGATTTTTAACAGTGGAACCATCAATATCTTGTTATATTTTGACTGAGCATGTTGAACACTTAGAACTGAACAAAATAAGTAAAAACATGCATATGTGGGATGAAAAAACATTTCTAGCATTATCTGGATGCACTCTGTATATTTGTGGGATATTTGTTTAATTTATTTTAATTCTGTGATATATACTGTAAACCTTAAAAAAGCTGCCAAACCTAACCTAGACTTTCAAATACATTCACCATCTTCAGGTGTAGTTCTAACGATGTTTAAATGAACATCAGCAAATATTTGATTTAATGGGTCATGTTTATTCAATGAGGGGAAGTTTTGCTTACATTCCAGTGATTATCACCTCATCCACACTTCATTGTTTGTACCTGAAACAGGCTGAGGCTACTCTATAGTGTATAGTCTATATTGATAGTGTCATTACACTAATACTTCCATGTTTGGAAATTATTTAGTGCTGGATTGTGGACAACATTGACCCCAGTCTTTGACAGTTACAGCAAAATTGCATTTTTTGCAGTTTACAATTAACTATTGTACTTTTCTATACATTCCACAGTGGATTAATGGGGGATAAAATGCCCAATTCTGGACATGTCATAGGAGGTGAAGAACCTTCCATGAAAATATCTGATCTACAAGGTCACAACGTGTCAAGTTGCAATGCATTGTGAACTTTTAGATCGTCTATTTCTGGCGAGGATATTTGGTGCAGGGGAGGAATGAGGACGTGGATTCATGTGCATAAGACAAAGTACACCACGTCAAATTGTGTTCTTTGCAACACTGCAATGTAGGCTAGTATTGTGAATCTGTATTACTGTACATTGATTTATTTCATTAATTATAACATATATAATGTACACTGAGTAAATGTTGAACATAAATGTAATGTCTTCATCAAAGTCAACAGACTCTCAGTGATGCATATCTGCTCGACTCCTTTGCACATTCAACTGTGACATTGATATGCATTATGCACATCACCTACACAGTTAGGTCGCATTCATACCAGAGAGCTTTGCTGCGATTAAAACGAATCCTGCTGCGCATTGTCAGAAAGTGCGCTTCGTTTGGCAGGTGTGAAGGCTCATTCGAATCCTAATGCGCAGCAAATAACCGCATTTTACTCCGCCCAAAAACGTGGGTTTCGCTTCGCTTCGAATCGCACTTGACTATACGATTCGGTGCAGGTGTGAATGCAATCCGCAGTAAATAAAGGAAATGAAGCAAACATAATGTGGCGGGTGAGGAGCTGAACACAGTTGGAGACGGTTAAGGCATATTTTACGCAGCGCAAAGATGTCCCGTTACTGTGGATAGACGTGGTCGAATAAGGAGACTGAAGCCCTGATCGAAATGAGGACGTGTAGGCTACATTAATCAATTGCTTAAGAAAACACATAAAAACACTGCAGTGTATTATAGCCTACATAATATTCTGTCTGTCTGTCTGTCTGTCTGTCTGTCTGTCTGTGCGTGCCGTAAACATGGAGTGCTGTCACTGTGTGGGACTGCATGGGGAGTTATATCAGTGCGTTCATGCAGCGCTGTGCTGCATGCCCAAAAGAACAGTGTGTGGCGGCTGCGTGCGTAGAGAGAGAGAGAGGGGGGGGGGGGTCCCAGACGGCACGACACATGCACGTTATGAGTGTAATTCTATCACCATAGATTTCACTGTGTAGGCTAGTTTATATGAATGGAACACATTGATAAAGGTCCCCCCTGCTGCGTTTCCAATTGCTGCGAATGACAGTGTGAAGGCAAACCCCAGCCAATTAAATATGCAAGATTCCCAATTCCCCGCCCATACGGATCTGAGTCTACCGAAGTATTAGGTGAGAATGTGACCTTAGATAGCATCACTATAATTAGGCGGGTAAAAATATGGTTTGACCCTAAAAAAATTGCAACAAAAGGTTTCTCAACTTTTTGTAGTATTAGGTGTCCTTAATAACATACTAAAAGTTTACCAAAGTTTGACCACCCGAAAGGTGTTATTTTCAAGATGGCCGCCGCCAGTTCTTAAAATACCATTACTCCTCCATTATTCATCCTAGAAAAATAATTTTGATGTCTAACCCTATGTCTTGGTTATCTAGGAATCCAATTAGCATATATAAATTATATAAAAGTACAATGATATATTAAAGCAATTGTTTATAAGGTTATAACAGTGTAATAGGACATTTCTCTTTTCTATAATGCCGTACTGCTGTATAGGTGAATTCATCACCTATACACAATTCACATTCTGTTGAAGCTTTCAGGAGATTTATTTTGATACCATAACAATAAGGAATATATTCATTATTACTGGGTGGTACTGTCATGTGACATTTGTAAAAGCATGGCTGCCAAGTGATAGACTGCATGGGAATATTACACAAATCATGGAATACATTTACAGAGAAATGTCTGCCCTTTTTTGGTAAGGGTGTCTGGCAATAATAATAATACAAATAAGTCCCCTATAAGGGTAGTGTTTCCCAAACTGTGGCCCGGGACAAACATTGTAAAAATAGGCAATCTATAAAAGCTCACAACGCTGAGTGTCTTTGCAGCAAACACACTCAGTCAGTAGAACCAAATGGCCACTTGTCTGGTCTATGGGAAGATGGACTCCTCAGTGGGGATACAGTGGAGAGAAATGGCCCCTCATGGGCCTAGAGCAGGGGTGTCGAACTCAACTGCATTGTACATAGCCTACTATTACCCACTAGTGGTGGAAGAAGTATACTGACATTTTGTACTTGAGTACCAATCTGTTGCAAATAAAAGTCCAGTATTCAAAATGTATACTTAAGTACAAAAGTATCCATATTAAATTGTACTTAACTACTGAAAGTTTTGCAGAATGTCCTATTTCACAAGTTTCTAAATGTATTGTCTATTTATAAGCTATGCACACATGTGTCTGTGGCACTCCGTTTTAGATTTTCATTATAATGATCTTACCAATACCACAAGTGCAAGTGCTGTTGCAAATAAAAGTCCAGTATTAAAAATGTACTTGAGTAAGTACAAAAGTATAAGTATTCTTATTCAATATTACTTAACTACTGAAACTTCTGAAAGTAAAAGTAGGTACTCATTTTGCATATTGTAAGTTTCCTATACTGTATTGTCTATTAAATAGACAATACATTAGGAAACTTACAATATGCTAAATTAGTACTTAATTGAGTACTTAATTCAATCCTGTCCAATTCAAAGAAATAGGGTATGCACAGGATTGAATTAAGTGGTTGATGCATTAATTGCCTATAATTAATTAATATGTCGGTACATTGACAAAATGTGTCCGTAGCAAAGACTTAAGTCTTGTCCCTGTGCCACTCAAAATTAGATTTTATTTTTGACACACACACACACACACACACACACGCACACAATTCTTATTTCTTATTCTGATCATAAGACCAAATGTCAGTCTCCAGTTTTTCTTCTGAATATGTATGTTGTGAATTTTCTCATGCACTCTAATGGCACTCTAATGTCGGGTTCATGTATTGCCTCCCGTCACTACTTTGGAAGTTTGGACTGATTATCCACTGACAATCCGGGTGTGCCCACATACAAACACTCATATACCCCACTCACCCCTAGCCTGGTTAATAAACCAGACTAATATGCCAACGGCTGATTCGGTCTGGTTTATTAACCAGGCTAACTCACCCCTGCAGTGCTCGTTGTATATCACTCAAAGTCAGGTACCGCCAGCGTACGTACCACCTGTTTTGAATTTGCACATAATGGCAGCAGGATGTTGCCTTTACTCGTAACAAGCGCTTCCAAACTCTGACAGCTAATAAATCACCTGCAAGGTGACAGGAAGACGTTCATAACATGTGTACCGTACGGTGGATTGAGTGGTGCAACCACAAGGAACAGCAATGTCCCTATATGTCTGTCCCTATGTTTAGAGTACTACCAGGGGGCGCTGTTGCACCACTCACTTAATTTTATGAAACAAACACATTAGGATAATTCAAGTTTTTCGTACAGCTGCAATGTTAGAATTGTTTAATACAATTATATAAGACTTTTCTATTTGCATTTCCGTGTGCATATCGTCACCTTTTCATCACCTAGATCTGCATATATGGACCCGGCCAGCAACTCTTGTTGATCTGACCTCATCAAACCATGTACACTCAAGACACGCTCCATATATGGCCAATACAGAATTCATTCCATATGTTGATCTGACCCTGACCCCCCCATGCCAAAGCAACAGCTCGCCGGCCCTTCTCGCCCTCGAGTTGCATGTATATACATAGTTGGGGACTGTGAAATGTATAGGAAATTAGTATACAATATGAATTGTAAACTGTAGACATTGAACATTTGTTAATATTATAAAGATACCTGAATAAATGTTTAGTTTAGAAAGTCAGACACGTTGCTCTATACCACGTTAACCGCCCAGTATGTTGAAAAGGCTCAGAATAAAACAAATGAACTTGTGAACTTTCAACAAATATTTAATTGCCATGAGTGTGTATACAAAATGAAAACGAGTTGAAGCTTTCTTTTTCATGAGAAATTGGTATTTTGCATACTGATCATGATGTTAATTTAAAATGTCAAATAATTACAATGATGTTATGTCTAGATTTAACAACATACATTAAGGATTGGCCCTACCTGGGCCCTCATCAAACCCTGTATATTCAATACACTGCCCCCGCTGCAGCCTGCCACCCTTAGATCTCCATACACTGTATGGAGCTGACCTGTTCTGACATTCCAAACTTGATCTGACCTCATCACACCCAACTTGAGACTATATTTCCATGAGGACAGTTTAAAATATAATTATCATATAACCACTTGAACCTTATTCCTGGGGGAACTCAGGTGCACTGCGTTGTGTGAGTAACTATAAAGGGATATTTCATTCATTTAATTTTTAGTAGTGTGTCGCCTTTTGGGCATATCATTTATTATGAGATTCAACAGTTTTAGGTGACACACCATGAACTTTTATGCTGCAAATGAGGTACCAGAGGTATACACTCAGCATTGCCCTCTCCTTCTGTCTCACCAATCGAGCTCTGATCCGAGTCTGAATAAGGATGGGCATTTGGACCTTTAAGAAATATATAAACGTGTAACCTTTGTAATGTGGGTGGTTAACCACGGATAATAATAATAATAAATTAATTATATTTTTATAGTGCTTTACCAAGTGCTCAAAGTGCTACAATTGTTCATTCATACATTGGGAGGTGTAAATGTCTATGCCTTCAAGTCAATAAAAATATTATATTGTGTGACGAATAATTTATAGATTATATTTAATTATCTGTTAATATGAATTAATATTATATGGATAGTGCCATCTCACACCCTCAATTTCTCTCCCCAATCTCTCCATAAACATTTAAATAAACGTATCTTAGCTATCTTGATCTAATTATTAAACATTCATTTAGATATTGTCTATACTATTTCATCTTCTTTAAATTCATGTGCAGTGTACGCAGCTAAACCATTATACTTAATATTTAGAAAATTTTAACACAACAACACACAAAATGTTTTTCAATGCTTTATTCAAAAAATAAAACTCAACATCTTCAATACACGAGTATGTAGAAAAAGTACAGCCAAGGAATTCTTAGACAAAATGATGAATATCAGGGTCAAATAAGTGTAGAAATAAGGAGCAGTGCTATAGGACTTCTGTCCAGGAACTCATCATGACTCATGAACAATCTCTTGATGCATTATCATCAATAGCAAGTGTTTTTTTGAGTGGTGCAACCACTCCAAGGAACAGCAATGTCAGTGTTTTTCCTCTTTGAATCCCCCTTTACTAGTAGATGTAGTCCCGTAGCTGTCACCTGTCTGTATTCAGGATGGACTCAATGGAGAAAGAACTGCTGAACTTGACCTCACATCTACTGTTAACAGCTCTGCAGGCCGCAGCTTCAGCTTCTGGTGGTGGTGGGGTCAACATCTCCTTTCTCACTGAGGTCAACTCAGGGAACCATTCCAGAATTCCTTCGAAGTGACGACGCAGAATCTTTTGTGTTATTTTACTATGATCAACTGTCCAGTAGTTCCTGCACAACCCATTGCAACCCATTGGAATCTGAAAATAAAAGAAAATAAGTTTGATTAAGCTTGATCAGTAAATATAATTAAGTAAGTATAATAATTCCACCATTTAAATATTATAATCAGAGGAATTAATATTTACCGTGGTAAAACATTTGCTGGTTGATAAGCAGACTCTGATGTTGTTCTCAAAGGATTTTGTTCTCCCCAACCCGAATGCTTCCAGTCTGTCCATCACCTGGGAAAAAAGAAAAAGTGATATTACAACTTTATTACAACTTCGGTCTGAAATGAGACAACTTTAGACAAAAACGGTTTAAGACATTCAAATGTAATCAGATGTGTTTCTTACCTCACTAAAGGTAAGCCTCTTTTCTGGAGAGTGAAGCAGGGTGAAGGCGATCCTTGCCAAGTAGGTTTTGCAATGGTTGAACTTTTCTTGCGGACTCAGCGGACTCAACCTCAACAACCTCTTCTTGGTGGGTCTAGCTGCAGCACCAGATCTAGCAGTGAGTTCATGGTCTTGGCTGCCTCCTGTTGTGCAGATGGAATAACTGTCACCTGTACATTGAACAGGGCGTGTGTCCACAGGTGAAGAGGCCCAGTTGACCTTCCACTTCAGTCCAACAGTTCTCTCTGTGGACTCCTCTGACAGAGTAGGGGCTTTGCAGCACAGGCCAGAGGGAGTGTCTTTCTTCAGGATGAAGTCAATGGAGAAAGTGCTGAACTTGACCTCAGCTTTGCAGGCTGTGGCTTCAGGAGGATGGAGAGTTGTGTAGTGGTACGGTGGTGGTGGTGGTCGTGGTGTGATCAACACCTCCTTTCTCTCTGTGGAGGTGAACTCTGGGAACCACTCCAGAAGGCCTTCGAAGTGACGTTGCACCATCCTTTTTGTTATTTGACTATGATCAAGTTTCCAATAGTTGGGGTTGTAATTCCATGCAGCATCTGGGCCATTTGGAACCTGAAGCAAAAACAAACAAAAAATGTAGTTAGATGATTTGGTTAAGCTGTGAGAGTATTCAATGTTTTTCCCTGAACCGTGGAAATTGATCAGTGAATCATTCTTAATTAGAGGGATTTATATTTACCTTGACAAAACAGCTGTACGTTGACAAACAGGCTCTGATGTTGTTCTCAAAAGACTTTGTCCACTTAGACGCAAATCCTTCCAGTCTGTCCATCAACTGAAAAACAAAAAACAAAATGAATTTACAAATCAGGTATGAAATAAGACAAACATATATAATACTGAATTATATAAGTAGTGTTATTACATGTTTACTTTTGCTTAATCATTTATGTATGTCAAATTGCAATGCTTAGAAGGTTTGTCTATTACTTACTTGAGTAAAGGTGAGCATCTTTTCTGGAGAGTCTTGCAGGATGAAAGCGATCATTGCCAAGTAGGTTCTGCATTGTTTAATTACTTTGTAAGAGAGGTGAGGTCCAAGGTTTTCAGACATGTTGTATATATTTGCTGTAGATTAGAATGAAGTCCAAGACACAGAGCAGTGGTTTGAGTTCTCTCAGTCAGTAGCTTGTGCTGAATGAGCAGATGTCCAGGTCTCTGGATATATAAACCCTGTTGGAACAATAGGACATTAGAAGGTG
Source organism: Protomyctophum parallelum (assembly GCF_964188405.1). Taxonomy (NCBI): domain Eukaryota; kingdom Metazoa; phylum Chordata; class Actinopteri; order Myctophiformes; family Myctophidae; genus Protomyctophum; species Protomyctophum parallelum. The sequence continues at coordinate 13,793,008 of NC_139697.1, read as the reverse complement.
TGAATTCCTGCTAAATGAGACCATTGTCAAATGAGCTATGATGGCCAGGGTGGAGCTAAAGACAACGACAATAGACTCTGCCCAACAGATCCTCTGGAGGTATATCTGGGTGGAACATTCATAATTAGTTTAGTTTTATTTCATAGAAAGAAAATTGATTCTATGAATTTTAAATAGTCTACATTTTAGATAATGGTGGAAATCAAAGAATTTCAGATATCAAAATGGAACATAACTATTAATTGTGTGTATTCCTCCACTATCTGAATTAGTGATCTTGGTAGAAAATTTGGATTTGGATTTATTGAAGATTCCGACTTTCAATTGTACATACATTTTGTTTTGACTGTATTGTTCTACTTTTTGCTTTGGCAATGTAAAAGTATGTTTTCTCATGCCAATAGAGCCATTTGAATTGATTTTTAACAGTGGAACCATCAATATCTTGTTATATTTTGACTGAGCATGTTGAACACTTAGAACTGAACAAAATAAGTAAAAACATGCATATGTGGGATGAAAAAACATTTCTAGCATTATCTGGATGCACTCTGTATATTTGTGGGATATTTGTTTAATTTATTTTAATTCTGTGATATATACTGTAAACCTTAAAAAAGCTGCCAAACCTAACCTAGACTTTCAAATACATTCACCATCTTCAGGTGTAGTTCTAACGATGTTTAAATGAACATCAGCAAATATTTGATTTAATGGGTCATGTTTATTCAATGAGGGGAAGTTTTGCTTACATTCCAGTGATTATCACCTCATCCACACTTCATTGTTTGTACCTGAAACAGGCTGAGGCTACTCTATAGTGTATAGTCTATATTGATAGTGTCATTACACTAATACTTCCATGTTTGGAAATTATTTAGTGCTGGATTGTGGACAACATTGACCCCAGTCTTTGACAGTTACAGCAAAATTGCATTTTTTGCAGTTTACAATTAACTATTGTACTTTTCTATACATTCCACAGTGGATTAATGGGGGATAAAATGCCCAATTCTGGACATGTCATAGGAGGTGAAGAACCTTCCATGAAAATATCTGATCTACAAGGTCACAACGTGTCAAGTTGCAATGCATTGTGAACTTTTAGATCGTCTATTTCTGGCGAGGATATTTGGTGCAGGGGAGGAATGAGGACGTGGATTCATGTGCATAAGACAAAGTACACCACGTCAAATTGTGTTCTTTGCAACACTGCAATGTAGGCTAGTATTGTGAATCTGTATTACTGTACATTGATTTATTTCATTAATTATAACATATATAATGTACACTGAGTAAATGTTGAACATAAATGTAATGTCTTCATCAAAGTCAACAGACTCTCAGTGATGCATATCTGCTCGACTCCTTTGCACATTCAACTGTGACATTGATATGCATTATGCACATCACCTACACAGTTAGGTCGCATTCATACCAGAGAGCTTTGCTGCGATTAAAACGAATCCTGCTGCGCATTGTCAGAAAGTGCGCTTCGTTTGGCAGGTGTGAAGGCTCATTCGAATCCTAATGCGCAGCAAATAACCGCATTTTACTCCGCCCAAAAACGTGGGTTTCGCTTCGCTTCGAATCGCACTTGACTATACGATTCGGTGCAGGTGTGAATGCAATCCGCAGTAAATAAAGGAAATGAAGCAAACATAATGTGGCGGGTGAGGAGCTGAACACAGTTGGAGACGGTTAAGGCATATTTTACGCAGCGCAAAGATGTCCCGTTACTGTGGATAGACGTGGTCGAATAAGGAGACTGAAGCCCTGATCGAAATGAGGACGTGTAGGCTACATTAATCAATTGCTTAAGAAAACACATAAAAACACTGCAGTGTATTATAGCCTACATAATATTCTGTCTGTCTGTCTGTCTGTCTGTCTGTCTGTCTGTGCGTGCCGTAAACATGGAGTGCTGTCACTGTGTGGGACTGCATGGGGAGTTATATCAGTGCGTTCATGCAGCGCTGTGCTGCATGCCCAAAAGAACAGTGTGTGGCGGCTGCGTGCGTAGAGAGAGAGAGAGGGGGGGGGGGTCCCAGACGGCACGACACATGCACGTTATGAGTGTAATTCTATCACCATAGATTTCACTGTGTAGGCTAGTTTATATGAATGGAACACATTGATAAAGGTCCCCCCTGCTGCGTTTCCAATTGCTGCGAATGACAGTGTGAAGGCAAACCCCAGCCAATTAAATATGCAAGATTCCCAATTCCCCGCCCATACGGATCTGAGTCTACCGAAGTATTAGGTGAGAATGTGACCTTAGATAGCATCACTATAATTAGGCGGGTAAAAATATGGTTTGACCCTAAAAAAATTGCAACAAAAGGTTTCTCAACTTTTTGTAGTATTAGGTGTCCTTAATAACATACTAAAAGTTTACCAAAGTTTGACCACCCGAAAGGTGTTATTTTCAAGATGGCCGCCGCCAGTTCTTAAAATACCATTACTCCTCCATTATTCATCCTAGAAAAATAATTTTGATGTCTAACCCTATGTCTTGGTTATCTAGGAATCCAATTAGCATATATAAATTATATAAAAGTACAATGATATATTAAAGCAATTGTTTATAAGGTTATAACAGTGTAATAGGACATTTCTCTTTTCTATAATGCCGTACTGCTGTATAGGTGAATTCATCACCTATACACAATTCACATTCTGTTGAAGCTTTCAGGAGATTTATTTTGATACCATAACAATAAGGAATATATTCATTATTACTGGGTGGTACTGTCATGTGACATTTGTAAAAGCATGGCTGCCAAGTGATAGACTGCATGGGAATATTACACAAATCATGGAATACATTTACAGAGAAATGTCTGCCCTTTTTTTGGTAAGGGTGTCTGGCAATAATAATAATACAAATAAGTCCCCTATAAGGGTAGTGTTTCCCAAACTGTGGCCCGGGACAAACATTGTAAAAATAGGCAATCTATAAAAGCTCACAACGCTGAGTGTCTTTGCAGCAAACACACTCAGTCAGTAGAACCAAATGGCCACTTGTCTGGTCTATGGGGAAGATGGACTCCTCAGTGGGGATACAGTGGAGAGAAATGGCCCCTCATGGGCCTAGAGCAGGGGTGTCGAACTCAACTTGGGGCGAGGGCCGCATTGGTCAAAAGGTCACTTGATGGGGGCCACAACCAGTTGCGGACGCACGCTCGATGACTCAGTCAGTCACTGCTATAATATCTATCTATCTATCTATGCTCAGACCCAGCCAGCCAGCCAGCCAGCCACACACATAGTGCTCAGACCCAGCCAGCCAGCCAGCCACACACATAGTGCTCAGACCCAGCCAGCCACACACATAGTGCTCAGACCCAGCCAGCCACACACATAGTGCTCAGACCCAGCCAGCCAGCAAGCCACACACATAGTGCTCAGACCCAGCAAGCCACACACATAGTGCTCAGACCCAGCCAGCCACACACATAGCTCCGTAAGGGAGTGGTTGCACCACTCAAAACATCTTCAAAAAACTGAAGAGGCTACTGGAGATTGGAGAACCTGATTTGGACATGATCTGATGCAGGACAATATTATGTCACTATGACAGAAAGATAAGATGGGTCTGGCCACATTCATTCACCCCATAATCTCAGTGGAAATTGGGGAATATGTTGACAATAGTCGACAGCTCTGCCGATTAATAATCGATTAATTGAACCCACCCCCCATATTAATCAATATCACAACATGGAGGTCTTAGAACTACCACCACAGGGACAGACAAGCCCCAAGCTCTCAAGCTCTCAAGTGCCCCATAGTTTTAATGGGACATGTACTGTATGAGCCACCTATACACAATTCACATTCTGTTGAAGCTTTCAGGAGATTTATTTTGATACCATAACAATAAGGAATATATTCATTATTAGTGCCCCATAGCTTTAATGGGACATGTACTGTATGAGCCACCTCGGACATGCATAGAGGAGAAGACCATGAGGGTCTTCTTAACTTTGCTCTTCTGTACTCCAAGTCCCCAGGGAGAAATCCAGTGACACCTCACTCCCCATACTCCCCTGTACCCACCTGAGGGGAACCCTAGGCCCACTAAACTCTAGACCGGACCCCCCTTTACCTTCTCACCCAACCCCACCTATCATACTCCCCTCTGCACCCGGTAGAGACTTAGGTTCTGACTACTCTGCACTAAGAGTAAGTAGAGCGTCGCAGTCCCGCCCCCTCGAGAGAGACGGAGAAGAAATCACCGTTCATTTTGCTCATAGACTTTTCAAAAAGTATATTTATTTAAAGACGTTTACGCTGCGGACAAAGCCAACTCTTGTCGTGACAAATCATGATATTAAACACAATGTTTTGGGCCAAACAAAGAATTAGAAAGTAGAAAAGAACAGCAGATTACAACACTTGTTGTTTTTCTTCTTTGTAATTATTTGTTTGGTCCAAAATATTGTGTTTGTTGTCATGATTTGTCACGACAAGAGTTGGCTTTGTACGACGCTTATAATGTCTTTCAATAAATACGTTTCGAAATGTCTATGGGAAAAATGCATTGGGAATTATTTCCTGGGCCTGGCGTCGTCATGAAAGGGGGCGGGACTGCGACGCTCTATAATGCAAGAAATTAGTTTTGGGTGGGGTGTATAATGATGAATTATTTACAGTAGTTTGAGCCAAAGTTTATCCACCAAGCTATCCAAAACGTTTCAATATTGCAATCATGTAGGCTATTATTTATCAACTGACAATATTCTCTGCCACAACCTTCTGAATTACTGAAAATTGTGACTATTAGTTTTGTTGTGTTTTGAGGATATCTTGAAACCTTATTCCAAAAAATATATAAATATTCAGACATTTATTAAATATTTAGTTTAGTTAACTTGAAACTGGTGACTATTTCAGAGGGTTTTAACAGAGTCACAAACACAATATTGGATTTCACAATTATCTAATTGTATCTCTGCAATTTGAACAAGTTCAATGGACTCCTAGACCCCAAAAACATAGGGTTAGACACAAAAAGTACTTGTCTAGGATGAATAATGAAGGAGTTAGGCTATTTTAATGGTTTTTAGGCCATCTTGGACGCCATCTTGAAAATAACACCTTTCGGGTGATCAAACTTTGGTAAACTTTTAGTATGTTATTAGGGACACCTAATACTACAAAAAACTGTTGAGAAACCTTTTGTTGCAATTTTTTTAGGGTAAGGTGCTTTTTTTTCATAGATTTACTCGCCTAAATATGCAATCACCTGCACTAATGTGTTATTTAGGCTTTTTCCAGATGTGTCTTCATTAAACGTGTGTGTATGTGTATGTGTGTGTGTGTGTGTGTGTGTGTGTGTGTGTGTGTGTGTGTGTGTGTGTGTGTGTGTGTGTGTGTGTGTGTGTGTGTGTGTGTGTGTGTGTGCATGCATCTCAGCCAGAAAACCATCTAAAAACATGGACAAAAGTTTAAAACACAGACATGCATTTCATTTGAGCGTAGAGAAATAAATATGGAAAAACCACCACATAAAACAGATGTGCTTTTTTCATATTTATTTCACATAATGGTGTACGGAACAATTATTACCTGCCCTGTTTCCGCCATATGGGAGGCTGTCATTGATTATGTCACCTGACCTGATGAAGGCCCAAACCCGAAATGTTGTGGATGTCAGTGTTTTAAAATAAATGAAACACTGTGGAGCTGAGCCTGTGTGGACTTCCCTCTTTTTAACAAAACCTTGGTGTAGTCATATAGATTCTTGCTTTAGCCTCGGGTAAAGATGTAATTTAGATAGCATGTTAAGTAGACGTCAGGTTCATTTATTGACCTGGCATCCTATAGTTTGTATAGTTCTATGCCCACACGGAAAGAAAATATATGTACATATATTTTGTTTATATACAGTATGCCACATATATGTACCAACATATATGCACATATCTGAAATTGGAACCCTACATATATATATATGACACATCATATATGCACATGTATGTGTAGCATACAGTATATACACATGTATTGTCATGGTTGGCTCTTGGCCTAGACAAACATTGGAGGCAAGAGTCTTGGTAAAAGGGTAACAAATGTAATGTATTCAATTAGGCCTACAGACAATAACTAAATGGTAAAGGTGTAAGTGTGGATGTGTGAGACATTGTGGCGCGTGAGATGGAAATAATAACTCAAACATAATGAACAAAGGAAGGCATGGAGCAACAGGCAGGGGAGTTGAGGCCGGTCTGCCTCTGGAACTCTCAGCAAGACTGAGATGGGCAGGGCTATTTATAGCTGCTGGAGGTACCGGGCCCAGGTGCTTTCCAATCAGCCATTAGGCTGGATTGCCCCACCCATGCTCACCTAGGGTGGCTATAGGGCGTCTGTGGCTCAGGAGGTAGAGCAGGTCGTCCAATGATCCATGGGTCGGTGGTTCGAATCCTGGCTCCCGAAGTGTCCTTGGCCAAGACACTGAACCCCAAATTGCTCCTGATGTGCTGGTTGGTACCTTGCATGGCTTCCACCGCCATCGATGTATGAATGAATCCCAGCTCTTTCCTAAAACAGAGTACAAGTACTTTCAGAAGATCCTTACTGATGCTGGTAGGTATTTGGTATTACACTGTACATGGAAAGCAAAAACATACTTGTTGTGGGTATAACTGGACATGATGGGTTTCTGCTTATGCCATGACTTTGGCCTTGGCCACCACCAGATTCATCACTGGTTCACTGGTGATGTTTTTCTTTGTGCCACAGCCTGGCTTGTGCAGGAGGTGGCCTCTTCGTTCCCATGGCAAAGGGAGGGGTTGTTCTCTTTTCTTGCCCGGGAATAGTCAAGTGTAAACATCATGCCCAGAAGATGTGGACAATAACCTGGTGGTGACCAGATAAAAAAATAATAAGAGATTTGTCAACATTGATACATAAGTTGAATAGAGGAAGGGAGCACTGCCGTGGCCCTTTGTTTGTTGAATTGAATACTGTGCTCGTTGGCGAGGTTAAAAAAAAATAGTTAAAGAAGAGGATCCAAGGCACTCTGTTCCAGTGAGTTGAAAAAAGCCTTTATTGTAAGGGCCGATTCATACTCCTATATTAGAGCCGAATAAAAGTCGGTTCGGCGCTGTAGAGCCTACAATGTGACGTCATTTGAGGTTCAGGGGGGCGGGTACCGTCCTAAAGTCGGCTCTTCGGTGTTACTGAAAATTTCTGACGAGCCAAAATCATTTCGGCACTACAGCGCCGAAACAGTGGTAAAATAGGAGTATGAATCGGCCCTACCTAAGGGAGGTTCAACGCGTTTCGGCAATCAGCCTTCGTCAGGGTCTCATAGTGATACATTGATACATAAGTATTCCTTGGACATTTTGTAATGTCGATGTAGAAGGATAAGCCTTTTTAATCCATGTGGCTGTGTGGGGACATTCAGGTGTAGTGTCAACAGGCACGTGTACCTCGTCTGACTGATAATGTATGTTCCATCAACAAATACATTGTAACAATCACCAGTGAATATATGCAAGAATATACATGTACAGTATGAATAGCCTACAGTGAATCAACAGTGAATGACGGACGGTTTTGGATGTTATCAGACGATTGTTATAGTGACAGCTGGCCTACAAGTTCAACACTGGTTAAATGCATCATATTGTGATGTGCATGCGAACACGGACTCATTGATGACGCCACACAGGCGGGTGTGGTAAACTAATGACAGTGATTGCGGGCTGTAACACTTTTTGCGAAGGCGTTGTTGAGAGCTAACAGGCTGCTTTCATTCCTCCTACAGTAACTTAATCAACATAACGTTAATGTAGTTAACCAAGCGGACAGAGACCAAGGCGCGTGTATCTTGTCGCGGTGCAAAAACGCCTCAACGCTGAATTCGCATGTACAATTTTTTTTTTTATATATATAGAACTACAAGCTTCGTAAACTAGGACTTGTGTTGTTTTTGGCTAGCTAACGTTGAAGACCCCGCACAGACTGGTTCTCCTGCTTTGGATGTCGCGGCACTGCTGTTTGAACCGCTTTTCTTTTCTGGCTGATCACAGGATCGGACTGAAGGAACAGACCGGAGGAGAACAGAGCAGCTACCGCAGCGGTGGCTCCTCCGTGGTATTTGCAATAATTCACTGTAAAAATCTGTCTGCTGACAGCTTAATTCCAGACGATCCTGATTTACAGAAATATGCACAAATTTGGGCTCAGCTTAAGGTACAGAGAGGCAGGTTAGTGAGGATTCCTCCTGCCAATTCTGATGCGGCATCCAAAGTACAGGTGGTTTTACCTCGGTCAATGGTGCCTGAGGTCTTAGCACAGCTTCATAGTGTTTCCACTGGGGGCCATTTGGGGGTGCAAAAACTGCAGGGAAAGGTTAAAGACCGCTTTTACTGGCTGGGGTGGTTTATAGATGTAAAGACATGGGTTAAAGACTGTGTAGATTGTGCTTCTCGTAAGACACAGGGGAAAGCACGGTGTGCCCCTTTACAGCCATCCGTGTCATCGAGGCCGTTCGAGCGAGTAGCCCTTGACATTCTTGGTCCCCTTCCAGAGACCCCGGGGAAGAATAAGTATGTATTGGTTGTCGGCGACTATTTCTCAAAGTGGACAGAGGCTTTCCCACTGCCTAATCAAGAAGCCTGTACTGTCGCTAAAGTTTTGACGGAACAATGGGTGTGTCGGTTTGGCGCCCCTCGGAGTCTGCATTCAGATCAGGGACGCAATTTTGAATCAAACTTGTTCAAAGAACTGTGTAGGCTTTTGCATATGCATAAAACTCGCACTACACCTTATCACCCAGAGTCAGATGGGTTGATCGAGCGATTCAACCGTACCCTTTTAGATATGCTATCCCTCTTTGTGGAAGACAATCAGTCTAATTGGGACACACTGTTACCATATGTTATGTTGGCATATCGTAGCAGTGTGCATGCTAGCACCCTGTTTACTCCTTACAGGGTATTGTTTGGACAAGAAATGGTCTTGCCAGTAGATGTTATGCTAAACATAGACAACCAGGAGTCCTTTACCTCAGTGGACAATTATGTGGCTAGGCTGAGGGACACATTGTCTACTGTTGTAGAGGCCGTTAAGAAACATCAAGCAAGGGCCTCAGGACACCAGAAAGTGGCCTATGATTTCAAGGCGAAATTCCAATACTATTCTGAGGGAGAACTAGTTTGGATGAGGGATAAGGCTAAAAAGCGCGGGGTGAGTCCCAAACTACAGAGACGATATAAAGGACCCTATAGAGTAGTGGACAGGGTGACGGATGTCCTCTACAGGCTAGTGCCAGTGGAGGGAGGCTCAGAAACTGTTGTACATTTCAACCGCCTCAAACCCTGTACTTCTTCCTTGCCAGTGCCATCTGAGTCAACAGAGAATGAGACATCCATGGGAGATGGACAGAGGGTCTGCCCTACTCCGCCAGAACAGCGCCAGCAATCGGAGGTTCCAGGTTGTGCCAGTTGGGTCCAGCTTCGTCCGGCCCGCCGTGATGTCCCCGCGGAGGTGAGGACAGCGCCGGCAGGGCCGACCGAGGGTGGTCAGCGGCAACAGGGGACCCCGTCAGCAGGAGTGATGACACCGGTAGTGCAGCGGGACATGGAGACTGTCCCAGAGGTCACCGGAGAACAAGGAGGCCCACCAGTAGATTCAGCAGCATCTGAAGTAACCCTTCCATCGAACAGGCCTGTGGCTGTCCTGGGACAATCGGGCCACCAAGCTGCAACGACGTCGGAGGAATGTTCTGCACGCCAGCAGAGCTCACCAGCTGGGTCACAGAAGGGCAACGGGCCAGAAGGCCCCGCAGCAGCGGAATCGACCCAGCCCTTGGATCTGTCAGCGTCCCGTCCTGAGCGGTGGCAACAAGACTCCATAGGGGTGCCAACGCTAAGGGGAGGACGTCCACCTCGTCAGCGGAGACCGGCCGTCTGGTCACGAGACTACGATATGTCCTTATAGACTCGGGGACGAGTCCCTTTCTTCAAGAAGGGGAGAAGTGTGATGTGCATGCGAACACGGACTCATTGATGACGCCACACAGGCGGGTGTGGTAAACTAATGACACTGATTGCGGGCATTGAATCAGGTGGCGACGAGAGGACGCCAGTATAAAAGTGACACTTAGACGGCTGTGTGTTGTTGGAGCCCACGTCTAGTGAAGCGGCACTCTGGGTACGGGAGGGGCCGTTCGCAAGTGGTATAGTCTTGCCGACGGTGAAGACAGGTAGTGAGGGGGAGCTAGCTGTCATATCGTAGCAGGAGGGGAGACTACACCTGCGGTCTCCTGTAGTTTAGACAGAGGGGCTTTTAGAGAGTGTGCGCTCACTTTGCTCCTCCATACAATCTGCAACGGACTGAACGTTAACTTGTCCAAGTCACGACGTCCGACACGCATCTCCCCGGGGAGTTGGACGGCGTCACAAGCAAAGACCCCGGGGGAGGGTCCGCCACATGGCGAGTTAAGTACCCAGAGACATTGCATTGTGTATTGAGTATTGTAGGCTATGTGCATGATTATGTAAGAGACATTGTATTGTGAATACCCGGATTATTTAAGAGACATTGTATTTATACAGTTTATATAGCTACTTGGTTTTAATGGGGGATTAATGTGTTACTGTATTGATTCTTATATTTTGTATACTATTCCATGTATTCCATGTATATTCCAAGCATTATAATAAAGGTTGCTATTTGTACATTGTTGTCTGCGGTGCTTCCAGGGCTGACATTTACGCACTATAGAAAACCCACATCTATTACAATATTCTAGATCTAGTCTAAAGTTTCTCGTCATCAAATTTGAGGACGAGGTTGTGGGGCTTCTCATGTTTTGATTGGGAACGGTATGCATTCTAGTGCTGTGTTTGTGTTTATTAATTTTTTTATGTTTATATTGTGTATATATCCTTCAAAGGCATACTGCAGCCTCTTCTGCCTCGACCTTGAGGATATTAAGGAACTGTCATTCCAAAAACGTTCTGTAACACAGACAGGCAACGTTTTTAAATTCTCCGCCATTCTGATGGTGAGTGAGTGTGTCGGCAAGCAACTCTGCTGTTCTTGTCGTAGAGGCGTGGCCTAGGCCGCTATTGGTAAATGACAGCCCTATGATTGCTAATGTTCAAGCATTTGAGAGACGCTGAGCCTTGCAGTTGAAACGCGCCACCAGGGTGTCCCAAGGGTGACATCACCATTCCCGCTGGTGGCAATAAATTAATTTGGCACAATTGCTGTCCTAACATCACACACACACACACACACACACACACACACACACACACACACACACACACAATGAGGATTTCATTATGTCCTTTACTGCAGTGGGCAAATATGGACCCCTGTGACATCGTACGACATGTGACGTTCCCCCCGCAATCCAAATATGGACATGTAGCCTACACCAAGGCCAGACTAGTATAAAAGAAAAGCTATATTTAAAATCACAGATAAAAATCTGTTTAGATCATATCCTTGGATAGTGCATGCCCTTGTTTCCGCACACACACACACACACACACACACGCACACACACATGCACACACACACTCGAGTGTCGATCATATAGAGCTGTAGACCAGACTCCATTCCATCGTACAGAATGTTGCGCTGGACACATCATCAGGACGGAGAAGGGAAGGTGATCTGCGCCGTCGTCGCAGTGGAGGACCAAGTGTACTGCTTAGGAGGCCAGTCTGGCAGGTACCAGATGAACGTCCACGTCTTCAGCCTGGTGTCTTTGTCCTGGAGGATGTTACCTCAAGTGACCATCAAGAAGGGAGGAGAACGTCCCCTCGTGATTCCTGCCGCGGGTCGCGGATGCACGGCCGTGCTGATAGAACATGTGATCTACGTGTGGGGAGGACGCCAGCGCAGGCTTTACGCCTTCCACGTCGACACCCACAGTTGGTTAAGGAACGAGGTCTCCGGGACCATTCCTTCCTGGAGGTACCACCACGCCGCCTGCGTCTCGGGGAAGGTCATGTTTGTCCACGGGGGATGGACCCATGGAGCCGGATGGATTGATGACATGTACAAGTTGGACACCAGCTCAATGGTCTGGTCTTACATTAATACCAGTGGAATTCGCCCTTCGTTCATGTCTGTCCCTCCTCATGCGTGTCACTCAGTCACCATCATCGGGACAAAGATGTATGTATGTGGGAGCGATGATGAAGACAACGTCAAAGTGTTTGACACAGAGACCGACAGCTGGCTGGTCACGCCGAAGACGAAGGCGAAGAGTCGTCGGTGCAGTTACTGGCCTCGTCATTTTGCCTTTGCCCACAACGGAGAGCTGTACACGGTAAGTGAGCACCAGCCTCGGATTTATCTGAGGAAATTCTGCCCAGAGACCTTCTCCTGGATGAAGGCCAGCCTGGGAAAAGGCCTGTCCAATATGAGCTACTGTTGCATGGTTGGAGATCGTGTCGTATTCTTTGGAGGAGAAAACAACCCTGATGAACTGCACATATTGGACTTGAGTCCTAGTCTTAAGACTTTATGTAAACTAGCGGTTATTCAGTACAATCTGGAGCAGCTTGGACTCCCGCACAACATTAGGTGGGAACTGGCAGACATGATAACAAGCTCCAGCCCATGGAACAAAAGAATTCATTTGAGCGTAGAGAAATAAATATGGAAAAACCACCACATAAAACAGATGTGCTTTTTTCATATTTATTTCACATAATGGTGTACGGAACAATTATTACCTGCCCTGTTTCCGCCATATGGGAGGCTGTCATTGATTATGTCACCTGACCTGATGAAGGCCCAAACCCGAAATGTTGTGGATGTCAGTGTTTTAAAATAAATGAAACACTGTGGAGCTGAGCCTGTGTGGACTTCCCTCTTTTTAACAAAACCTTGGTGTAGTCATATAGATTCTTGCTTTAGCCTCGGGTAAAGATGTAATTTAGATAGCATGTTAAGTAGACGTCAGGTTCATTTATTGACCTGGCATCCTATAGTTTGTATAGTTCTATGCCCACACGGAAAGAAAATATATGTACATATATTTTGTTTATATACAGTATGCCACATATATGTACCAACATATATGCACATATCTGAAATTGGAACCCTACATATATATATATGACACATCATATATGCACATGTATGTGTAGCATACAGTATATACACATGTATTGTCATGGTTGGCTCTTGGCCTAGACAAACATTGGAGGCAAGAGTCTTGGTAAAAGGGTAACAAATGTAATGTATTCAATTAGGCCTACAGACAATAACTAAATGGTAAAGGTGTAAGTGTGGATGTGTGAGACATTGTGGCGCGTGAGATGGAAATAATAACTCAAACATAATGAACAAAGGAAGGCATGGAGCAACAGGCAGGGGAGTTGAGGCCGGTCTGCCTCTGGAACTCTCAGCAAGACTGAGATGGGCAGGGCTATTTATAGCTGCTGGAGGTACCGGGCCCAGGTGCTTTCCAATCAGCCATTAGGCTGGATTGCCCCACCCATGCTCACCTAGGGTGGCTATAGGGCGTCTGTGGCTCAGGAGGTAGAGCAGGTCGTCCAATGATCCATGGGTCGGTGGTTCGAATCCTGGCTCCCGAAGTGTCCTTGGCCAAGACACTGAACCCCAAATTGCTCCTGATGTGCTGGTTGGTACCTTGCATGGCTTCCACCGCCATCGATGTATGAATGAATCCCAGCTCTTTCCTAAAACAGAGTACAAGTACTTTCAGAAGATCCTTACTGATGCTGGTAGGTATTTGGTATTACACTGTACATGGAAAGCAAAAACATACTTGTTGTGGGTATAACTGGACATGATGGGTTTCTGCTTATGCCATGACTTTGGCCTTGGCCACCACCAGATTCATCACTGGTTCACTGGTGATGTTTTTCTTTGTGCCACAGCCTGGCTTGTGCAGGAGGTGGCCTCTTCGTTCCCATGGCAAAGGGAGGGGTTGTTCTCTTTTCTTGCCCGGGAATAGTCAAGTGTAAACATCATGCCCAGAAGATGTGGACAATAACCTGGTGGTGACCAGATAAAAAAATAATAAGAGATTTGTCAACATTGATACATAAGTTGAATAGAGGAAGGGAGCACTGCCGTGGCCCTTTGTTTGTTGAATTGAATACTGTGCTCGTTGGCGAGGTTAAAAAAAAATAGTTAAAGAAGAGGATCCAAGGCACTCTGTTCCAGTGAGTTGAAAAAAGCCTTTATTGTAAGGGCCGATTCATACTCCTATATTAGAGCCGAATAAAAGTCGGTTCGGCGCTGTAGAGCCTACAATGTGACGTCATTTGAGGTTCAGGGGGGCGGGTACCGTCCTAAAGTCGGCTCTTCGGTGTTACTGAAAATTTCTGACGAGCCAAAATCATTTCGGCACTACAGCGCCGAAACAGTGGTAAAATAGGAGTATGAATCGGCCCTACCTAAGGGAGGTTCAACGCGTTTCGGCAATCAGCCTTCGTCAGGGTCTCATAGTGATACATTGATACATAAGTATTCCTTGGACATTTTGTAATGTCGATGTAGAAGGATAAGCCTTTTTAATCCATGTGGCTGTGTGGGGACATTCAGGTGTAGTGTCAACAGGCACGTGTACCTCGTCTGACTGATAATGTATGTTCCATCAACAAATACATTGTAACAATCACCAGTGAATATATGCAAGAATATACATGTACAGTATGAATAGCCTACAGTGAATCAACAGTGAATGACGGACGGTTTTGGATGTTATCAGACGATTGTTATAGTGACAGCTGGCCTACAAGTTCAACACTGGTTAAATGCATCATATTGTGATGTGCATGCGAACACGGACTCATTGATGACGCCACACAGGCGGGTGTGGTAAACTAATGACAGTGATTGCGGGCTGTAACACTTTTTGCGAAGGCGTTGTTGAGAGCTAACAGGCTGCTTTCATTCCTCCTACAGTAACTTAATCAACATAACGTTAATGTAGTTAACCAAGCGGACAGAGACCAAGGCGCGTGTATCTTGTCGCGGTGCAAAAACGCCTCAACGCTGAATTCGCATGTACAATTTTTTTTTTTATATATATAGAACTACAAGCTTCGTAAACTAGGACTTGTGTTGTTTTTGGCTAGCTAACGTTGAAGACCCCGCACAGACTGGTTCTCCTGCTTTGGATGTCGCGGCACTGCTGTTTGAACCGCTTTTCTTTTCTGGCTGATCACAGGATCGGACTGAAGGAACAGACCGGAGGAGAACAGAGCAGCTACCGCAGCGGTGGCTCCTCCGTGGTATTTGCAATAATTCACTGTAAAAATCTGTCTGCTGACAGCTTAATTCCAGACGATCCTGATTTACAGAAATATGCACAAATTTGGGCTCAGCTTAAGGTACAGAGAGGCAGGTTAGTGAGGATTCCTCCTGCCAATTCTGATGCGGCATCCAAAGTACAGGTGGTTTTACCTCGGTCAATGGTGCCTGAGGTCTTAGCACAGCTTCATAGTGTTTCCACTGGGGGCCATTTGGGGGTGCAAAAACTGCAGGGAAAGGTTAAAGACCGCTTTTACTGGCTGGGGTGGTTTATAGATGTAAAGACATGGGTTAAAGACTGTGTAGATTGTGCTTCTCGTAAGACACAGGGGAAAGCACGGTGTGCCCCTTTACAGCCATCCGTGTCATCGAGGCCGTTCGAGCGAGTAGCCCTTGACATTCTTGGTCCCCTTCCAGAGACCCCGGGGAAGAATAAGTATGTATTGGTTGTCGGCGACTATTTCTCAAAGTGGACAGAGGCTTTCCCACTGCCTAATCAAGAAGCCTGTACTGTCGCTAAAGTTTTGACGGAACAATGGGTGTGTCGGTTTGGCGCCCCTCGGAGTCTGCATTCAGATCAGGGACGCAATTTTGAATCAAACTTGTTCAAAGAACTGTGTAGGCTTTTGCATATGCATAAAACTCGCACTACACCTTATCACCCAGAGTCAGATGGGTTGATCGAGCGATTCAACCGTACCCTTTTAGATATGCTATCCCTCTTTGTGGAAGACAATCAGTCTAATTGGGACACACTGTTACCATATGTTATGTTGGCATATCGTAGCAGTGTGCATGCTAGCACCCTGTTTACTCCTTACAGGGTATTGTTTGGACAAGAAATGGTCTTGCCAGTAGATGTTATGCTAAACATAGACAACCAGGAGTCCTTTACCTCAGTGGACAATTATGTGGCTAGGCTGAGGGACACATTGTCTACTGTTGTAGAGGCCGTTAAGAAACATCAAGCAAGGGCCTCAGGACACCAGAAAGTGGCCTATGATTTCAAGGCGAAATTCCAATACTATTCTGAGGGAGAACTAGTTTGGATGAGGGATAAGGCTAAAAAGCGCGGGGTGAGTCCCAAACTACAGAGACGATATAAAGGACCCTATAGAGTAGTGGACAGGGTGACGGATGTCCTCTACAGGCTAGTGCCAGTGGAGGGAGGCTCAGAAACTGTTGTACATTTCAACCGCCTCAAACCCTGTACTTCTTCCTTGCCAGTGCCATCTGAGTCAACAGAGAATGAGACATCCATGGGAGATGGACAGAGGGTCTGCCCTACTCCGCCAGAACAGCGCCAGCAATCGGAGGTTCCAGGTTGTGCCAGTTGGGTCCAGCTTCGTCCGGCCCGCCGTGATGTCCCCGCGGAGGTGAGGACAGCGCCGGCAGGGCCGACCGAGGGTGGTCAGCGGCAACAGGGGACCCCGTCAGCAGGAGTGATGACACCGGTAGTGCAGCGGGACATGGAGACTGTCCCAGAGGTCACCGGAGAACAAGGAGGCCCACCAGTAGATTCAGCAGCATCTGAAGTAACCCTTCCATCGAACAGGCCTGTGGCTGTCCTGGGACAATCGGGCCACCAAGCTGCAACGACGTCGGAGGAATGTTCTGCACGCCAGCAGAGCTCACCAGCTGGGTCACAGAAGGGCAACGGGCCAGAAGGCCCCGCAGCAGCGGAATCGACCCAGCCCTTGGATCTGTCAGCGTCCCGTCCTGAGCGGTGGCAACAAGACTCCATAGGGGTGCCAACGCTAAGGGGAGGACGTCCACCTCGTCAGCGGAGACCGGCCGTCTGGTCACGAGACTACGATATGTCCTTATAGACTCGGGGACGAGTCCCTTTCTTCAAGAAGGGGAGAAGTGTGATGTGCATGCGAACACGGACTCATTGATGACGCCACACAGGCGGGTGTGGTAAACTAATGACACTGATTGCGGGCATTGAATCAGGTGGCGACGAGAGGACGCCAGTATAAAAGTGACACTTAGACGGCTGTGTGTTGTTGGAGCCCACGTCTAGTGAAGCGGCACTCTGGGTACGGGAGGGGCCGTTCGCAAGTGGTATAGTCTTGCCGACGGTGAAGACAGGTAGTGAGGGGGAGCTAGCTGTCATATCGTAGCAGGAGGGGAGACTACACCTGCGGTCTCCTGTAGTTTAGACAGAGGGGCTTTTAGAGAGTGTGCGCTCACTTTGCTCCTCCATACAATCTGCAACGGACTGAACGTTAACTTGTCCAAGTCACGACGTCCGACACGCATCTCCCCGGGGAGTTGGACGGCGTCACAAGCAAAGACCCCGGGGGAGGGTCCGCCACATGGCGAGTTAAGTACCCAGAGACATTGCATTGTGTATTGAGTATTGTAGGCTATGTGCATGATTATGTAAGAGACATTGTATTGTGAATACCCGGATTATTTAAGAGACATTGTATTTATACAGTTTATATAGCTACTTGGTTTTAATGGGGGATTAATGTGTTACTGTATTGATTCTTATATTTTGTATACTATTCCATGTATTCCATGTATATTCCAAGCATTATAATAAAGGTTGCTATTTGTACATTGTTGTCTGCGGTGCTTCCAGGGCTGACATTTACGCACTATAGAAAACCCACATCTATTACAATATTCTAGATCTAGTCTAAAGTTTCTCGTCATCAAATTTGAGGACGAGGTTGTGGGGCTTCTCATGTTTTGATTGGGAACGGTATGCATTCTAGTGCTGTGTTTGTGTTTATTAATTTTTTTATGTTTATATTGTGTATATATCCTTCAAAGGCATACTGCAGCCTCTTCTGCCTCGACCTTGAGGATATTAAGGAACTGTCATTCCAAAAACGTTCTGTAACACAGACAGGCAACGTTTTTAAATTCTCCGCCATTCTGATGGTGAGTGAGTGTGTCGGCAAGCAACTCTGCTGTTCTTGTCGTAGAGGCGTGGCCTAGGCCGCTATTGGTAAATGACAGCCCTATGATTGCTAATGTTCAAGCATTTGAGAGACGCTGAGCCTTGCAGTTGAAACGCGCCACCAGGGTGTCCCAAGGGTGACATCACCATTCCCGCTGGTGGCAATAAATTAATTTGGCACAATTGCTGTCCTAACATCACACACACACACACACACACACACACACACACACACACACACACACACACACAATGAGGATTTCATTATGTCCTTTACTGCAGTGGGCAAATATGGACCCCTGTGACATCGTACGACATGTGACGTTCCCCCCGCAATCCAAATATGGACATGTAGCCTACACCAAGGCCAGACTAGTATAAAAGAAAAGCTATATTTAAAATCACAGATAAAAATCTGTTTAGATCATATCCTTGGATAGTGCATGCCCTTGTTTCCGCACACACACACACACACACACACACGCACACACACATGCACACACACACTCGAGTGTCGATCATATAGAGCTGTAGACCAGACTCCATTCCATCGTACAGAATGTTGCGCTGGACACATCATCAGGACGGAGAAGGGAAGGTGATCTGCGCCGTCGTCGCAGTGGAGGACCAAGTGTACTGCTTAGGAGGCCAGTCTGGCAGGTACCAGATGAACGTCCACGTCTTCAGCCTGGTGTCTTTGTCCTGGAGGATGTTACCTCAAGTGACCATCAAGAAGGGAGGAGAACGTCCCCTCGTGATTCCTGCCGCGGGTCGCGGATGCACGGCCGTGCTGATAGAACATGTGATCTACGTGTGGGGAGGACGCCAGCGCAGGCTTTACGCCTTCCACGTCGACACCCACAGTTGGTTAAGGAACGAGGTCTCCGGGACCATTCCTTCCTGGAGGTACCACCACGCCGCCTGCGTCTCGGGGAAGGTCATGTTTGTCCACGGGGGATGGACCCATGGAGCCGGATGGATTGATGACATGTACAAGTTGGACACCAGCTCAATGGTCTGGTCTTACATTAATACCAGTGGAATTCGCCCTTCGTTCATGTCTGTCCCTCCTCATGCGTGTCACTCAGTCACCATCATCGGGACAAAGATGTATGTATGTGGGAGCGATGATGAAGACAACGTCAAAGTGTTTGACACAGAGACCGACAGCTGGCTGGTCACGCCGAAGACGAAGGCGAAGAGTCGTCGGTGCAGTTACTGGCCTCGTCATTTTGCCTTTGCCCACAACGGAGAGCTGTACACGGTAAGTGAGCACCAGCCTCGGATTTATCTGAGGAAATTCTGCCCAGAGACCTTCTCCTGGATGAAGGCCAGCCTGGGAAAAGGCCTGTCCAATATGAGCTACTGTTGCATGGTTGGAGATCGTGTCGTATTCTTTGGAGGAGAAAACAACCCTGATGAACTGCACATATTGGACTTGAGTCCTAGTCTTAAGACTTTATGTAAACTAGCGGTTATTCAGTACAATCTGGAGCAGCTTGGACTCCCACACAACATTAGGTGGGAACTGGCAGACATGATAACAAGCTCCAGCCCATGGAACAAAAGAAAGAGACCAGAAGTGGGCGGAGCTTAGGGAATCGGCACCATATCACTTTTTGATTTAAATATATATTAACAGTTTGCAGAATTACAGTACATTTCAATCACAAACTCAATACAAAGACTGTGTAGTTGTTAGACTTATCTATGGGAGAATTGCGTTTTTGAATGATTTATTGAAAATTCTCTGTCGAAAGACGAAAGACCTTCAGAGAAAGCTTGACTTGTCTGCTTCCAGGAAAGAAATGAACTGAGTTGATACAATGTTTAGTTTTTGTGTTGGAAGCCATTTAAAAGAGCCTGCATTTACAATGTGTAGTGTTTCTAGGACAACAAAACAAGTTATGGCCGGTTGATTTATTTTCCAAATAACTTTATCTTCTGCTGGGCGTACACACCCATGCCATATCTCATTTTAAAGGGTGAGTTGTCTATTTAAATTAAAAATTAAAAAAAGTTTCTCACATGTACCACTGTAGATATTTTGCCATCTATAAATAGCATGGTCAGTCATGACCAATCTGACCAATCCATCTAAAATGGCCAATAGCTCTGAATTGGAACATGATAGAAACTCCATTTTTTGGGGGATAAAATTTGACATTTTAACACACATTTTGATACCATGTTTACAAAGTCTTACCAGTACCTTGTCTATTCATGCATGTATCTCAAAAATCTGTTATGAAGAAACACAGTTTTGATAAAAGACATTGTTTTGATATGACTTGGTGCCCATGATATGTATCAAAATATAGACTTGAATGTATACTGTATTAAAAAGTTGCTGGGACTGGAGAAGGCCACTGGACAAGGATGGATCATTACTACTACTCGCTACTCACTAAAACTCACTCAAATATATATATATTTTTGCTGCGGCGCGGGGACTGCAAAACTGGCTGAACACTTCTTCCTCCGCTCCACCCAACCCCCTGTTCACTGGGAGTTGGGTGTCAGCTTCCAATAGGAAAACGTGTAATAAATGTGGGGTTTTCTATTGTCCGTAAATATCAGCCCTGGAAGCACCACAGACAACAATGTACAAATGAGCGACCTTTATTATAATGCTTGACAAGTACATAGAATAATTATGAATTACAGTATATTACATTAACCCCCTATTTATTAAAACCAATTATAAACTGCAGGTCTGTATAAATACAATGTCTCTTAAATAATCAGTGCATATAGGCAATACAAAATGTCTCTTAAATAATCAGTGCATATACAGGCAATACACGATACAATGTCTCTTTCTCTGGGTACTTAACTCGCCGTGGTGGCGGACCCTCCCCCGGGGTCTTTGCTTGTGACGCCGTCCAACTGAGATGCGTGTCGGGAGTCGTGACGTGGACAAGTTAACGTTCAGTCCTTTTCAGATCGTAGGTCTGCTATGATTTATGACAGCTAGCTCCCCCTCACTACCTGTCTTCGCCGGCAAGACTGACACTTGCAAACGGCCCCTCCCGTACCCAGAGTGCCGCTTCACAAGACGTGGGCTCCAACGACGCACAAACGTCTAAGTGTCACTTTTATACTGGCGTCCTATAGTCGCCACCTGATTCAATGCATGCAATCACTGTCCCCATTCGTTTACCACACCCGCCTGTGTGGCGTCATTAATGAGTCCGTGTTCACACGCACGCACATCATAATATAATAAAAAACGAGCAACACGACCCAGGTCATGTTGCTCATCGCTCAGAATGTAATTACATCACGATCTGTGGCGTGATTGCTCGTTTACTGTGAGTGGATGACCCAATTAAGCATTACACTTGTTTACAAGAGGGTCCACCATGTTCAATTCATCAAAACAATTAGAGACGTACAAATAGACACTTCTATATAGTCAAAGAACAGAACAGGAATTCATCAAAAAAGGAAGAGGGGGTGGGATTCAGATTTTACGGGAGCCAGTTTCTAATTGCAGCCGTCCGTAGGTGCCCTTTGAGAGCGGTTTTGAAGGAGTCAAGGGATTCACATGTCTTAATCACTGTTGGTAGGGCGTTCCACATTTTGGTGGCATAGGAGCGTAAATAATTTAGTCCCTTGTTTGTGCCGAATCTGGGTTGTACATGGTTTGTTGCACTCCCTCTGGTGTTGTGGGTGTGGACTTCGTTAACATTAAGGAAGTATTTAGACAGGTACATGGGTATCTTGGTGGTGTCATGCTCACATCCATATAGGCGGATTTAGAAATTAAGGGCCCCAGGGCCGCCGCCACGCAAAAGTATCCCCCCATGGCCCAGGCCGTAGCGTAACGGTCTGGGCACCGGACTGGTGATCCAGTCGCGGTGTGCCGCGGGTTCGACTCCCGGACCCGACACGGCCTTTACCGCATGTCATCCCCCCATCTCTCTCCCGTTTCCTGTCAGCCTACTTTCTATCCCTTAAAAAATCAATAAAGGCGTAAGCCGCAAAAAAATATCTTAAAAAAAAAAAAAAAAGTATCCCCCCATAACTTGCAGCTTTTTTTCTTTTTTTTCTGCATTCACGCAACAATTATGATATAGGCCTGCTACATTCGGGTACATGCGCTTTAGTTCCGACATACTATTGATCCGAAACCTCAATCCCTAACCTAACCATAACCGCAAGCACAGTAGCAGCGCATGTCCATGTACACTTTGTTATTGTCGCGTTTATTCCGGGTGGTGGGCTCATTATAATATTAAGTGCCGTCCCAGCTTATATATGTAACTACATGTTGTGTTGTATATGTATAGATGTTAGTGTTACTAAGGAAGTTCACTGCCTATAGATATACTCTGTGTTATATAAGAACAGAAATCCTCTTATCAACCAATTACAGTATCTCAGGGATGTAGATATTAATACAGTAAATTGGGGGGTAAAATGTGTTGTACTACCTACTGCTAGAAGGAATGTTTTGGACGCATACTAGTGGGACACAAGTCAATAAGTGATGACAATTGCATGAGGAAGGAAGTGTCAGATGTCGAAGAGGCGTGCTCTCACAGAGACAAGGCAAATACGCGTGACCCGTTTTATTCATTCGTAAGCAATGTGACAAAGCAGGATCATGGCGTTTGCGTGAGTCTTTATAATGTGTTAATAAGTACGGTAAATACTCTGTCATAGTGATACGCTTGTGCAGTCGTTAGATCTGTGAATTAATAGTATGTGTTTGTGTTTCTTTTGTGTTTCAGTTTATTACCTAATGCTACTAACGCGACTGAAGTCGCGACCTCTGAATCTTGTGCTATTGATTGAAGAACATTTAGTTGTGGAAGCTATTTGAACTATATCTAAACACGGGCCAGACAAAGCAAATAGGGCTTTTACTGTACACAAGTTTAGTAGAAGTGTGTTTGTACGTGTGTGAGTGTGTTATGAGTTATTAGTAATAAAATGGCCGGAAAATAAGTGAATGTTTGAGAGCCTTATTACAACTTGGAGGAAGTGTGTGTTTGAGTAATATAACGGTGTGTGTTTAAATCACAATTACTATCCTGTTTGTTACACCCCCATGCGGAGGGTTGAATCAATAGTTGAACAAAGTTATGAAACAGCAAAGTTTAATTATATCCGTACAGTTATTATAATGGTTTGGTTTACATACGATCATGGAGTACTGTACTGTACTGTACTGTACTGTACTGTACTGTACTGTACTGTACTGTACTGTACTGTACTGTACTGTACTGTACTGTACTAATGTATAATAAATATGTTGACTTCATTGAAGAAAAAACTGGAGAGAGATGGGGAGACATGTTACTTAATGAACAATCACTCGCAATCTACTCACAGCACCTAATTGGACATGAATGCATAGTTGCATACAATGTGAGTGACATGCTTTGGTACGTAGCCAAGTCAAGAATTTAAACAGACAACACAATGCACAGGTCCTAATGTCCTAATTGTGTTTCCTTTGCTTGATATTTGTATAAAGCCCATTGAATTGCCTTGTTGTACAAACAAAATAGCCTTGTCTATAGTGATAATGTAGATATAATTCACTGCCAATATTTTACATGGTACAAACAGCTTTACAGTTTGCTAAGATTTAGTGGAGGTGTGCCACAGAAAAAAACTTTACATTAGAAAGCAGATAAAATGGCTTATATACAGTAGTAGACTGACATGAATGAGAGGCGAAACTCACTGGAATGTGAACAATGTTCATGAAAAGAGCCTCAACATTCCTATTTGTGTCACCTCATCATCCAGGACTCACACATTGATTGAATACTTTATTAACATGATTGTTAACATTAGGTATACAGTCAAAGGTTATGCTAAAAGGATAACACGAAAAGCCACAGGGCTTGTACAATACATTGTACATACTATTACACTAGTGGCTGCAGTGATCTTCAATTTGTTTATTTTGGTTTTGGATATGGATTCCCAGGGCCTACCAATGTATGTTGTTGATGGTTGTTTCGTTATATTTTGAGCATGTTGAACACTTAGAACTGAAGTAAAAACAATTGTATATGTGGGGTGAAAAAACATTTCTACCATTATCTGGATGCACTTTAAAAATGAAAACCAAACAAATCTGCCAAAACGAACCTAGTATGTCAAATAGGCCTACATTCACCATATTCAGGTGTAGTTCTAACGATGTTGAGCATATCAGGTCTTAAACCTTAACACTGGCTTCATGTGTGTCAAATAATATATTTTCAAAATACTACCGCTGGTCTATAAAGCAGGGGTCTTGCGTAGGTGTCACCCATACATCTACTGTCACCTGGTAAAGGTTTGCTTTATGACCCTAGAATTAAAACATCAGTTTAATGTGTAACATATCTGGAACAAACTCCCTGAAAACTGCAGCTCTGCAACAACTCCGTTGTTTTCTTTGCTCTGTGTCCTGAATATGTTTTCAATTAAGGTTCAAATACGGGGTAGAATAGGAAAGTTACATAATGCAGCTTTTACTTTATTTGTTTTACTGAATCTGATGTAATCTTTCATTTACTTAAAGTTTGATATAAAACTAATTGAATTGCCATGTTGTTGGGAGCAGTGATTGGCCAGTTTTGTGTCCCGCCCCCTCACTCTGATTGGACCATTGGACCTCTGCTAGTATTTAACAAGAGTTTGTTCTCCTTGGAGTCACTTTAATCTCTGCTAGTTGTTAACAGCTGAACTTCTCCTTTCTACACTAGCTGAAGCATTTCGTTTAAGTTTTGGTTCTACTTTAAACTTTAGTAGCCTACTAATTTGAGTTATGGCTTTACTACAAACATTGAAGTCCCTGATCAACCAGAGACTATCTGCTGCTGCTGAAGAGATATTTGGGGTCGTTGGAAGAATTCTAACAGAGTACGAGGATGAAGCTTTCCACATCAAGCAAGAAACTGACCGCCAACGCAGACTACTGGATATGGTTTTACCACAAATTGTCAAACTACACAGAGCAGGTTGGTAAAACCTTCACTACTATTGCTACTACAGAGAGAGAGAGGGGAGAGTTTTCACCATTATTTCATAAATGGCAATGGTGATTATTTGGAATGGAAGAGGAACTGGTGAAAATGTTGCATTAAAGTCAATAGTATTCTAGTTACATGTATTTCCCCCCATTCATGTTAGTGTGACTGTTCAACTAGCATTAACAACAGAAACAAGTAGTAAGGAATAATGTATTTAAATTTTGACCATGAATAACTGTTTAAAGAAAGCTAACTCATTAAATGTGTTGCACTCTAAAACAACAGAGGATACATCTGATAGCAATAGGGTTGTATAGCAAATGATAATTTACATTTGAGAAACAAGGAGATGACACTGAAATCAAAACAACATTAGGGCAGGTATGGAACTAACAGCAAGAGTTCATGTTCAAACATGTAATGATGTGTTTCTCCTCTGTATCATCTGTCTAGACTCCATACACCCCCTTGTGTGTAAAGACGAGGTATTCCCTGAGCAGCAGCAGGAGAGAACCTCCAGTCTGGTCCAGGAGGAACCAGTGTCTCCACAGATTAAAAAAGAACAGGAGGAGATAACCTCCAGTCTTATCAAAGATGAACCAGGGTCTCTACATATTAAAGGAGAACAAGAGGAGAGAACCTCCAGTCTGATCAAAGAGGAACCAGAGTATCCACAGATTAAAGGGGAACACGATGAGCTACTTCAAAGATCAGAGGAGGATGGTGGTTCAACAGAGACATTACTATTAGTGAAACATGAAGATGATGAAAACATGCCAACAGAACCTGTAGCCAGCACCTCATATAAAAGCATGGAAACACAATCTGATGTAGAGGACTGTGGAACCTCACAACAAACTAGTGAAAATAGTGATCAAAAACGTCACATGATGACTCATACAGGGGAAAAGCCCTTTACATGTACAGTTTGTGGCACATGCTTTAGTCTAAAGGGTAATCTAAAATTACACATGAGGACTCATACAGGTGAAAGCCCCTTTATGTGTACAGTTTGTGGCACATGCTTTAGTCTAAAGGGTAATCTAAAATTACACATGATGACTCATACAGGGGAAAAGCCATTTGTTTGTACAGTGTGTGACAAAGGCTTTAATCTAAAGTGTAATCTAAAACGACACATGATGACTCATACAGGTGAAAGGCCCTTTACGTGTACAGTTTGTGGCAAGGGCTGCCGTCAAACTGGGGACTTAAAAGTACACATGATGACTCATACAGGGGAAATGCCCTTTACATGTACAGTTTGTGGCAAAGGCTACCGTTATATGGGGGAGTTAAAAGCACACATGATGACACACAGAGGAAAAAGCTGAATGACCTGCTGATACTGATATAACATTCTAAGAATCAGTGGTTGTCTACATTAGTCAGCAATTAAAATATCATTCATTAATATTCATACTAGTGGTACAATTGTAGTGTGTCTACTCCGTGATAATCATGCTATTATTTCAATTGTAACTCATATTAATCACTTAGTTTGATCATTTGTTCAGATTATCTGCAGTATTTTGTCTTCATTGAATGCATTGAAAATATTTACTCTGTCATGCCTGTAAAAAAACACTGTCCATAATTTCTTCTTTTACAAATAAAGGGTTGACAGCTACATATCCTTCATGTGTGTTCATTACAGAAAGCTCATCACAAAATCCGTTTCACCTCCTTTAATTACGGACAGTAAGTGGATAGGAGTATTAATTTTACGGTCCACACACATTTTACTTGAACTATTGCTACATTGAACATGACAGGAGTAAGTCTTAATGTTACAGTGTGCATACTGTCCATTGTACTTGCGCTGTATGTGTTCTAACAGTTGTGTGTGAGGATGGTGACACATCCCTTAGTCATACTGTGATGATGGTACAGTATGACTATGACAGAATAAGTAGTTGTGGACATGGAGTTGAAATGTTATCTGACAATTGCTATGAATGAAACATGTGAAACATGTCTTTCAGATTGACCAGTTACTCTTGATGGACAATTGAGTCTGTTGTGTGTAGATGTGTGTGGTTTACATGTACAGTAACTATAGTAAAATACGTTAAAAAAAATCACTTCGTGGAGGTGCTGGGTTCACTTTTTACATGTACAGTAAGCATAATGTCACTGTACAATACCAGTTGTAACACAAATTATTCCATTATTTCTGGTTGTAGGCTATGGGAATTCCATAATTTATTTAACTAATTGGGTTGTGAATGTTGTGGAATGTTTTAGACATTAGAAGGTGTGAATTCCTGCTAAATGGGACCCTTGTCAGATGAGCTATGATGGCCAGGGTGGAGCTAACGACCACAACAATAACAATAGACTGTCCAACAGATCCTCTGGACGTATATCTGGGTGGAAAATTCACAATTAGTTTATTATTATTTCATAGAAAGAAAATAGATTCTATTAATTAATAGTCTATTAAAATATACATTTTGAGCAAGATTGTGAGCTGCTGTGATAGGAGAAGGATATCAAAATGGAACACAGCCACCCTAAAGACTAATCATTGTGTATTCTCCACTATCTGCATCAAGTGATCTTGGTAGAAATGTTGGATTTAGATTTATTGAAGATTCTGACTTTCATTTATTTTTACTGTCCAAATGTTGTGGATGTTGGCGTTTTAAAATAAATGAAACCCTGTGGAGCTGAGCCTGTGTGGACTTCCCTCTTTTTAACAAAACCTTGGTGTAGTCATATAGATTCTTGCTTTAGCCTCGGGTAAAGATGTAATTTAGATAGCATTTTAAGTAGACGTCAGGTTCATTTATTGACCTGGCATCCTATAGTTTGTATAGTTCCACGTACACATTGTTATTATAATGGTTTGGTGTACATACCATAGTTGCATACAATGTGAGTGACAAGCTTTGGTACGTAGCCAAGTCAAGAATTTAAACAGACAACACAATGCACAGGTCATAATGTCCTAATTGTGTTTCCTTTGCTTGATATTTGTGTAAAGCCAATTGAATTTCCTTGTTGTTGTACAAACAAAATAGCCTTGTCTATAGTGATAAAGATAATGTAGATATAATTCACTGCCAATAATTGATTGGCCAGTTTTGTGTCCCGCCCCCTCACTCTGATTGGACCATTGGACCTCTGCTAGTATTTAACAAGAGTTTGTTCTCCTTGGAGTCACTTTAATCTCTGCTAGTTGTTAAGAGCTGAACTTCTCCTTTCTACACTAGCTGAAGCATTTCGTTTAAGTTTTGGTTCTACTTTAAACTTTAGTAGCCTACTAATTTGAGTTATGGCTTTACTACAAACATTGAAGTCCCTGATCAACCAGAGACTATCTGCTGCTGCTGAAGAGATATTTGGGGTCGTTGGAAGAATTCTAACAGAGTACGAGGATGAAGCTTTCCACATCAAGCAAGAAACTGACCGCCGACGCAGACTACTGGATATGGTTTTACCACAAATTGTCAAACTACACAGAGCAGGTTGGTAAAACCTTCACTACTATTGCTACTACAGAGAGAGAGAGGGGAGAGTTTTCACCATTATTTCATAAATGGCAATGGTGATTATTTGGAATGGAAGAGGAACTGGTGAAAATGTTGCATTAAAGTCAATAGTATTCTAGTTACATGTATTTCCCCCCATTCATGTTAGTGTGACTGTTCAACTAGCATTAACAACAGAAACAAGTAGTAAGGAATAATGTATTTAAATTTTGACCATGAATAACTGTTTAAAGAAAGCTAACTCATTAAATGTGTTGCACTCTAAAACAACAGAGGATACATCTGATAGCAATAGGGTTGTATAGCAAATGATAATTTACATTTGAGAAACAAGGAGATGACACTGAAATCAAAACAACATTAGGGCAGGTATGGAACTAACAGCAAGAGTTCATGTTCAAACATGTAATGATGTGTTTCTCCTCTGTATCATCTGTCTAGACTCCATACACCCCCTTGTGTGTAAAGACGAGGTATTCCCTGAGCAGCAGCAGGAGAGAACCTCCAGTCTGGTCCAGGAGGAACCAGTGTCTCCACAGATTAAAAAAGAACAGGAGGAGATAACCTCCAGTCTTATCAAAGATGAACCAGGGTCTCTACATATTAAAGGAGAACAAGAGGAGAGAACCTCCAGTCTGATCAAAGAGGAACCAGAGTATCCACAGATTAAAGGGGAACACGATGAGCTACTTCAAAGATCAGAGGAGGATGGTGGTTCAACAGAGACATTACTATTAGTGAAACATGAAGATGATGAAAACATGCCAACAGAACCTGTAGCCAGCACCTCATATAAAAGCATGGAAACACAATCTGATGTAGAGGACTGTGGAACCTCACAACAAACTAGTGAAAATAGTGATCAAAAACGTCACATGATGACTCATACAGGGGAAAAGCCCTTTACATGTACAGTTTGTGGCACATGCTTTAGTCTAAAGGGTAATCTAAAATTACACATGAGGACTCATACAGGTGAAAGGCCCTTTATGTGTACAGTTTGTGGCACATGCTTTAGTCTAAAGGGTAATCTAAAATTACACATGATGACTCATACAGGGGAAAAGCCATTTGTTTGTACAGTGTGTGACAAAGGCTTTAATCTAAAGTGTAATCTAAAACGACACATGATGACTCATACAGGTGAAAGGCCCTTTACGTGTACAGTTTGTGGCAAGGGCTGCCGTCAAACTGGGGACTTAAAAGTACACATGATGACTCATACAGGGGAAATGCCCTTTACATGTACAGTTTGTGGCAAAGGCTACCGTTATATGGGGGAGTTAAAAGCACACATGATGACACACAGAGGAAAAAGCTGAATGACCTGCTGATACTGATATAACATTCTAAGAATCAGTGGTTGTCTACATTAGTCAGCAATTAAAATATCATTCATTAATATTCATACTAGTGGTACAATTGTAGTGTGTCTACTCCGTGATAATCATGCTATTATTTCAATTGTAACTCATATTAATCACTTAGTTTGATCATTTGTTCAGATTATCTGCAGTATTTTGTCTTCATTGAATGCATTGAAAATATTTACTCTGTCATGCCTGTAAAAAAACACTGTCCATAATTTCTTCTTTTACAAATAAAGGGTTGACAGCTACATATCCTTCATGTGTGTTCATTACAGAAAGCTCATCACAAAATCCGTTTCACCTCCTTTAATTACGGACAGTAAGTGGATAGGAGTATTAATTTTACGGTCCACACACATTTTACTTGAACTATTGCTACATTGAACATGACAGGAGTAAGTCTTAATGTTACAGTGTGCATACTGTCCATTGTACTTGCGCTGTATGTGTTCTAACAGTTGTGTGTGAGGATGGTGACACATCCCTTAGTCATACTGTGATGATGGTACAGTATGACTATGACAGAATAAGTAGTTGTGGACATGGAGTTGAAATGTTATCTGACAATTGCTATGAATGAAACATGTGAAACATGTCTTTCAGATTGACCAGTTACTCTTGATGGACAATTGAGTCTGTTGTGTGTAG
The DNA here is from genome assembly GCF_964188405.1 of Protomyctophum parallelum. NCBI lineage: Eukaryota > Metazoa > Chordata > Actinopteri > Myctophiformes > Myctophidae > Protomyctophum > Protomyctophum parallelum. The sequence goes on along the minus strand of NC_139697.1, from coordinate 13,762,323 downwards.
ATGTGTGTGGTTTACATGTACAGTAACTATAGTAAAATACGTTAAAAAAAATCACTTCGTGGAGGTGCTGGGTTCACTTTTTACATGTACAGTAAGCATAATGTCACTGTACAATACCAGTTGTAACACAAATTATTCCATTATTTCTGGTTGTAGGCTATGGGAATTCCATAATTTATTTAACTAATTGGGTTGTGAATGTTGTGGAATGTTTTAGACATTAGAAGGTGTGAATTCCTGCTAAATGGGACCCTTGTCAGATGAGCTATGATGGCCAGGGTGGAGCTAACGACCACAACAATAACAATAGACTGTCCAACAGATCCTCTGGACGTATATCTGGGTGGAAAATTCACAATTAGTTTATTATTATTTCATAGAAAGAAAATAGATTCTATTAATTAATAGTCTATTAAAATATACATTTTGAGCAAGATTGTGAGCTGCTGTGATAGGAGAAGGATATCAAAATGGAACACAGCCACCCTAAAGACTAATCATTGTGTATTCTCCACTATCTGCATCAAGTGATCTTGGTAGAAATGTTGGATTTAGATTTATTGAAGATTCTGACTTTCATTTATTTTTACTGTCCAAATGTTGTGGATGTTGGCGTTTTAAAATAAATGAAACCCTGTGGAGCTGAGCCTGTGTGGACTTCCCTCTTTTTAACAAAACCTTGGTGTAGTCATATAGATTCTTGCTTTAGCCTCGGGTAAAGATGTAATTTAGATAGCATTTTAAGTAGACGTCAGGTTCATTTATTGACCTGGCATCCTATAGTTTGTATAGTTCCACGTACACATTGTTATTATAATGGTTTGGTGTACATACCATAGTTGCATACAATGTGAGTGACAAGCTTTGGTACGTAGCCAAGTCAAGAATTTAAACAGACAACACAATGCACAGGTCATAATGTCCTAATTGTGTTTCCTTTGCTTGATATTTGTGTAAAGCCAATTGAATTTCCTTGTTGTTGTACAAACAAAATAGCCTTGTCTATAGTGATAAAGATAATGTAGATATAATTCACTGCCAATAATTGATTGGCCAGTTTTGTGTCCCGCCCCCTCACTCTGATTGGACCATTGGACCTCTGCTAGTATTTAACAAGAGTTTGTTCTCCTTGGAGTCACTTTAATCTCTGCTAGTTGTTAAGAGCTGAACTTCTCCTTTCTACACTAGCTGAAGCATTTCGTTTAAGTTTTGGTTCTACTTTAAACTTTAGTAGCCTACTAATTTGAGTTATGGCTTTACTACAAACATTGAAGTCCCTGATCAACCAGAGACTATCTGCTGCTGCTGAAGAGATATTTGGGGTCGTTGGAAGAATTCTAACAGAGTACGAGGATGAAGCTTTCCACATCAAGCAAGAAACTGACCGCCGACGCAGACTACTGGATATGGTTTTACCACAAATTGTCAAACTACACAGAGCAGGTTGGTAAAACCTTCACTACTATTGCTACTACAGAGAGAGAGAGGGGAGAGTTTTCACCATTATTTCATAAATGGCAATGGTGATTATTTGGAATGGAAGAGGAACTGGTGAAAATGTTGCATTAAAGTCAATAGTATTCTAGTTACATGTATTTCCCCCCATTCATGTTAGTGTGACTGTTCAACTAGCATTAACAACAGAAACAAGTAGTAAGGAATAATGTATTTAAATTTTGACCATGAATAACTGTTTAAAGAAAGCTAACTCATTAAATGTGTTGCACTCTAAAACAACAGAGGATACATCTGATAGCAATAGGGTTGTATAGCAAATGATAATTTACATTTGAGAAACAAGGAGATGACACTGAAATCAAAACAACATTAGGGCAGGTATGGAACTAACAGCAAGAGTTCATGTTCAAACATGTAATGATGTGTTTCTCCTCTGTATCATCTGTCTAGACTCCATACACCCCCTTGTGTGTAAAGACGAGGTATTCCCTGAGCAGCAGCAGGAGAGAACCTCCAGTCTGGTCCAGGAGGAACCAGTGTCTCCACAGATTAAAAAAGAACAGGAGGAGATAACCTCCAGTCTTATCAAAGATGAACCAGGGTCTCTACATATTAAAGGAGAACAAGAGGAGAGAACCTCCAGTCTGATCAAAGAGGAACCAGAGTATCCACAGATTAAAGGGGAACACGATGAGCTACTTCAAAGATCAGAGGAGGATGGTGGTTCAACAGAGACATTACTATTAGTGAAACATGAAGATGATGAAAACATGCCAACAGAACCTGTAGCCAGCACCTCATATAAAAGCATGGAAACACAATCTGATGTAGAGGACTGTGGAACCTCACAACAAACTAGTGAAAATAGTGATCAAAAACGTCACATGATGACTCATACAGGGGAAAAGCCCTTTACATGTACAGTTTGTGGCACATGCTTTAGTCTAAAGGGTAATCTAAAATTACACATGAGGACTCATACAGGTGAAAGGCCCTTTATGTGTACAGTTTGTGGCACATGCTTTAGTCTAAAGGGTAATCTAAAATTACACATGATGACTCATACAGGGGAAAAGCCATTTGTTTGTACAGTGTGTGACAAAGGCTTTAATCTAAAGTGTAATCTAAAACGACACATGATGACTCATACAGGTGAAAGGCCCTTTACGTGTACAGTTTGTGGCAAGGGCTGCCGTCAAACTGGGGACTTAAAAGTACACATGATGACTCATACAGGGGAAATGCCCTTTACATGTACAGTTTGTGGCAAAGGCTACCGTTATATGGGGGAGTTAAAAGCACACATGATGACACACAGAGGAAAAAGCTGAATGACCTGCTGATACTGATATAACATTCTAAGAATCAGTGGTTGTCTACATTAGTCAGCAATTAAAATATCATTCATTAATATTCATACTAGTGGTACAATTGTAGTGTGTCTACTCCGTGATAATCATGCTATTATTTCAATTGTAACTCATATTAATCACTTAGTTTGATCATTTGTTCAGATTATCTGCAGTATTTTGTCTTCATTGAATGCATTGAAAATATTTACTCTGTCATGCCTGTAAAAAAACACTGTCCATAATTTCTTCTTTTACAAATAAAGGGTTGACAGCTACATATCCTTCATGTGTGTTCATTACAGAAAGCTCATCACAAAATCCGTTTCACCTCCTTTAATTACGGACAGTAAGTGGATAGGAGTATTAATTTTACGGTCCACACACATTTTACTTGAACTATTGCTACATTGAACATGACAGGAGTAAGTCTTAATGTTACAGTGTGCATACTGTCCATTGTACTTGCGCTGTATGTGTTCTAACAGTTGTGTGTGAGGATGGTGACACATCCCTTAGTCATACTGTGATGATGGTACAGTATGACTATGACAGAATAAGTAGTTGTGGACATGGAGTTGAAATGTTATCTGACAATTGCTATGAATGAAACATGTGAAACATGTCTTTCAGATTGACCAGTTACTCTTGATGGACAATTGAGTCTGTTGTGTGTAGATGTGTGTGGTTTACATGTACAGTAACTATAGTAAAATACGTTAAAAAAAATCACTTCGTGGAGGTGCTGGGTTCACTTTTTACATGTACAGTAAGCATAATGTCACTGTACAATACCAGTTGTAACACAAATTATTCCATTATTTCTGGTTGTAGGCTATGGGAATTCCATAATTTATTTAACTAATTGGGTTGTGAATGTTGTGGAATGTTTTAGACATTAGAAGGTGTGAATTCCTGCTAAATGGGACCCTTGTCAGATGAGCTATGATGGCCAGGGTGGAGCTAACGACCACAACAATAACAATAGACTGTCCAACAGATCCTCTGGACGTATATCTGGGTGGAAAATTCACAATTAGTTTATTATTATTTCATAGAAAGAAAATAGATTCTATTAATTAATAGTCTATTAAAATATACATTTTGAGCAAGATTGTGAGCTGCTGTGATAGGAGAAGGATATCAAAATGGAACACAGCCACCCTAAAGACTAATCATTGTGTATTCTCCACTATCTGCATCAAGTGATCTTGGTAGAAATGTTGGATTTAGATTTATTGAAGATTCTGACTTTCATTTATTTTTACTGTCCAAATGTTGTGGATGTTGGCGTTTTAAAATAAATGAAACCCTGTGGAGCTGAGCCTGTGTGGACTTCCCTCTTTTTAACAAAACCTTGGTGTAGTCATATAGATTCTTGCTTTAGCCTCGGGTAAAGATGTAATTTAGATAGCATTTTAAGTAGACGTCAGGTTCATTTATTGACCTGGCATCCTATAGTTTGTATAGTTCCACGTACACATTGTTATTATAATGGTTTGGTGTACATACCATAGTTGCATACAATGTGAGTGACAAGCTTTGGTACGTAGCCAAGTCAAGAATTTAAACAGACAACACAATGCACAGGTCATAATGTCCTAATTGTGTTTCCTTTGCTTGATATTTGTGTAAAGCCAATTGAATTTCCTTGTTGTTGTACAAACAAAATAGCCTTGTCTATAGTGATAAAGATAATGTAGATATAATTCACTGCCAATAATTGATTGGCCAGTTTTGTGTCCCGCCCCCTCACTCTGATTGGACCATTGGACCTCTGCTAGTATTTAACAAGAGTTTGTTCTCCTTGGAGTCACTTTAATCTCTGCTAGTTGTTAAGAGCTGAACTTCTCCTTTCTACACTAGCTGAAGCATTTCGTTTAAGTTTTGGTTCTACTTTAAACTTTAGTAGCCTACTAATTTGAGTTATGGCTTTACTACAAACATTGAAGTCCCTGATCAACCAGAGACTATCTGCTGCTGCTGAAGAGATATTTGGGGTCGTTGGAAGAATTCTAACAGAGTACGAGGATGAAGCTTTCCACATCAAGCAAGAAACTGACCGCCGACGCAGACTACTGGATATGGTTTTACCACAAATTGTCAAACTACACAGAGCAGGTTGGTAAAACCTTCACTACTATTGCTACTACAGAGAGAGAGAGGGGAGAGTTTTCACCATTATTTCATAAATGGCAATGGTGATTATTTGGAATGGAAGAGGAACTGGTGAAAATGTTGCATTAAAGTCAATAGTATTCTAGTTACATGTATTTCCCCCCATTCATGTTAGTGTGACTGTTCAACTAGCATTAACAACAGAAACAAGTAGTAAGGAATAATGTATTTAAATTTTGACCATGAATAACTGTTTAAAGAAAGCTAACTCATTAAATGTGTTGCACTCTAAAACAACAGAGGATACATCTGATAGCAATAGGGTTGTATAGCAAATGATAATTTACATTTGAGAAACAAGGAGATGACACTGAAATCAAAACAACATTAGGGCAGGTATGGAACTAACAGCAAGAGTTCATGTTCAAACATGTAATGATGTGTTTCTCCTCTGTATCATCTGTCTAGACTCCATACACCCCCTTGTGTGTAAAGACGAGGTATTCCCTGAGCAGCAGCAGGAGAGAACCTCCAGTCTGGTCCAGGAGGAACCAGTGTCTCCACAGATTAAAAAAGAACAGGAGGAGATAACCTCCAGTCTTATCAAAGATGAACCAGGGTCTCTACATATTAAAGGAGAACAAGAGGAGAGAACCTCCAGTCTGATCAAAGAGGAACCAGAGTATCCACAGATTAAAGGGGAACACGATGAGCTACTTCAAAGATCAGAGGAGGATGGTGGTTCAACAGAGACATTACTATTAGTGAAACATGAAGATGATGAAAACATGCCAACAGAACATGTAGCCAGCACCTCATATAAAAGCATGGAAACACAATCTGATGTAGAGGACTGTGGAACCTCACAACAAACTAGTGAAAATAGTGATCAAAAACGTCACATGATGACTCATACAGGGGAAAAGCCCTTTACATGTACAGTTTGTGGCACATGCTTTAGTCTAAAGGGTAATCTAAAATTACACATGAGGACTCATACAGGTGAAAGCCCCTTTATGTGTACAGTTTGTGGCACATGCTTTAGTCTAAAGGGTAATCTAAAATTACACATGATGACTCATACAGGGGAAAAGCCATTTGTTTGTACAGTGTGTGACAAAGGCTTTAATCTAAAGTGTAATCTAAAACGACACATGATGACTCATACAGGTGAAAGGCCCTTTACGTGTACAGTTTGTGGCAAGGGCTGCCGTCAAACTGGGGACTTAAAAGTACACATGATGACTCATACAGGGGAAATGCCCTTTACATGTACAGTTTGTGGCAAAGGCTACCGTTATATGGGGGAGTTAAAAGCACACATGATGACACACAGAGGAAAAAGCTGAATGACCTGCTGATACTGATATAACATTCTAAGAATCAGTGGTTGTCTACATTAGTCAGCAATTAAAATATCATTCATTAATATTCATACTAGTGGTACAATTGTAGTGTGTCTACTCCGTGATAATCATGCTATTATTTCAATTGTAACTCATATTAATCACTTAGTTTGATCATTTGTTCAGATTATCTGCAGTATTTTGTCTTCATTGAATGCATTGAAAATATTTACTCTGTCATGCCTGTAAAAAAACACTGTCCATAATTTCTTCTTTTACAAATAAAGGGTTGACAGCTACATATCCTTCATGTGTGTTCATTACAGAAAGCTCATCACAAAATCCGTTTCACCTCCTTTAATTACGGACAGTAAGTGGATAGGAGTATTAATTTTACGGTCCACACACATTTTACTTGAACTATTGCTACATTGAACATGACAGGAGTAAGTCTTAATGTTACAGTGTGCATACTGTCCATTGTACTTGCGCTGTATGTGTTCTAACAGTTGTGTGTGAGGATGGTGACACATCCCTTAGTCATACTGTGATGATGGTACAGTATGACTATGACAGAATAAGTAGTTGTGGACATGGAGTTGAAATGTTATCTGACAATTGCTATGAATGAAACATGTGAAACATGTCTTTCAGATTGACCAGTTACTCTTGATGGACAATTGAGTCTGTTGTGTGTAGATGTGTGTGGTTTACATGTACAGTAACTATAGTAAAATACGTTAAAAAAAATCACTTCGTGGAGGTGCTGGGTTCACTTTTTACATGTACAGTAAGCATAATGTCACTGTACAATACCAGTTGTAACACAAATTATTCCATTATTTCTGGTTGTAGGCTATGGGAATTCCATAATTTATTTAACTAATTGGGTTGTGAATGTTGTGGAATGTTTTAGACATTAGAAGGTGTGAATTCCTGCTAAATGGGACCCTTGTCAGATGAGCTATGATGGCCAGGGTGGAGCTAACGACCACAACAATAACAATAGACTGTCCAACAGATCCTCTGGACGTATATCTGGGTGGAAAATTCACAATTAGTTTATTATTATTTCATAGAAAGAAAATAGATTCTATTAATTAATAGTCTATTAAAATATACATTTTGAGCAAGATTGTGAGCTGCTGTGATAGGAGAAGGATATCAAAATGGAACACAGCCACCCTAAAGACTAATCATTGTGTATTCTCCACTATCTGCATCAAGTGATCTTGGTAGAAATGTTGGATTTAGATTTATTGAAGATTCTGACTTTCATTTATTTTTACTGTCCAAATGTTGTGGATGTTGGCGTTTTAAAATAAATGAAACCCTGTGGAGCTGAGCCTGTGTGGACTTCCCTCTTTTTAACAAAACCTTGGTGTAGTCATATAGATTCTTGCTTTAGCCTCGGGTAAAGATGTAATTTAGATAGCATTTTAAGTAGACGTCAGGTTCATTTATTGACCTGGCATCCTATAGTTTGTATAGTTCCACGTACACATTGTTATTATAATGGTTTGGTGTACATACCATAGTTGCATACAATGTGAGTGACAAGCTTTGGTACGTAGCCAAGTCAAGAATTTAAACAGACAACACAATGCACAGGTCATAATGTCCTAATTGTGTTTCCTTTGCTTGATATTTGTGTAAAGCCAATTGAATTTCCTTGTTGTTGTACAAACAAAATAGCCTTGTCTATAGTGATAAAGATAATGTAGATATAATTCACTGCCAATAATTTTACATGGTACAAACAGCTTTACAGTTTGTTAAGATTTAGTGGAGGTGTGCCACAGAAAAAACTTTACATTAGAAAGCAGATAAAATGGGTTATATACAGTAATAGACTGACATGAATGAGAGGTGAAACTCACTGGAATGTGAACAATGTTCATGAAAAGAGCCTTAACATTGTTTGTGTCACCTCATCATCCAGGACTCGCACATTGATTGAATACTTAATTAACATGATTGTTAACATTAGGTACAGTCAAAGGTTATGCTAAAAGGATAACACAAAAAGCCACAGGGCGTTTCCATTGTGGTCCATTGTACAATACATTGTACATACTATTACCCACTAGTGGTTGCAGTGATCTTCAATTTGTTTATTTTTGTTTTTGATATGGATTCCCATATCTTTTTCTGTTTCTTTGTTGTTTTTGTTAGGTAACCTTGTTTTGTTTTGTCCTTCTTATTTAATAACATCTGTTTGTTTTTGTTTTTTTTGTTTGCTTTACTGTTTTGAGTTTTTTTTGTTTGTTTTTTGTCTTCTTCCTTTTCTTATTACTATTATATTATTATTAATATAATAATAATAATAATTATTATTATTATTATTATTATTACATAGGCCAAATCTAAGCCCTGCTTAGATTTATCTTTCTCAGAATCTATGGCCAGAACTTTATAGTTTATTTCCATTTTTAGTAATTTTTTATGTAATCTAAATCTGACACTATACTCTGCTTAGTGTATTCTGAATATTGCTCAAACAAGGGTAGGCGCAATAAGCCTCGGCTTCAGCCTTCACCTTTTCGGTACCACTAGTAACACTAGTGGAAATTCATGTATGTACTGTACGTCTGTATGTACTCCTTTTATTGACCGAAATAAAATCTATCTATCTATCTATCTATCTACTGTTAACAGCTCTGCAGGCCGCAGCTTCAGCTTCTGGTGGTGGTGGGGTCAACATCTCCTTTCTCACTGAGGTCAACTCAGGGAACCATTCCAGAATTCCTTCGAAGTGACGACGCATAATCTTTTGTGTTATTTTACTATGATCAACTGTCCAGTAGTTCCTGCACAACCCATTGCAACCCATTGGAATCTGAAAATAAAAGAAAATAAGTTTGATTAAGCTTGATCAGTAAATATAATTAAGTAAGTATAATTATTCCACCATTTAAATATTATAATCAGAGGAATTAATATTTACCGTGGTAAAACATTTGCTGGTTGATAAGCAGACTCTGATGTTGTTCTCAAAGGATTTTGTTCTCCCCAACCCGAATGCTTCCAGTCTGTCCATCACCTGGGAAAAAATAAAAAGTGATATTATTACTTTATTACAACTTAGGTCTGAAATGACACAACTTTCCTTTTAATGTCTTAAACTGTTTTGTTTTATCAGATGTGTTTCTTACCTCACTAAAGGTAAGCCTCTTTTCTGGAGAGTCAAGCAGGGTGAAGGCGATCCTTGCCAAATAGGTTTTGCAATGGTTGAACTTTTCTTGCTGACTCAGCGGACTCAACCTCAACAACCTCTTCTTGGTGGGTCTAGCTGTAGCACCAGATCTAGCAGTGAGTTCATGGTCTTGGCTGCCTCCTGTTGTGCAGATGGAGTAACTGTCACGTGTACATTGACCAGGGCGTGTGTCCACAGGTGAAGAGGCCCAGTTGACCTTCCACTTCAGTCCAACAGTTCTCTCCGTGGACTCCTCTGACAGAGTAGGGGCTTTGCAGCACAGGTCAGAGGGAGTGTCTTTCTTCAGGATGGAGTCAATGGAGAAACTGAAACTGAACTTCACCTCAGCTTTGCAGGCTGTGGCTTCAGGAGGATGGAGAGTTGTGTAGTGGTGGTGGTGGTGGTGGTGTGATCAACACCTCCTTTCTCTCTGTGGAGGTGAACTCTGGGAACCACTCCAGAAGGTCTTCGAAGTGACGTTGCACCATCCTTTTTGTTATTTGACTATGATCAAGTTTCCAATAGTTGGGGTTGTAATTCCATGCAGCATCTGGGCCATTTGGAACCTGAAAGTGAAGCAAAAACAAAATGTACTGTTAGATGATTTGGTTAAGCTGTGAGAGTATTCAATGTTTTTCCCTGAACCGTGGAAAATTGATCAGTGAATCATTCTTAATTAGAGGGATTTATATTTACCTTGACAAAACAGCTGTACGTTGACAAACAGGCTCTGATGTTGTTCTCAAAAGACTTTGTCCACTTAGACACAAATCCTTCCAGTCTGTCCATCAACTGAAAAACAAAATGAATTTACAATGAATTATATAGTATTGTATTAAGTATTGTTATTACAGGTTTACTTTTGCTTAATCATTTATGTATGTCAAATTGCAATGCTTAGCAGGTTTGTCTATTACTTACTTGAGTAAAGGTGAGCATCTTTTCTGGAGAGTCTTGCAGGATGAAAGCGATCATTGCCAAGTAGGTTCTGCATTGTTTAATTACTTTGTAAGAGAGGTGAGGTCCCAGGTTTTCAGACATGTTGTATATATTTGCTGTAGATTAGAATGAAGTCCAAGACACAGAGCAATGGTTTGAGAAGTTCTCTCAGTCAGTAGCTTGTGCTGAATGAGCAGATGTCCAGGTCTCTGGATATATAAACCCTGTTGGAACAATAGGACATTAGAAGGTGTGAATTCCTGCTAAATGGGACCGTTGTCAGATGAGCTATAATGTCCAGGGTGGAGCTAATGACCAAAACAATGACAATAGACACTGTCCAACTCCAACAGATCCTCTGCAGGTATTTCTGGGTGGAACATTCATAATTAGTTTCGTTCGATTATATTAATTTTTTAAATATAGTCTACATTTTAGATAATGGTGGAAATCAAAGAATATCAGAATAACAAAAAACTCCCATTGGGTGAAGTACAACAATGTGCAAACACATCAGCAAGATTGTGAACTGCTGTGATAGGAGATGGATATCAAAATGGAACATAACTAATAATTGTGTGTATTCCTCCACAATGTGCATTAGTGATCTTGGTAGACTGTATTGTTCTACTTTCTGCTTTGGCAATGTAAAAATATGTTTTCTCATGGCAATATGTAAAATTATGTTTTCTCATGGCAATATGTCAAATTATGTTTTTTCATGCCAATAGAGCCATTTGAATTGACAGTGGAACGATCAATATCTCATTATATTTTGACTGAGCATGTTGAACACTTAGAACTGAACTAAAGAAGTAAAAACAAAATATGCATATGTGGGATGAAAAAACATTTCTAGCATTATCTGGATGCACTCTGTATATTTGTGGGTTATTTGTTTAATTTATTAAAATTCTGTGATATATACTGTAAACCTTAAAAAATCTGCCAAGCCTAACCTATTCTGTCAAATACACTCACCATCTTCAGGTGTAGTTCTAACAATGTTTAAATGAACATCAGCATATATTTTAGTTTAATGGCTCATGTTTATTCAATGAGGGGAAGTTTTGCTTACATTCCAGTGATTATCACCTCATCCGTTTGTACCTGAAACAGGCTGAGGCTACTCTATAGTGTATAGTCTATATTGCTATACAGTGTCATTGTGTTCTTTGCAACACTGCAATGTAGTCTTGTGAACCTGTATTACTGTACTTTGATTTGTTTCATTATAACATATATAATGTACATTGAGTAAATGTTTAACAGAAATGTAATGTCTTCATCAAAGGCAACAGTCTCTCAGTGATGCATATCTGCTCGACTCCTTTGTACATTCAACTGTGACATTGATATGCATTATGCATATTATCACCTACACAGTTAGTTACACATCACTATATGCACATCACCTGCACACCTCTGGAACTGCTGTACATTGATAAGCTAATTAGCTAATCTAAAACATATAACATGGGCAAAAGTTTAAAACACAGACATGCATTTCATTTGAGCGTAGCGAAATAAATATGGAAAAACCACCACATAAAACAAATGTGCTTTTTTCACATTTATTTCACAGAATGGTGTACGGAACAATTATTACCTGCATGTAATTTAGATAGCATGTTATCATGTAGACACTAGACAGACATTTATTGACCTGGTATCATATAGTTTGTAGTTCCAATGATTATTGTATTATAATGTTTAGACTGATGAAAGGTTCTTATTGGTTTACCTATGATCATGGAGTACTGTACTGTACTGTAACTCCTTTCTACACAATTACACTCACTTAAAGAACACACATTTTACCAGAGTTGGAAAGTAATCAGCTACATTTACTGTACAGTATTGCCTACAGTACTGTGTAATTTAAAGAGGTTTACTAGTATTTCAATGTTTCTATACGCTTCTAGTCTGCTACACATCTCAGAGGAAAATATTGAACTTGCTCCACTGCAATAATTTGAGTAGTTGACAAGCTACTTTGTACTAATATATATATTCAATATTGTATATTCATTTGTCAATTTCCCCATGTACTTTATCCATAAAGAATATGAAAATGTACCATTCCCCCTCAGCCAGAAACATCTAAACCAATGTGTGTGACATGCATTTCATTGAGCGTACATGCACAGTATATAAAGTACTATGCAATGCAATCCTTTAAAAAGCTATACCAGCACAGTGCAGTTTACATTCGGGAAACTGCACACAGTAATGTTAAAACCTTGGTGTATAGTAAAATATATATATAAAAAAAAAAAAAATCATGTGTAGCCATGGGGGCAGTCAGCCAGATATTTCGTGAAGCCTCATTTGAAATCGGTAGTTCTGTTAGCCTGGTAGCCTGTTGTGGCGCTGGACTGGACCCAAAAAGCCCCATAGCTCCATAGAGGCCCATGTATTTTGGCCCAACTTCACCTAGACTGTATTACCTTAATAAACATGGTCATGAATACTTTCTTCTTCCAGTCACTAGTTTAAAGTCTCATTTCTAATGTCATAATATTCTTTTTGGAAAATTATGGTCCCATTAATTAAAAAAAATGACCATAAAGTCGCGTATGTTCTGAGGGGCGTGGCTACCGTTACAGTCTATGATCGGGATTCCCCACCCACTCGAGTCAAAATAAAAACCAACGGAGAAGAAGGGGGGAAGTCCCGCCTCGTTGTCTGGGCAGCCAATGACCAGCTGGTATACAAAACGGAGCCAGCCAATGGCCAGCTGGTACCAAAGATGGCGACTTACATCAGGAATTAGCATATTATTACAAGCTTCATTTTACGTTCATGTTAGACCCGGGGAACGCTTTGTCCATATTTTTTACAGTCTATGTGTGTAAATTAAACACAACACAAACACAAAATGTTTTTCGATGCTTTATTAAAAAAATAAAACTCAACATCTTCAATACACAAGTATGTAGAAAAAGTACAGCCAAGAATTCTTAGACAAAATTATGAATATCAGGGACAAATAAGTGTAGAAATAAGGAGCAGTGCTATAGGACTTCTGTCCAGGAACTCATCATGACTCATGAACAATCTCTTGATGCATTATCATCAATAGCAAGTGTTTTTTTTGAGTGGTGCAACCACTCCAAGGAACAGCAATGTCAGTGTTTTTCCTCTTTCAATGGTTTGAGTTCTCTCAGTCAGTAGCTTGTGCTGAATGAGCAGATGTCCAGGTCTCTGGATATATAAACCCTGTTGGAACAATAGGACGTTAGAAGGTGTGAATTCCTGCTAAATGGGACCGTTGTCAGATGAGCTATAATGTCCAGGGTGGAGCTAATGACCAAAACAATGACAATAGACACTGTCTACGGCGTAGCGGTCACCTGTCTGTATTCAGGATGGACTCAATGGAGAAAGAACTGCTGAACTTGACCTCACATCTACTGTTAACAGCTCTGCAGGCCGCAGCTTCAGCTTCTGGTGGTGGTGGGGTCAACATCTCCTTTCTCACTGAGGTCAACTCAGGGAACCATTCCAGAATTCCTTCCAAGTGACGACGCAGAATCTTTTGTGTTATTTTACTATGATCAACTGTCCAGTAGTTCCTGCACAACCCATTCCAACCCATTGGAATCTGAAAATAAAAGAAAATAAGTTTGATTAAGCTTGATCAGTAAATATAATTAAGTAAGTATAATTATTCCACCATTTAAATATTATAATCAGAGGAATTAATATTTACCGTGGTAAAACATTTGCTGGTTGATAAGCAGACTCTGATGTTGTTCTCAAAGGATTTTGTTCTCCCCGACCCGAATGCTTCCAGTCTGTCCATCACCTGGGAAAAAAAGAAAAAGTGATATTACAACGTTATTACAACTTCGGTCTTGTTCTTCTTTTTGTGTCTTTGAAGCATGTGGTTAGATGACAGTTTCCCGCTTCTTTACACAGTCTTTTGCATTATTCTTGAACTCTGCGAGATCTTTTAAGCTGCACAGGTTGGGTAGTAGAGGGCAGACAAGGCAGTGCTGCATCGTATGGTCCTCTTCTCCACATTCACAGATGGTTGGGTCGGTTTTGTAGCCCCATCTGACCATAGCAGCTTTTGATCGCCCGTTCCTGTTCTCAGGTGGTTGAAAGTCTTCCACCGGACCCATGGTGCTTCTGAGCCAGAAGGGAGGTCTTCAGAGGGGGGGATTCCCATGTCAATAGGAGGGGGGTCATTTTTGAGCTTTGTTGTCCATAGCTGGAGTCTGGTTTCTTCCCGAGATGTTGTAAGGGGCTGGACATGGCTGAGGAAGCTTCTCCTTGACTTCAGTCGTTGGGCCGGGGATTCGTGTCCATGAAGGAGCTGGCGTTCATCGCTGGTAGCTTTTGTCATCTCTACTCGGCTGGTGGCTTCCCGTCTCACATCTGCAGGGGCAATGCCAGCGAGGAGATGTAGGTTGTTCACGTTGGTAGGCTTCAAGCAACCAGTTATAAAGCGGCAGGTGTTGTTCAACGCTGAGTCAAGTTTTTTAGCATGGGTTGATCTCTCCCAAACAGGACACGCATACTCCGCAGAGGAATAGCACAGGGCCAAAGCAGTACATCTCAATGTGTGTGCTGTGGCTCCCCATTTTAAGTTGGTCAGTTTCTGTAGGATGTTGTTTTGGGAGCTGACTTTCATTTTGGTGTTCTTTATGTGTTCCTTGAAGGAGAGGGTGAGGGTTGCTTCTACTGCTTCAAACGTGGTCTCTTCAGATGGTATACAGAGGTCGTCAGCGTAGATGACAAACTTCAGTCTGAAATGAGACAACTTTACTGTCTTCTTCAGCAGCAGCAGGACGAAGTGCTTCAGTGTCAGCAGGACGAAGTGCTTCAGCGTCAGCAGGACGAACTGCTTCAGCGTCAGCAGGACGAACTGCTTCAGCAGCAGCGTCGCCAGGACAAAGTGCTTCAGAGTCGCAAGGACGAACTGCTTCAGCGTCACCAGGACAAAGTGCTTCAGCGTCACCAGGACGAAGTGCTTCAGCGGTGCCAGGACGAAGGTCTTCAGTGGCGCCAGGACGAAGGTCTTCAGCGGCGCCAGGATGAAGTGCTTCAGCGTCACCAGGACGAAGTGCTTCAGTGTCGCCAGGACGAAGTGCTTCAGCGGCGCCAGAACGAAGTGCTTCAGCGTCACCAGGACGAAGTGCTTCAGCAGCAACCTCGCCAGCGTCGCCAGGACGAAGTGATTCAGCAGCAGCGTCGCCAGCATCGCCAGGACGAAGTGCTTCAGCGGCGCCAGGACGAAGTGCTTCAGCGTAGCCAGGACGACGTGCTTCAGCATCGCCAGGACGAAGTGCTTCAGTGTCAGCAGGACGAAGTGCTTCAGCGTCAGCAGGACGAAGTGCTTCAGCGTCAGCAGGGGGAAGTGCTTCTTGGTGGGTCTAGCTGCAGCACCAGATCTAGCAGTGAGTTCATGGTCTTGGCTGCCT
This sequence comes from Protomyctophum parallelum, assembly GCF_964188405.1. Taxonomy (NCBI): domain Eukaryota; kingdom Metazoa; phylum Chordata; class Actinopteri; order Myctophiformes; family Myctophidae; genus Protomyctophum; species Protomyctophum parallelum. Next base: position 13,746,485 of record NC_139697.1, on the reverse strand, counting down.
CCTGTTGTGCAGATGGAGTAACTGTCACCTGTACATTGAACAGGGCGTGTGGCCACAGATGAAGAGGCCCAGTTGACCTTCCACTTCAGTCCAACAGTTCTCTCCTTGGACTCCTTTCTCTCTGTGGAGGTGAACTCTGGGAACCACTCCAGAAGGCCTTCGAAGTGACGTTGCACCATCCTTTTTGTTATTCTGCAGGTATTTCTGGGTGGAACATTCATAATTAGTTTCGTTCGATTATATTAATTTTTTAAATATAGTCTACATTTTAGATAATGGTGGAAATCAAAGAATATCAGAATAACAAAAAACTCCCATTGGGTGAAGTACAACAATGTGCAAACACATCAGCAAGATTGTGAACTGCTGTGATAGGAGATGGATATCAAAATGGAACATAACTAATAATTGTGTGTATTCCTCCACAATGTGCATTAGTGATCTTGGTAGACTGTATTGTTCTACTTTCTGCTTTGGCAATGTAAAAATATGTTTTCTCATGGCAATATGTAAAATTATGTTTTCTCATGGCAATATGTCAAATTATGTTTTTTCATGCCAATAGAGCCATTTGAATTGACAGTGGAACGATCAATATCTCATTATATTTTGACTGAGCATGTTGAACACTTAGAACTGAACTAAAGAAGTAAAAACAAAATATGCATATGTGGGATGAAAAAACATTTCTAGCATTATCTGGATGCACTCTGTATATTTGTGGGTTATTTGTTTAATTTATTAAAATTCTGTGATATATACTGTAAACCTTAAAAAATCTGCCAAGCCTAACCTATTCTGTCAAATACACTCACCATCTTCAGGTGTAGTTCTAACAATGTTTAAATGAACATCAGCATATATTTTAGTTTAATGGCTCATGTTTATTCAATGAGGGGAAGTTTTGCTTACATTCCAGTGATTATCACCTCATCCGTTTGTACCTGAAACAGGCTGAGGCTACTCTATAGTGTATAGTCTATATTGCTATACAGTGTCATTGTGTTCTTTGCAACACTGCAATGTAGTCTTGTGAACCTGTATTACTGTACTTTGATTTGTTTCATTATAACATATATAATGTACATTGAGTAAATGTTTAACAGAAATGTAATGTCTTCATCAAAGGCAACAGTCTCTCAGTGATGCATATCTGCTCGACTCCTTTGTACATTCAACTGTGACATTGATATGCATTATGCATATTATCACCTACACAGTTAGTTACACATCACTATATGCACATCACCTGCACACCTCTGGAACTGCTGTACATTGATAAGCTAATTAGCTAATCTAAAACATATAACATGGGCAAAAGTTTAAAACACAGACATGCATTTCATTTGAGCGTAGCGAAATAAATATGGAAAAACCACCACATAAAACAAATGTGCTTTTTTCACATTTATTTCACAGAATGGTGTACGGAACAATTATTACCTGCATGTAATTTAGATAGCATGTTATCATGTAGACACTAGACAGACATTTATTGACCTGGTATCATATAGTTTGTAGTTCCAATGATTATTGTATTATAATGTTTAGACTGATGAAAGGTTCTTATTGGTTTACCTATGATCATGGAGTACTGTACTGTACTGTAACTCCTTTCTACACAATTACACTCACTTAAAGAACACACATTTTACCAGAGTTGGAAAGTAATCAGCTACATTTACTGTACAGTATTGCCTACAGTACTGTGTAATTTAAAGAGGTTTACTAGTATTTCAATGTTTCTATACGCTTCTAGTCTGCTACACATCTCAGAGGAAAATATTGAACTTGCTCCACTGCAATAATTTGAGTAGTTGACAAGCTACTTTGTACTAATATATATATTCAATATTGTATATTCATTTGTCAATTTCCCCATGTACTTTATCCATAAAGAATATGAAAATGTACCATTCCCCCTCAGCCAGAAACATCTAAACCAATGTGTGTGACATGCATTTCATTGAGCGTACATGCACAGTATATAAAGTACTATGCAATGCAATCCTTTAAAAAGCTATACCAGCACAGTGCAGTTTACATTCGGGAAACTGCACACAGTAATGTTAAAACCTTGGTGTATAGTAAAATATATATATAAAAAAAAAAAAAATCATGTGTAGCCATGGGGGCAGTCAGCCAGATATTTCGTGAAGCCTCATTTGAAATCGGTAGTTCTGTTAGCCTGGTAGCCTGTTGTGGCGCTGGACTGGACCCAAAAAGCCCCATAGCTCCATAGAGGCCCATGTATTTTGGCCCAACTTCACCTAGACTGTATTACCTTAATAAACATGGTCATGAATACTTTCTTCTTCCAGTCACTAGTTTAAAGTCTCATTTCTAATGTCATAATATTCTTTTTGGAAAATTATGGTCCCATTAATTAAAAAAAATGACCATAAAGTCGCGTATGTTCTGAGGGGCGTGGCTACCGTTACAGTCTATGATCGGGATTCCCCACCCACTCGAGTCAAAATAAAAACCAACGGAGAAGAAGGGGGGAAGTCCCGCCTCGTTGTCTGGGCAGCCAATGACCAGCTGGTATACAAAACGGAGCCAGCCAATGGCCAGCTGGTACCAAAGATGGCGACTTACATCAGGAATTAGCATATTATTACAAGCTTCATTTTACGTTCATGTTAGACCCGGGGAACGCTTTGTCCATATTTTTTACAGTCTATGTGTGTAAATTAAACACAACACAAACACAAAATGTTTTTCGATGCTTTTTTCAATGACAATAGACACTGTCTACGGCGTAGCGGTCACCTGTCTGTATTCAGGATGGACTCAATGGAGAAAGAACTGCTGAACTTGACCTCACATCTACTGTTAACAGCTCTGCAGGCCGCAGCTTCAGCTTCTGGTGGTGGTGGGGTCAACATCTCCTTTCTCACTGAGGTCAACTCAGGGAACCATTCCAGAATTCCTTCCAAGTGACGACGCAGAATCTTTTGTGTTATTTTACTATGATCAACTGTCCAGTAGTTCCTGCACAACCCATTCCAACCCATTGGAATCTGAAAATAAAAGAAAATAAGTTTGATTAAGCTTGATCAGTAAATATAATTAAGTAAGTATAATTATTCCACCATTTAAATATTATAATCAGAGGAATTAATATTTACCGTGGTAAAACATTTGCTGGTTGATAAGCAGACTCTGATGTTGTTCTCAAAGGATTTTGTTCTCCCCGACCCGAATGCTTCCAGTCTGTCCATCACCTGGGAAAAAAAGAAAAAGTGATATTACAACGTTATTACAACTTCGGTCTTGTTCTTCTTTTTGTGTCTTTGAAGCATGTGGTTAGATGACAGTTTCCCGCTTCTTTACACAGTCTTTTGCATTATTCTTGAACTCTGCAAGATCTTTTAAGCTGCACAGGTTGGGTAGTAGAGGGCAGACAAGGCAGTGCTGCATCGTATGGTCCTCTTCTCCACATTCACAGATGGTTGGGTCGGTTTTGTAGCCCCATCTGACCATAGCAGCTTTTGATCGCCCGTTCCTGTTCTCAGGTGGTTGAAAGTCTTCCACCGGACCCATGGTGCTTCTGAGCCAGAAGGGAGGTCTTCAGAGGGGGGGATTCCCATGTCAATAGGAGGGGGGTCATTTTTGAGCTTTGTTGTCCATAGCTGGAGTCTGGTTTCTTCCCGAGATGTTGTAAGGGGCTGGACATGGCTGAGGAAGCTTCTCCTTGACTTCAGTCGTTGGGCCGGGGATTCGTGTCCATGAAGGAGCTGGCGTTCATCGCTGGTAGCTTTTGTCATCTCTACTCGGCTGGTGGCTTCCCGTCTCACATCTGCAGGGGCAATGCCAGCGAGGAGATGTAGGTTGTTCACGTTGGTAGGCTTCAAGCAACCAGTTATAAAGCGGCAGGTGTTGTTCAACGCTGAGTCAAGTTTTTTAGCATGGGTTGATCTCTCCCAAACAGGACACGCATACTCCGCAGAGGAATAGCACAGGGCCAAAGCAGTACATCTCAATGTGTGTGCTGTGGCTCCCCATTTTAAGTTGGTCAGTTTCTGTAGGATGTTGTTTTGGGAGCTGACTTTCATTTTGGTGTTCTTTATGTGTTCCTTGAAGGAGAGGGTGGGGGTTGCTTCTACTGCTTCAAACGTGGTCTCTTCAGATGGTATACAGAGGTCGTCAGCGTAGATGACAAACTTCAGTCTGAAATGAGACAACTTTACTGTCTTCTTCAGCAGCAGCAGGACGAAGTGCTTCAGTGTCAGCAGGACGAAGTGCTTCAGCGTCAGCAGGACGAACTGCTTCAGCGTCAGCAGGACGAACTGCTTCAGCAGCAGCGTCGCCAGGACAAAGTGCTTCAGAGTCGCAAGGACGAACTGCTTCAGCGTCACCAGGACAAAGTGCTTCAGCGTCACCAGGACGAAGTGCTTCAGCGGTGCCAGGACGAAGGTCTTCAGTGGCGCCAGGACGAAGGTCTTCAGCGGCGCCAGGATGAAGTGCTTCAGCGTCACCAGGACGAAGTGCTTCAGTGTCGCCAGGACGAAGTGCTTCAGCGGCGCCAGAACGAAGTGCTTCAGCGTCACCAGGACGAAGTGCTTCAGCAGCAACCTCGCCAGCGTCGCCAGGACGAAGTGATTCAGCAGCAGCGTCGCCAGCATCGCCAGGACGAAGTGCTTCAGCGGCGCCAGGACGAAGTGCTTCAGCGTAGCCAGGACGACGTGCTTCAGCATCGCCAGGACGAAGTGCTTCAGTGTCAGCAGGACGAAGTGCTTCAGCGTCAGCAGGACGAAGTGCTTCAGCGTCAGCAGGGGGAAGTGCTTCTTGGTGGGTCTAGCTGCAGCACCAGATCTAGCAGTGAGTTCATGGTCTTGGCTGCCTCCTGTTGTGCAGATGGAGTAACTGTCACCTGTACATTGAACAGGGCGTGTGGCCACAGATGAAGAGGCCCAGTTGACCTTCCACTTCAGTCCAACAGTTCTCTCCTTGGACTCCTTTCTCTCTGTGGAGGTGAACTCTGGGAACCACTCCAGAAGGCCTTCGAAGTGACGTTGCACCATCCTTTTTGTTATTCGACTATGATCAAGTTTCCAATAGTTGGGGTTGTAATTCCATGCAGCATCTGGGCCATTAGGAACCTGAAAGTGAAGCAAAAACAAACAAAAAATGTACAGTTAGATGATTTGATTAAGCTGTGAGAGTATTCAATGTTTTTCCCTGAACCGTGGAAAAATGATCAGTGAATCATTCTTAATTAGAGGGATTTATATTTACCTTGACAAAACAGCTGTACGTTGACAAACAGGCTCTGATGTTGTTCTCAAAAGACTTTGTCCACTTAGACACAAATCCTTCCAGTCTGTACATCAACTGAAAAACAAGAAACAAAATTAATTTACAAATCAGGTATGAAATAAGACAATACATGCCTTGATGCAAAATATATTATACTGAATTATATAATTACTGTTATTACAGGTTTACTTTTGCTTAATCATTTATGTATGTCAAATTGCAATGCTTAGCAGGTTTGTCTATTACTTACTTGAGTAAAGGTGAGCATCTTTTCTGGAGAGTCTTGCAGGATGAAAGCGATCATTGCCAAGTAGGTTCTGCATTGTTGAATTACTTTGTAAGAGAGGTGAGGTCCAAGGTTTTCAGACATGTTGTATATTTGCTGTAGATTAGAATGAAGTCCAAGACACAGAGCAGTGGTTTGAGAAGTTCTCTCAGTCAGTAGCTTGTGCAGAATGAGCAGATGTCCAGGTCTCTGGATATATAAACCCTTTTGGAACAATAGGACATTAGAAGGTGTGAATTCCTGCAAAATGGGTGGAGCTAACGACCACAACAACAACAATAGACTCTGTCCAACAGATCCTCTGGAGGTATATCTGGGTGGAACATTCCTAATTAGTTTGCACACCTCTGGAACTGCTGTACATTGATAAGCTAATTAGCTAATCTAAAACATAACATGGACAAAAGTTTAAAACACAGACATGCATTTCATTTGCTTTTTACACATTTATTTCACAGAATGGTGTACGGAACAATTATTACCTGCATGTAATTTAGATAGCATGTTATGTAGACAGACGTCAGGTTCATTTATTGACTTGGCATCCTATAGTTTGTATAGATCCAATGATTATTGTATTATAATGTTTAGACTAATGACAGTTTCTTATTGGTTTACCTATGTATATATATATCATGGAGTACAGTACAGTACAGTACAGTAAGGTGATATACTGTACTGTACTGTACTGTACTGTACTGTACTGTACTGTACTGTACTGTACTGTACTGTACTGTACTGTACTGTACTGTACTGTACTGTACTGTACTGTACTAATGTATAATAAATGTATTGACCATTTGCCTCACACACCCTGGGAGTCCTGGATGAGGTGATAATCACTGGAATGTGTTCTGTTCATGAACACACCAACAACATGACCTCCTATTTACGTCAATCTCCTTTCACAATTACACTCACTTCTGCATTAAAGAACACAGTTCACATTTTACCAGTTGGAAAGTAATCAGCTACATTTACTGTACAGCATATAGCCTACTAAAAGTACTGTGCCATTTTGAGGTAGAGGAAAATATTGAACTTGCTCCACTGTAATAATTTGAGTTACAAGCTACTTTGTACTAGATGTGCATTGTTATTACAAAATAATAACATCGAATTTAAATATATTTCAGAGCATTTTACAAAGTTCAAGATATTTAGAGAAAATATAATTAACCCAATAATCGATATGCCGGGTAAATGGTCAAGGCGTGTGTGTGCACTGTACGTGCTATACCAGCACAGTGCAGTTTACATTCAGGAAATGGCACACAGTAATGTTGAAAGGTGTGGTACATAGCAATACGTCGCCACATTTCAATAATTACGTTTTTTACCTATATACCGGTAGGCCAACAGGTTTAAAGTTATACCGTAATTAAGTTATCAGGTGATGTAGCTTGCTATATAATTGTTATTATATTCTTTTTGGTGGAGTAGGCCTACTCGACCTGGTATTGCAGTATCTCCAGGAACGGTGCACCTGTTACTTACACTCTCTACTTGTCAAAAGGAATCACCTGATAATTTAATTATGGTCATTTTATAATTTCTATGAGTTGAGATTAAAATATAATACAAAGCCGTAGCTGAGTGTGAATACTAGTGATGTTGTGGAACTGATGTTGATTAGGTGATGTAAAACAAACGGTGCCAACACAAACATTACATTCTCTTTATTGTTAATGGTGTTTGTGTTAGGGACAAGATGACATAGGCTACATTTGAACTTTAAACCTGTTGGCCTATATAGGTAAAAAACGTAATTCTTGAAATGTGGTGACTAATAATATTCAGCCGCTATGTACCACACCTTTCAACATTACTTTTAACAATAGGACATTAGAAGGTGTGAATTCCTGCAAAATGGGTGGAGCTAACGACCACAACAACAACAATAGACTCTGTCCAACAGATCCTCTGGAGGTATATCTGGGTGGAACATTCCTAATTAGTTTGCACACCTCTGGAACTGCTGTACATTGATAAGCTAATTAGCTAATCTAAAACATAACATGGACAAAAGTTTAAAACACAGACATGCATTTCATTTGCTTTTTACACATTTATTTCACAGAATGGTGTACGGAACAATTATTACCTGCATGTAATTTAGATAGCATGTTATGTAGACAGACGTCAGGTTCATTTATTGACTTGGCATCCTATAGTTTGTATAGATCCAATGATTATTGTATTATAATGTTTAGACTAATGACAGTTTCTTATTGGTTTACCTATGTATATATATATCATGGAGTACAGTACAGTACAGTACAGTAAGGTGATATACTGTACTGTACTGTACTGTACTGTACTGTACTGTACTGTACTGTACTGTACTGTACTGTACTGTACTGTACTGTACTGTACTGTACTGTACTAATGTATAATAAATGTATTGACCATTTGCCTCACACACCCTGGGAGTCCTGGATGAGGTGATAATCACTGGAATGTGTTCTGTTCATGAACACACCAACAACATGACCTCCTATTTACGTCAATCTCCTTTCACAATTACACTCACTTCTGCATTAAAGAACACAGTTCACATTTTACCAGTTGGAAAGTAATCAGCTACATTTACTGTACAGCATATAGCCTACTAAAAGTACTGTGCCATTTTGAGGTAGAGGAAAATATTGAACTTGCTCCACTGTAATAATTTGAGTTACAAGCTACTTTGTACTAGATGTGCATTGTTATTACAAAATAATAACATCGAATTTAAATATATTTCAGAGCATTTTACAAAGTTCAAGATATTTAGAGAAAATATAATTAACCCAATAATCAATATGCCGGGTAAATGGTCAAGGCGTGTGTGTGCACTGTACGTGCTATACCAGCACAGTGCAGTTTACATTCAGGAAATGGCACACAGTAATGTTGAAAGGTGTGGTACATAGCAATACGTCGCCACATTTCAATAATTACGTTTTTTACCTATATACCGGTAGGCCAACAGGTTTAAAGTTATACCGTAATTAAGTTATCAGGTGATGTAGCTTGCTATATAATTGTTATTATATTCTTTTTGGTGGAGTAGGCCTACTCGACCTGGTATTGCAGTATCTCCAGGAACGGTGCACCTGTTACTTACACTCTCTACTTGTCAAAAGGAATCACCTGATAATTTAATTATGGTCATTTTATAATTTCTATGAGTTGAGATTAAAATATAATACAAAGCCGTAGCTGAGTGTGAATACTAGTGATGTTGTGGAACTGATGTTGATTAGGTGATGTAAAACAAACGGTGCCAACACAAACATTACATTCTCTTTATTGTTAATGGTGTTTGTGTTAGGGACAAGATGACATAGGCTACATTTGAACTTTAAACCTGTTGGCCTATATAGGTAAAAAACGTAATTCTTGAAATGTGGTGACTAATAATATTCAGCCGCTATGTACCACACCTTTCAACATTACTTTTAACATGACTGTGTGCAGTTTCCCGAATGTAAACTGCACTGTGCTGGTAGTACAGTGCACACACCTTGACCATTTACCCTGCATATCGAAATTGTTGGGTTCATTATATTTTCTCTAAATATCTTGAACTTTGTAAAATGCTCTGAAATATATTTAAATTCGATGTTATTATTTTGTAATAACAATGCACATCTAGTACAAAGTAGCTTGTAACTCAAATTATTACAGTGGAGCACGTTCAATATTTCCCTATGAGTAGCGTAGAAACATTAACATACTAGTAATCCTCAAAATTACTGTACTGTGTAGGCTATGCTGTACAGTAAATGTAGCTGATTACTTTCCAACTCTGGTAAAATGTGAACTGTGTTCTTTAATGCAGAAGTGAGTGTAATTGTGTAGAAAGGAGATTAGGAGGTCATGTTGTTGGTGTGTTCATGAACAGAACACATTCCAGTGATTATCACCTCATCCAGGACTCCCAGGGTGTGTGAGGCAAATGGGCCATTCAATGAAGTCAATACATTTATTATACATTTGTACAGTACAGTACAGTACAGTACAGTACAGTACAGTACAGTACAGTACAGTACAGTACAGTACAGTACAGTACAGTACAGTACAGTACAGTACAGTACAGTACTCATAGGTAAACCAATAAGAAACTGTCATCAGTCTAAACATTACAATACAATAATCATTGGAACTATACAAACTATAGGATGCCAGGTCAATAAATGAACCTGACGTCTGTCTACATAACATGCTATCTAAATTGCATGCAGGTAAGAATTGTACGTACACCATTCTGTGAAATAAATGTGAAAAAAGCACATTTGTTTCATGTGGTGGTTTTTCCATATTTATTTCGCTACGCTCAAATGAAATGCATGTCTGTGTTTTAAACTTTTGTCCATGTTATGTTTTAGATTAGCTAATTAGCTTATCAATGTACAGCAGTTCCAGAGGTGCATATAGTGATGCGTAACTAACAATGTCACAGTTGAGTGTGCAAAGGAGTCGAGCAGATATGCATCACTGAGAGACCGTTGCCTTTGATGAAGACATTACATTTCTGTTAAACATTTACTCAGTGTACATTATATATGTTATAATTAATGAAACAAATCAATGTACAGTAATACAATGACACTGTATATCAATATAGACTATACACTATAGAGTAGCCTCAGCCTGTTTCAGGTACAAACGGATGAGGTGATAATCACTGGAATGTAAGCAAAACTTCCCCTCATTGAATAAACATGAGCCATTAAACTAAAATATATGCTGATGTTCATTTAAGCATCGTTATAACTACACCTGAAGATGGTGAATGTATTTGACAGACTAGGTTAGGCTTGGCAGATTTTTTAAGGTTAACAGTATATATCACAGAATTAAAATAAATTAAACAAATAACCCACAAATATACAGAGTGCATCCAGATTTGTGTTATTTTACTATGATCACCTGTCCAGTAGTTCCTGCACAACCCATTCCAACCCATTGGAATCTGAAAATAAAAGAAAATAAGTTTGATTAAGGTTGATCAGTAAATATAATTAAGTAAGTATAATTATTCCACCATTTAAATATTATAATCGGAGGAATTAATATTTACCGTGGTAAAACATTTGCTGGTTGATAAGCAGACTCTGATGTTGTTCTCAAAGGATTTTGTTCTCCCCGACCCGAATGCTTCCAGTCTGTCAATCACCTGGGAAAAAAAGAAAAAGTGATATTACAACGTTATTACAACTTCGGTCTTGTTCTTCTTTTTGTGTCTTTGAAGCATGTGGTTAGATGACAGTTTCCCGCTTCTTTACACAGTCTTTTGCATTATTCTTGAACTCTGCGAGATCTTTTAAGCTGCACAGGTTGGGTAGTAGAGGGCAGACAAGGCAGTGCTGCATCGTATGGTCCTCTTCTCCACATTCACAGATGGTTGGGTCGGTTTTGTAGCCCCATCTGACCATAGCAGCTTTTGATCGCCCGTTCCTGTTCTCAGGTGGTTGAAAGTCTTCCACCGGACCCATGGTGCTTCTGAGCCAGAAGGGAGGTCTTCAGAGGGGGGGATTCCCATGTCAATAGGAGGGGGGTCATTTTTGAGCTTTGTTGTCCATAGCTGGAGTCTGGTTTCTTTCCGAGATGTTGTAAGGGGCTGGACATGGCTGAGGAAGCTTCTCCTTGACTTCAGTCGTTGGGCCGGGGATTCGTGTCCATGAAGGAGCTGGCGTTCATCGCTGGTAGCTTTTGTCATCTCTACTCGGCTGGTGGCTTCCCGTCTCACATCTGCAGGGGCAATGCCAGCGAGGAGATGTAGGTTGTTCACGTTGGTAGGCTTCAAGCAACCAGTTATAAAGCGGCAGGTGTTGTTCAACGCTGAGTCAAGTTTTTTAGCATGGGTTGATCTCTCCCAAACAGGACACGCATACTCCGCAGAGGAATAGCACAGGGCCAAAGCAGTACATCTCAATGTGTGTGCTGTGGCTCCCCATTTTAAGTTGGTCAGTTTCCGTAGGATGTTGTTTTGGGAGCTGACTTTCATTTTGGTGTTCTTTATGTGTTCCTTGAAGGAGAGGGTGAGGGTTGCTTCTACTGCTTCAAACGTGGTCTCTTCAGATGGTATACAGAGGTCGTCAGCGTAGATGACAAACTTCAGTCTGAAATGAGACAACTTTACTGTCTTCTTCAGCAGCAGCAGGACGAAGTGCTTCAGTGTCAGCAGGACGAAGTGCTTCAGCGTCAGCAGGACGAAGTGCTTCAGCGTCAGCAGGACGAACTGCTTCAGCGTCAGCAGGACGAACTGCTTCAGCAGCAGCGTCGCCAGGACAAAGTGCTTCAGAGTCGCAAGGACAAAGTGCTTCAGCGTCACCAGGACGAAGTGCTTCAGCGGCGCCAGGACGAAGGTCTTCAGCGGCGCCAGGATGAAGTGCTTCAGCGTCACCAGGACGAAGTGCTTCAGTGTCGCCAGGACGAAGTGCTTCAGCGGCGCCAGAACGAAGTGCTTCAGCGTCACCAGGACGAAGTGCTTCAGCAGGAACCTCGCCAGCGTCGCCAGGACGAAGTGATTCAGCAGCAGCGTCGCCAGCATCGCCAGGACGAAGTGCTTCAGCGGCGCCAGGACGAAGTGCTTCAGCGTAGCCAGGACGAAGTGCTTCAGCATCGCCAGGACGAAGTGCTTCAGCGTCAGCAGGACGAAGTGCTTCAGCGTCAGCAGGGGGAAGTGCTTCTTGGTGGGTCTAGCTGCAGCACCAGATCTAGCAGTGAGTTCATGGTCTTGGCTGCCTCCTGTTGTGCAGATGGAGTAACTGTCACCTGTACATTGAACAGGGCGTGTGCCCACAGGTGAAGAGGCCCAGTTGACCTTCCACTTCAGTCCAACAGTTCTCTCATTGGACTCCTTTCTCTCTGTGGAGGTGAACTCTGGGAACCACTCCAGAAGGCCTTCGAAGTGACGTTGGACCATCCTTTTTGTTATTCGACTATGATCAAGTTTCCAATAGTTGGGGTTGTAATTCCATGCAGCATCTGGGCCATTAGGAACCTGAAAGTGAAGCAAAAACAAACAAAAAATGTACGGTTAGATGATTTGATTAAGCTGTGAGAGTATTCAATGTTTTTCCCTGAACCGTGGAAAAATGATCAGTGAATCATTCTTAATTAGAGGGATTTATATTTACCTTGACAAAACAGCTGTACGTTGACAAACAGGCTCTGATGTTGTTCTCAAAAGACTTTGTCCACTTAGACACAAATCCTTCCAGTCTGTACATCAACTGAAAAACAAGAAACAAAATTAATTTACAAATCAGGTATGAAATAAGACAATACATGCCTTGATGCAAAATATATTATACTGAATTATATAATTACTGTTATTACAGGTTTACTTTTGCTTAATCATTTATGTATGTCAAATTGCAATGCTTAGCAGGTTTGTCTATTACTTACTTGAGTAAAGGTGAGCATCTTTTCTGGAGAGTCTTGCAGGATGAAAGCGATCATTGCCAAGTAGGTTCTGCATTGTTGAATTACTTTGTAAGAGAGGTGAGGTCCAAGGTTTTCAGACATGTTGTATATTTGCTGTAGATTAGAATGAAGTCCAAGACACAGAGCAGTGGTTTGAGAAGTTCTCTCAGTCAGTAGCTTGTGCAGAATGAGCAGATGTCCAGGTCTCTGGATATATAAACCCTTTTGGAACAATAGGACATTAGAAGGTGTGAATTCCTGTAAAATGGGTGGAGCTAGCGACCACAACAACAACAATAGACTCTGTCCAACAGATCCTCTGGAGGTATATCTGGGTGGAACATTCCTAATTAGTTTGCACACCTCTGGAACTGTTGTACATTGATAAGCTAATTAGCTAATCTAAAACATAACATGGACAAAAGTTTAAAACACAGACATGCATTTCATTTGCTTTTTACACATTTATTTCACAGAATGGTGTACGGAACAATTATTACCTGCATGTAATTTAGATAGCATGTTATGTAGACAGACGTCAGGTTCATTTATTGACTTGCCATCCTATAGTTTGTATAGATCCAATGATTATTGTATTATAATGTTTAGACTAATGACAGTTTCTTATTGGTTTACCTATGTATATATATATATCATGGAGTACAGTACAGTACAGTACAGTACAGTACAGTACAGTAAGGTGATACACTGTACTGTACTGTACTGTACTGTACTGTACTGTACTGTACTGTACTGTACTGTACTGTACTGTACTGTACTGTACTGTACTGTACTGTACTGTACTAATGTATAATAAATGTATTGACCATTTGCCTCACACACCCTGGGAGTCCTGGATGAGGTGATAATCACTGGAATGTGTTCTGTTCATGAACACACCAACAACATGACCTCCTATTTACGTCAATCTCCTTTCACAATTACACTCACTTCTGCATTAAAGAACACAGTTCACATTTTACCAGAGTTGGAAAGTAATCAGCTACATTTACTGTACAGCATAGCCTACTACAAGTACTGTGCAATTTTGAGGTTTACTAGTATGTCAATGTTTCTACGCTTCTACTCTGCTATACATCTCAGAGGAAAATATTGAACTTGCTCCACTGTAATAATTTGAGTTACAAGCTACTTTGTACTAGATGTGCATTGTTATTACAAAATAATAACATCGAATTTAAATATATTTCAGAGCATTTTACAAAGTTCAAGATATTTAGAGAAAATATAATTAACCCAATAATCAATATGCCGGGTAAATGGTCAAGGCGTGTGTGTGCACTGTACGTGCTATACCAGCACAGTGCAGTTTACATTCAGGAAATTGCACACAGTAATGTTGAAAGGTGTGGTACATAGCAATACGTCGCCACATTTCAATAATTACGTTTTTTACCTATATACCGGTAGGCCAACAGGTTTAAAGTTATACCGTAATTAAGTTATCAGGTGATGTAGCTTGCTATATAATTGTTATTATATTCTTTTTGGTGGAGTAGGCCTACTCGACCTGGTATTGCAGTATCTCCAGGAACGGTGCACCCGTTACTTACACTCTCTACTTGTCAAAAGGAATCACCTGATAATTTAATTATGGTCATTTTATAATTTCTATGAGTTGAGATTAAAATATAATACAAAGCCGTAGCTGAGTGTGAATACTAGTGATGTTGTGGAACTGATGTTGATTAGGTGATGTAAAACAAACGGTGCCAACACAAACATTACATTCTCTTTATTGTTAATGGTGTTTGTGTTAGGGACAAGATGACATAGGCTACATTTTAACTTTAAACCTGTTGGCCTATATAGGTAAAAAACGTAATTCTTGAAATGTGGTGACTAATAATATTCAGCCGCTATGTACCACACCTTTCAACATTACTTTTAACATGACTGTGTGCAGTTTCCCGAATGTAAACTGCACTGTGCTGGTAGTACAGTGCACACACCTTGAACATTTACCCTGCATATCGAAATTGTTGGGTTCATTATATTTTCTCTAAATATCTTGAACTTTGTAAAATGCTCTGAAATATATTTAAATTCGATGTTATTATTTTGTAATAACAATGCACATCTAGTACAAAGTAGCTTGTAACTCAAATTATTACAGTGGAGCAAGTTCAATATTTCCCTATGAGTAGCGTAGAAACATTAACATACTAGTAATCCTCAAAATTACTGTACTGTGTAGGCTATGCTGTACAGTAAATGTAGCTGATTACTTTCCAACTCTGGTAAAATGTGAACTGTGTTCTTTAATGCAGAAGTGAGTGTAATTGTGTAGAAAGGAGATTAGGAGGTCATGTTGTTGGTGTGTTCATGAACAGAACACATTCCAGTGATTATCACCTCATCCAGGACTCCCAGGGTGTGTGAGGCAAATGGGCCATTCAATGAAGTCAATACATTTATTATACATTTGTACAGTACAGTACAGTACAGTACAGTACAGTACAGTACAGTACAGTACAGTACAGTACAGTACAGTACAGTACAGTACAGTACAGTACAGTACAGTACAGTACAGTACTCATAGGTAAACCAATAAGAAACTGTCATCAGTCTAAACATTACAATACAATAATCATTGGAACTATACAAACTATAGGATGCCAGGTCAATAAATGAACCTGACGTCTGTCTACATAACATGCTATCTAAATTGCATGCAGGTAAGAATTGTACGTACACCATTCTGTGAAATAAATGTGAAAAAAGCACATTTGTTTCATGTGGTGGTTTTTCCATATTTATTTCGCTACGCTCAAATTAAATGCATGTCTGTGTTTTAAACTTTTGTCCATGTTATGTTTTAGATTAGCTAATTAGCTTATCAATGTACAGCAGTTCCAGAGGTGCATATAGTGATGCGTAACTAACAATGTCACAGTTGAGTGTGCAAAGGAGTCGAGCAGATATGCATCACTGAGAGACCGTTGCCTTTGATGAAGACATTACATTTCTGTTAAACATTTACTCAGTGTACATTATATATGTTATAATTAATGAAACAAATCAATGTACAGTAATACAATGACACTGTATATCAATATAGACTATACACTATAGAGTAGCCTCAGCCTGTTTCAGGTACAAACGGATGAGGTGATAATCACTGGAATGTAAGCAAAACTTCCCCTCATTGAATAAACATGAGCCATTAAACTAAAATATATGCTGATGTTCATTTAAGCATCGTTATAACTACACCTGAAGATGGTGAATGTATTTGACAGACTAGGTTAGGCTTGGCAGATTTTTTAAGGTTAACAGTATATATCACAGAATTAAAATAAATTAAACAAATAACCCACAAATATACAGAGTGCATCCAGATTTGTGTTATTTTACTATGATCACCTGTCCAGTAGTTCCTGTACAACCCATTCCAACCCATTGGAATCTGAAAATAAAAGAAAATAAGTTTGATTAAGCTTGATCAGTAAATATAATTAAGTAAGTATAATTATTCCACCATTTAAATATTATAATCAGAGGAATTAATATTTACCGTGGTAAAACATTTGCTGGTTGATGAGCAGACTCTGATGTTCTCAAAGGATTTTGTTCTCCCCAACCCAAATGCTTCCAGTCTGTCCATCACCTGGGAAAAAAAGAAAAAGTGATATTACAACGTTATTACAACTTCGGTCTTCTTCTTCTTTTTGTGTCTTTGAAGCATGTGGTTAGATGACAGTTTCCCGCTTCTTTACACAGTCTTTTGCATTATTCTTGAACTCTGCGAGATCTTTTAAGCTGCACAGGTTGGGTAGTAGAGGGCAGACAAGGCAGTGCTGCATCGTATGGTCCTCTTCTCCACATTCACAGATGGTTGGGCCGGTTTTGTAGCCCCATCTGACCATAGCAGCTTTTGATCGCCCGTTCCTGTTCTCAGGTGGTTGAAAGTCTTCCACCGGACCCATGGTTCTTCTGAGCCAGAAGGGAGGTCTTCAGAGGGGGGGATTCCCATGTCAATAGGAGGGGGGTCATTTTTAAGCTTTGTTGTCCATAGCTGGAGTCTGGTTTCTTCCCGAGATGTTGTAAGGGGCTGGACATGGCTGAGGAAGCTTCTCCTTGACTTCAGTCGTTGGGCCGGGGGTTCGTGTCCATGAAGGAGCTGGCGTTCATCGCTGGTAGCTTTTGTCATCTCTACTCGGCTGGTGGCTTCCCGTCTCACATCTGCAGGGGCAATGCCAGCGAGGAGATGTAGGTTGTTCACGTTGGTAGGCTTCAAGCAACCAGTTATAAAGTGGCAGGTGTTGTTCAACGCTGAGTCAAGTTTTTTAGCATGGGTTGATCTCTCCCAAACAGGACACGCATACTCTGCAGAGGAATAGCACAGGGCCAAAGCAGTACATCTCAATGTGTGTGCTGTGGCTCCCCATTTTGAGTTGGTTAGTTTCCGTAGGATGTTGTTTTGGGAGCTGACTTTCATTTTGGTGTTCTTTATGTGTTCCTTGAAGGAGAGGGTGCGATCCAGGGATACACCCAGGTAGACAGGGTTGGTAGAGTTCTCAAGTGGTGTTCCAGACCATTCGATGTTAAGAGGTCGGTTGGCTTCCCGGTTCCTGAGATGGAACGAGCAGACTTGAGTCTTCGCAGGGTTTGCGTGTAAGTGGTTGCGCTCGTAGTAGACGAGTAGCTCATCTTGGGCTGAGGTGAGGGTTGCTTCTACTGCTTCAAACGTGGTCTCTTCAGATGGTATACAGAGGTCGTCAGCGTAGATGACAAACTTCAGTCTGAAATGAGACAACTTTACTGTCTTCTTCAGCAGCAGCAGGACGAAGTGCTTCAGTGTCAGCAGGACGAAGTGCTTCAGCGTCAGCAGGACGAACTGCTTCAGCAGCAGCGTCGCAAGGACGAAGTGCTTCAGAGTCGCAAGGACGAAGTGCTTCAGCGTCACCAGGACGAAGTGCTTCAGCGGCGCCAGGACGAAGGTCTTCAGCGGCGCCAGGATGAAGTGCTTCAGCGTCACCAGGACGAAGTGCTTCAGTGTCGCCAGGACGAAGTGCTTCAGCGGCGCCAGAACGAAGTGCTTCAGCGTCACCAGGACGAAGTGCTTCAGCAGCAACCTCGCCAGCGTCGCCAGGACGAAGTGATTCAGCAGCAGCGTCGCCAGCATCGCCAGGACGAAGTGCTTCAGCGGCGCCAGGACAAAGTGCTTCAGCGTAGCCAGGACGAAGTGCTTCAGCATCGCCAGGACGAAGTGCTTCAGTGTCAGCAGGACGAAGTGCTTCAGCGTCAGCAGGGGGAAGTGCTTCTTGGTGGGTCTAGCTGCAGCACCAGATCTAGCAGTGAGTTCATGATCTTGGCTGCCTCCTGTTGTGCAGATGGAGTAACTGTCACCTGTACATTGAACAGGGCGTGTGCCAACAGGTGAAGAGGCCCAGTTGACCTTCCACTTCAGTCCAACAGTTCTCTCCTTGGACTCCTTTCTCTCTGTAGAGGTGAACTCTGGGAACCACTCCAGAAGGCCTTCGAAGTGACGTTGCACCATCCTTTTTGTTATTCGACTATGATCAAGTTTCCAATAGTTGGGGTTGTAATTCCATGCAGCATCTGGGCCATTAGGAACCTGAAAGTGAAGCAAAAACAAACAAAAAATGTACGGTTAGATGATTTGATTAAGCTGTGAGAGTATTCAATGTTTTTCCCTGAACCGTGGAAAAATGATCAGTGAATCATTCTTAATTAGAGGGATTTATATTTACCTTGACAAAACAGCTGTACGTTGACAAACAGGCTCTGATGTTGTTCTCAAAAGACTTTGTCCACTTAGACACAAATCCTTCCAGTCTGTACATCAACTGAAAAACAAGAAACAAAATTAATTTACAAATCAGGTATGAAATAAGACAATACATGCCTTGATGCAAAATATATTATACTGAATTATATAATTACTGTTATTACAGGTTTACTTTTGCTTAATCATTTATGTATGTCAAATTGCAATGCTTAGCAGGTTTGTCTATTACTTACTTGAGTAAAGGTGAGCATCTTTTCTGGAGAGTCTTGCAGGATGAAAGCGATCATTGCCAAGTAGGTTCTGCATTGTTTAATTACTTTGTAAGAGAGGTGAGGTCCAAGGTTTTCAGACATGTTGTATATATTTGCTGTAGATTAGAATGAAGTCCAAGACACAGAGCAGTGGTTTGAGTTCTCTCAGTCAGTAGCTTGTGCTGAATGAGCAGATGTCCAGGTCTCTGGATATATAAACCCTGTTGGAACAATAGGACGTTAGGTGTGAATTCCTGCTAAATGGGACCCTTGTCAGATGAGCTATGATGGCCAGGGTGGAGATAATGACCAAAACAATGACAATAGACACTGTCCAACAGATCCTCTGCAGGTATTTCTAGGTGGAACATTCATAATTAGTTTTATTTCATAGAAAGAAAATAGATTCTATTAAATAAATTTAAATATAGTCTACATTTTAGATAATGGTGGAAATCAAAGAATATCAGAACAACAAAAAACTCCCATATCTGCTGGGTGAAGTACAACAATGTGCAAACACAGCAGCAAGATTGTGAGCTGCTGTGATAGGAGATGGATATCAAAATGGAACATAACTAATAATTGTGTGTATTCCTCCACAATCTGCATTAGTGATCTTGGTAGAAAATTTGGGTTTTGATTTATTCTCATGCCAATATGTAAAAGTATGTTTTCTCATGCCAACTGAGCATGTTGAACACTTAGAACTGAACTAAATAATTAAAAACATATTAAAAATATGCATATGTGGGATGAAAAAACATTTATAGCATTATCTGGATGCACTCTGTATATTTGTGGGTTATTTGTTAAATTTATTTTAATTCTGTGATATATACTGCCAAGCCTAACCTAGTCTGTCAAATACATTCACCATCTTCAGGTGTAGTTCTAACGATGCTTAAATGAATCAGCATATATTTTAGTTTAATGGCTCATGTTTATTCAATGAGGGGAAGTTTTGCTTACATTCCAGTGATTATCACCTCATCCGTTTGTACCTGAAACAGGCTGAGGCTACTCTATAGTGTATAGTCTATATTGATATACAGTGTCATTGTATTACTGTACATTGATTTGTTTCATTAATTATAACATATATAATGTACACTGAGTAAATGTTTAACAGAAATGTAATGTCTTCATCAAAGGCAACGGTCTCTCAGTGATGCATATCTGCTCGACTCCTTTGCACACTCAACTGTGACATTGTTAGTTACGCATCACTATATGCACACCTCTGGAACTCCTGTACATTGATAAGCTAATTAGCTAATCTAAAACATATAACATGGACAAAAGTTTAAAACACAGACATGCATTTCATTTGAGCGTAGCGAAATAAATATGGAAAAACCACCACATAAAACAAATGTGCTTTTTTCACATTTATTTCACAGAATGGTGTACGGAACAATTATTACCTGCATGTAATTTAGATAGCATGTTATGTAGACAGACGTCAGGTTCATTTATTGACCTGGCATCATATAGTTTGTAGTTCCAATGATTATTGTATTATAATGTTTAGACTGATGAAAGGTTCTTATTGGTTTACCTATGGACTCGTACTGTACTGTATCTCCTTTCTACACAATTACACTCACTTCTTAAAGAACACACATTTTACCAGAGTTGGAAAGTAATCAGCTACATTTACTGTACAGTATGGCCTACAGTACTGTGTAATTTTGAGGTTTACTAGTATTTAAATGTTTCTATACGCTTCTAGTCTGCTACACATCTCAGAGGAAAATATTGAACTTGCTCCACTGCAATAATTTGAGTAGTTGACAAGCTATTTTGTACTAATGTATATATTCAAAATTGTATATTAATTTGTCAATTTCCCCATGTACTTTATCCATAAAGAATATGAAAATGTACCATTCCCCCTCAGCCAGAAACATCTAAACCAATGTGTGTGTCATGCATTTCATTGAGCGTACACAGTATATAAAGTACTATGCAATGCAATCCTTTAAAAAGCTATACCAGCACAGTGCAGTTTACATTCGGGAAGCTGCACACAGTAATGTTGAAACCTTGGTGTATAGTAAAATATATATTTTTTTAAATTTAGATAGCATGCTATCTACACAGATGTGGTCGGGCATCCTATAGTATAGGGTTTATAGTTTCAATGTACAGATCCTTGTTTTATTTGGATATTCTACTGTTAGACTGATGATAATGCCTACATTGTAAATTGTGAATTACAATATTGTCATACTCTAATCTATGATGTATGCTTCAGGTGACACCTGAAGCAATGAAGCATACATCATAGATTAGAGTAATTACAATATTTTGATACCAGTAAGACACCCTGAGGGCGAGTTCGCATGCACAAATCCGCCTGGCTGGGTGACGGCAGACTGCTGGGCGAGCGCTGGCACTTTACCATGGAGAGTCAGATCAACATATGAAATTAATTCTGTACTGGCCATGTATGTCTTGAGTGTACAGGGTTTTATGAGGTCAGAGAAACATTATGGAATGTCAGAATAGGAAGGACGAGTGCACGGTCAACATTTGGAATGTCAGAACAGTTCGGCTCCATATATGGAGATCTAGGTGATGATCCGTCTTCTTGTATCATGTATGGTTATCCAGGATTAGATGAGGTCAGTGTCGTGGTCTTCATATATAGAAGACTGTCACGAGGTGTGATGTCACAAGGTGTGACCATATATGGAGACATGACCATATATGGAGATGTGATGTCACGAGGCGACATCTAGGAAAGGTATATTTTATGTTTTTATGCACACATCTAGAACAAACTCACAGAAATGTACAGGTCTGCTAGCAAAGCAAAGCAAAGTTACCATGTTTACCCAGGGTAACTGGACTAAGAACTCAAGAACTTGTTTACAGCCAGGCCCTGCTCATAGAACATTTCATGGTAGGGGTTCAATGCCTTGCTCAAGGGCACTTCAACGGTGGTAATTTTAACATGCCGGTACGGGGATACGAACTAACAACTTAATTCATATTAACAGATAATAAAAATGCAATTAATGTATTATGATCCTTTGTTAACCACCCGCATTAAGTCAAAGTCATACGATTTGTCACACACGATACCGCAATGAAATTTGTTCTCTGCATTTGACCCATCTCTTGGAGCGGTGAGCTGCAGCCGTGTCACGCTCGGGAAGTAGATTTGACCCCCAATCCAACTGCTGAGTGTCAAGCAGGGAGGCACTGGGTCCCATTTTTACAGTCTTTGGTATGACCTGGCCGGGTATCGAACCCCGACCTCCCAGTTTCAGGGCGGATACTCTAACCACAAGGCCACTGAGCTTACAGAGGTTACACGTTTATATATTTCTTAAAGGTCCAAATGCCCATCCTTATTCGGACTCGGATCAGAGTTCGGTCGCGGGGGCAACAGCTCCACCCCCGGCAGCTTGTATTCGTCCAACAGTTTCGTCTACAGTTTACAATTCATATTGTAATTTCCTATACATTTCACACTCAACTATGTATACATGCAACTATTATACTAATAATACCAGTAAGATGCCCTTGAGGGCCAGAATGTTTAATATCTGATACGTCCCCTACCCGGGGACCATATATTACATTTATTTTTGGAACTGGGAGATGGAATAGGGGCTTGCTCGGACGGAGCAAGCCCCTATTTAAAAAGAGAATTAAAACATTTTAGCCCGACGACGCATATACTTCGTCGCACGAAGGTGTCGCTCATCGAAGAATAGCAGGGCTACAAGCCCACAGCGAGTTACGGATGCAACGCGTTGTGGGCTTGTAGGTCTGCTTGTTTTCGGTTTTCCGACACGCGACACCGCTTCCTCGTACGTGGTTCACCAGAAACCAATAACAATTTGATTAGATCCTGACGACCCGACTGCAGATAAGCGGTTAAAGATGGATGGATGGGCATGGGGAACTGGGAAGAATTGATATTTCCACTGTGATATCACAGAGTAAGCCATGTTTATGCACTTCATTAAAGGAGTAGGAGACCCTTTTGAGTCTCCATTGAGTCTCCTATACCGTCTACCACTAGTGTCAGCTGGTCATCAAATTATTGTCTTTGGAAGGTGCCAAAAACAACCGATCGAGCTCTGATCCGAGTCTGAATAAGGATGGTCATTTGGACCTTTAAGAAGTATATAAACGTGTAACCTTTGTAATGCGGGTGGTTAACCATGGATAATAATAATAAATTAATTGCATTTTTATTATCTGTGAATATGAATTAATATTCTATGAATAGTACCATCTCACACAATCAATTTCTCTCCCAAATCTCTTGATAAACATTTAAATAAGCTTATCTTAGCTATCTTGATCTAATTATTAAACATTCATTTAGATATTGTCTATACTATATTTCATCTTCTTTAAATGTCATCAGACTTCATTCATGTGCAGCTAAACCATTATACTTAACATTTAGAAAAAATAAACACAACACAACACAAAATGTTTTTCAATGCTTTATTAAAAAAATAAAACTCAACATCTTCAATACACGAGTATGTAGAAAAAGTACAGACAAGAATTCTTAGACAAAATGATGAATATCAGGGTCAAATAAGTGTAGAAATAAGGAGCAGTGCTATAGGACTTCTGTCCAGGAACTCATCATGACTCATGAACAATCTCTTGATGCATTATCATCAATAGCAAGTGTTTTTTTGAGTGGTGCAACCACTCCAAGGAACAGCAATGTCAGTGTTTTTCATCTTTGAATCCCCCTTTTCAGTAGATGGAGTCCCGTAGCTGTCACCTGTCTGTATTCAGGATGGACTCAATGGAGAAAGAACTGCTGAACTTGACCTCACATCTACTGTTAACAGCTCTGCAGGCCGCAGCTTCAGCTTCTGGTGGTGGTGGGGTCAACATCTCCTTTCTCACTGAGGTCAACTCAGGGAACCAATCCAGAATTCCTTCGAAGTGACGACGCAGAATCTTTTGTGTTATTTTACTATGATCAACTGTCCAGTAGTTCCTGCACAACCCATTCCAACCCATTGGAATCTGAAAATAAAATAAAATAAGTTTGATTAAGCTTGATCAGTAAATATAATTAATTAAGTATAATTATTCCACCATTTGAATATTATAATCAGAGGAATTAATATTTACCGTGGTAAAACATTTGCTGGTTGATAAGCAGACTCTGATGTTGTTCTCAAAGGATTTTGTTCTCCCAAACCCGAATGCTTCCAGTCTGTCCATCACCTGGGAAAAAAGAATACGTGATATTACAAAGTTATTACAACTTCGGTCTGAAATGAGACAACTTAACATTTTAATGTATTAAACAGTTTTTGTTTTATCAGATGTGTTTCTTACCTCACTAAAGGTAAGCCTCTTTTCTGGAGAGTCAAGCAGGGTGAAGGCGATCCTTGCCAAGTAGGTTTTGCAATGGTTGAACTTTTCTTGCTGACTCAGCGGACTCAACCTCAACAACCTCTTCTTGGTGGGTCTAGCTGTAGCACCAGATCTAGCAGTGAGTTCATGGTCTTGGCTGCCTCCTGTTGTGCAGATGGAGTAACTGTCACCTGTACATTGACCAGGGCGTGTGTCCACAGGTGAAGAGGCCCAGTTGACCTTCCACTTCAGTCCAACAGTTCTCTCCGTGGACTCCTCTGACAGAGTAGGGGCTTTGCAGCACAGGCCAGAGGGAGTGTCTTTCTTCAGGATGAAGTCAATGGAGAAAGTGCTTAACTTGACCTCAGCTTTGCAGGCTGTGGCTTCAGGAGGATGGAGAGTTGTGTAGTGGTGGTGGTGGTGGTCGTGGTGTGATCAACACCTCCTTTCTCTCTGTGGAGGTGAACTCTGGGAACCACTCCAGAAGGCCTTCGAAGTGACGTTGCACCATCCTTTTTGTTATTTGACTATGATCAAGTTTCCAATAGTTGGGGTTGTAATTCCATGCAGCATCTGGGCCATTTGGAACCTGAAAGTGAAGCAAAAACAAACAAAATGTACTGTTAGATGATTTGGTTAAGCTGTGAGAGTTCGAGTATTCAATGTTTTTCCCTGAACCGTGGAAAATTGATCAGTGAATCATTCTTAATTAGAGGGATTTATATTTACCTTGACAAAACAGCTGTACGTTGACAAACAGGCTCTGATGTTGTTCTCAAAAGACTTTGTCCACTTAGACGCAAATCCTTCCAGTCTGTCCATCAACTGAAAAACAAAAAACAAAATGAATTTACAAATCAGCTATGAAATAAGACCTTGCCTTGATGCAAAATATAATACTGAATTATATAATTACCGTTTACTTTTACTTTATCATTTATGTATGTCAAATTGCAAAGGTTTGTCTATTACTTACTTGAGTAAAGGTGAGCATCTTTTCTGGAGAGTCTTGCAGGATGAAAGCGATCATTGCCAAGTAGGTTCTGCATTGTTTAATTACTTTGTAAGAGAGGTGAGGTCCAAGGTTTTCAGACATGTTGTATATATTTGCTGTAGATTAGAATGAAGTCCAAGACACAGAGCAGTGGTTTGAGTTCTCTCAGTCAGTAGCTTGTGCTGAATGAGCAGATGTCCAGGTCTCTGGATATATAAACCCTGTTGGAACAATAGGACGTTAGGTGTGAATTCCTGCTAAATGGGACCCTTGTCAGATGAGCTATGATGGCCAGGGTGGAGATAATGACCAAAACAATGACAATAGACACTGTCCAACAGATCCTCTGCAGGTATTTCTAGGTGGAACATTCATAATTAGTTTTATTTCATAGAAAAAAAATAGATTCTATTAAATCAATTTAAATATAGTCTACATTTTAGATAATGGTGGAAATCAAAGAATATCAGAACAACAAAAAACTCCCATATCTGCTGGGTGAAGTACAACAATGTGCAAACACAGCAGCAAGATTGTGAGCTGCTGTGATAGGAGATGGATATCAAAATGGAACATAACTTATAATTGTGTGTATTCCTCCACTATCTGCATTAGTGATCTTGGTAGAAATTTTGGGTTTTGATTTATTCTCATGCCAATATGTAAAAGTATGTTTTCTCATGCCAACTGAGCATGTTGAACACTTAGAACTGAACTAAAGAATTAAAAACAAAATATGCATATGTGGGATGAAAAAACATTTATAGCATTATCTGGATGCACTCTGTATATTTGTGGGTTATTTGTTTAATTTATTTTAATTCTGTGATATATACTGCCAAGCCTAACCTAGTCTGTCAAATACATTCACCATCTTCAGGTGTAGTTCTAACGATGCTTAAATGAACATCAGCATATATTTTAGTTTAATGGCTCATGTTTATTCAATGAGGGGAAGTTTTGCTTACATTCCAGTGATTATCACCTCATCCGTTTGTACCTGAAACAGGCTGAGGCTAATCTATAGTGTATAGTCTATATTGATATACAGTGTCATTGTATTACTGTACATTGATTTGTTTCATTAATTATAACATATATAATGTACACTGAGTAAATGTTTAACAGAAATGTAATGTCTTCATCAAAGGCAACGGTCTCTCAGTGATGCATATCTGCTCGACTCCTTTGCACACTCAACTGTGACATTGTTAGTTACGCATCACTATATGCACACCTCTGGAACTCCTGTACATTGATAAGCTAATTAGCTAATCTAAAACATAACATGGACAAAAGTTTAAAACACAGACATGCATTTCATTTGAGCGTAGCGAAATAAATATGGAAAAACCACCACATAAAACAAATGTGCTTTTTTCACATTTATTTCACAGAATGGTGTACGGAACAATTATTACCTGCATGTAATTTAGATAGCATGTTATGTAGACAGACGTCAGGTTCATTTATTGACCTGGCATCATATAGTTTGTAGTTCCAATGATTATTGTATTATAATGTTTAGACTGATGAAAGGTTCTTATTGGTTTACCTATGGAGTACTGTACTGTATCTCCTTTCTACACAATTACACTCACTTCTTAAAGAACACACATTTTACCTGAGTTGGAAAGTAATCAGCTACATTTACTGTACAGTATTGCCTACAGTACTGTGTAATTTTGAGGTTTACTAGTATTTAAATGTTTCTATACGCTTCTAGTCTGCTACACATCTCAGAGGAAAATATTGAACTTGCTCCACTGCAATAATTTGAGTAGTTGACAAGCTATTTTGTACTAATGTATATATTCAAAATTGTATATTCATTTGTCAATTTCCCCATGTACTTTATCCATAAAGAATATGAAAATGTACCATTCCCCCTCAGCCAGAAACATCTAAACCAATGTGTGTGTCATGCATTTCATTGAGCGTACACAGTATATAAAGTACTATGCAATGCAATCCTTTAAAAAGCTATACCAGCACAGTGCAGTTTACATTTGGGAAGCTGCACACAGTAATGTTGAAACCTTGGTGTATAGTAAAATATATATATTTTTAAATGTAGATAGCATGCTATCTACACAGATGTGGTCGGGCATCCTATAGTATAGGGTTTATAGTTTCAATGTACAGATCCTTGTTTTATTTGGATATTCTACTGTTCGACTGATGATAATGCCTACATTGTAAATTGTGAATTACAATATTGTCATCCTCTAATCTATGATGTATGCTTCAGGTGACACCTGAAGCAATGAAGCATACATCATAGATTAGAGTAATTACAATATTTCGATACCAGTAAGACACCCTGAGGGCGAGTTCGCGTGCACAAATCCGCCTGGCTGGGTGACGGCAGACTGCTGGGCGAGCGCTGGCACTTTACCATGGAGAGTCAGATCAACATATGAAATTAATTCTGTACTGGCCATGTATGTCTTGAGTGTACAGGGTTTTATGAGGTCAGAGAAACATTATGGAATGTCAGAATAGGAAGGACGAGTGCACGGTCAACATTTGGAATGTCAGAACAGTTCGGTTCCATATATGGAGATCTAGGTGATGATCCGTCTTCTTGTATCATGTATGGTTATCCAGGATTAGATGAGGTCAGTGTCGTGGTCTTCATATATAGAAGACTGTCACGAGGTGTGATCTCACAAGGCGACATCTGGGAAAGGCATATTTTATGTTTTTATGCACACATCTAGAACAAACTCACAGAAATGTACAGGTCTGCTAGCAAAGCAAAGTTACCATGTTTACCCAGGGTAACTGGACTAAGAACTCAATAACTTGTTTACAGCCAGGCCCTGCTCATAGAACATTTCATGGTAGGGGTTCAATGCCTTGCTCAAGGGCACTTCAACGGTGGTAATTTTAACATGCCGGTACGGGGATACGAACTAGCAACCTTCCGATATCAAGATATCAACCGTTCGGCCACCGCTGCCTTTGCTGCAACTCTCGTAGTTTTAAAAATGTGTACAGCTGAATATGTTTCATTTGTACCTACTTACTTTATTACTTTATTTTTGTATATGTTATTATTCCTTTTATATTGCTGTCCTGGATATCCTGTGTTTATTTCTAATGGTTTCGTTTAAACACTTTGTATTGCACTGTTCTCATTGTTGAAACCTAAAGGCCAGAACATTGTTTTCAGCGTATAAACCCAAGGTGAATATTCCACACATTGCACAGTGAAAAGGTTTGTTTTCAGTCACAGCAGTCGAGGCAAGAAGAGAAGAGTTGTTTCATTCCACCTCTGCTGCATTCCAGTGATTATCGCCTCGTTTCATGTCTCTATTGTCTTAGACGATGATCCCCTTTCAAAGAGGCCAGGTGTAAATTATAACTACAAAATGTCAGGGAAGTTACACATCAAGCAAATGATCAAATGTGCTCCTTAAAACCATTTAGCATAGGAATGTTGTGAACACAGACCCATCACGCCCATCCACTGTGAACAAAGATATATTCTTAGTCACCTCTTCAGACTATAGCCCACAGCACTGGCCCTAGCTTCGACGGCATTACAGGTTTATGCAAAGGAAACATTTTTTATTTAGATAGCATGTTATGTAGACTGATTATTGACCTGGCATCCTAACAACCCCCATTTTTCAAGACTCTTTGTGGAAAAAGAACATTGAATGTCAAATAGTCTAGTCCCTGATTATAATACAACCCCGTTTTTTCCCCAGGATATTTCCATTAGAAATATATTCAGGCCAATATATTCATGTATTAGTTTTCTGTGGATATTCTACCGTTTCTTTCTTCCAGGAAATAAAACGTTTCCGAGGCTACTGTTAGACTGATATGAGAGGTTATTGGCCTATTGGTTTCCCAATAGGCCTACAGTAATATGATCCGACCTAGATGATCCTTCATGACTGCAAGTCGTCTGCGTCTGCTAAATGCCTAAATTGTAAATTGGTAGTGCAGTGATGTGTCCTTGAGGGGGGTTCCAAGGGGGTTCCAGACAAATTAGTTAATACAACTTAAAAGGTCGTTTAACCTTATACACTGGCTAAATGGATACATATTGAACGACACAAATGAGGGGTCCTTGGCACACAATATTATCAGATAGGGGTCTGTATATATATATATATAATAATCATTCATACTGAATTATATTACTATTAATTAACCAGTAAGACGCATAAGGGCGAGAAGCGTACACGCATCCGTCTTGTTGATGGCAGACTGCTGGGCGAGCGCAGAAATTCTGTACTGGCTACTGGTTTGATGAGGTCAGATCAACATATGGAATGTCAGAACAGGTCAGCTCCCTATATGGAGATCTAAGGGTGGTAGCGGGGACATTCTCTTGAGTGTACAGGCCTTACTTTCCAGGCCTGTTGAGAACTCTAGTATTCGCCGGCTGCCGGGCACGGCTGCACTAATAACTTTGGGGCAGGCCCGTCTAGTTTGAATGGACAGGTATATATCCATTTATGAGAGATCAGATGTGGAGTTGCTGGCCAATATTGATGACATCAGGGTTCTCCACTGATTTTTAATAATACACTGACGGGAATTGCACAGGAATTGTACGTTTTCATGGTAAATGCGACCTTTGGTTGCAATTACAAAGTTTGAGAACCATGTCTTAGTGGATAACCTGTGTGACACACGACACACACCTTCACCATTTACATGTAGAAATGTAATGTTATTATGTTTTGTATCAACAATGTACGTCTACAATACCATACATTACATACAATTATGTAGCTTGTAACTCAAATAATTGCAGTGGAGCAAGTTCAATATTTGCCTCTGAGATGTATAGAGTAGAAGTGTATATATACATTTAAATACTAGTAAACCTCAAAGTTTCACAGTACAGTACTGAGTACAGTACAGTAAATGTAACTGGTAAAATGTGACTGTGTTCTTTAATGCAGAAGTGAGTGTAATTGTGTAGAAAGGAGATTGACGTAAATAGGAGGTCATGTTGTTGGTGTGTTCATGAACATCACCCCATCCAGGACTCCCAGGGTGTGTGAGGCTAATGGGCCATTCAATGAAGTCAACGTATTATACATTTACACAGTACAGTACAGTACAGTACAGTACAGTACAGTACAGTACAGTACAGTACAGTACAGTACAGTACAGTACAGTACAGTACAGTACAGTACAGTACAGTACAGTACAGTACAGTACAGTACAGTACAGTACAGTACAGTACAGTACCCATGGCATCCGTCTCTACATGCTATCTTATAAGTAGAAAATCTATTTACGTAGTAACTAATGATTCACACTATACACCACAGGGTAATGAATTAGTGTACGAACATTATAGATTGGATTTGTGTTATGTGGGACAGTCCGAATATGAAGGTCATATGGGTAATTATTATAATTACCCATATGACCTTACATACAAGCATACATGTGCTGTCCATCTTACAAATAAACAAAAAACACGTTGGATTAAAACATTGGGTTTTTACTTCTCAACGTCAATATGTTCAACATGCTCAAAATATAGCGAGACAACCATGAACAAAAAAATATTGATTGTTTGATAAATGAATACGGTTCGTTTCCACTGTCACTCTGTAATTCATACTAAAATAAAACTAAAATGAATGTTACACCCAGATACCTCCAAAGGATCTGTTGGACATGGTCTATTGTTGTTGTGGTCATTGGCTCCACCCTGGCCATCAAAGGCCCTCATTAACCTGCAGGAATTCACACCTTCTAATGTCCTATTGTTCCAACAGGGTTTATATATCCAGAGACCTGGACATCTGCTCATTCAGCACAAGCTACTGACTGAGAGAACTTCTCAAACCGCTGCTCTGTGTCCTGGACTTGATTCTACAACAAGATTCTACAAGATGTCTGAAAACCACGGACCTCGCCCGTCTTACCACCATTCACCCAATGCTGCTCTGCAAGAAAGTTTCAACAAGTGCAAAACCTACTTGGCAATGGTTGCCTTCATCCTACAAGACTCTCCAGGCAAGATGCTCACCTTTAGTCAGGTAAGAAACAGACAATCCATCCTGCTGCTAACCTATTGATACATTTCATAATGTAATGTAATGTTAACTTATTTCAGATCTAATTTGTAACTTGAATTCAATTTTTTTCTCCATGCAGTTGATGGACAGACTGGAAGCATTCGGGTCGAAGAGGACAAGATCCTTTGAGAACAACATCAGAGTCTGTTTGTCAGCCAACACATGTTTTGTAAAGGTAAATATACATTAGCCAAACAAACATTTCACTGATAAAAAATGTAAACTGTTAACTGTAAATAGCTGAAATATATCATTATACTGACAACATACTGCTTTACTTTTCAGATTGCACTGAGCCCATCAGACCCATGGAACAACTGGAGACTTGATCATAGTAAAATAACAGAAAAGATGGCACGTCGTCACCTCAAAGGTGTTATCTGGTGGTTCCCCGAATTCAGCCCCATGGAGAAAAAGGATATGATGACCACACCACCACGCGACCACTACACAACGCTCCACTCTCCTGAAGCCGCAGCCTGCAAAGCTGTTAACAGCAGATGTGAGGTGAAGTTCAGCAGTTCTTTCTCCATTGACTCCATCCTGAAGAAAGATAGTCCCTCTGGTCTGTGCTGCGAAGAGGAGTCTGGTGGGTCTGTCAAAGTGGAGCGGAAGCGGAATTGGTCTACAGAGAGAACTGTTGACAGGATCTACGCAGACGATGGACTCACTGATGATTGTGCTGCTGCTAGACCCACCAAGAGAATGTGCATGAGTCCCGACCCACCCAATGCTACTCTGCAAGAAAGGTTCAACGAGTGCAAAACGTACTTGGCAATGATCGCCTTCGTCCTACAAGACTCTCCAGAAAAGATGCTCACCTTCAGTCAGGTAAGAAACGCACAGTTCTATACTAATAATTTAACTCTTTCCCTTTCCTGGGCAACATTAGCTACTTCAAACTTGGCCTCATCTCTGCCAGTGATATCCATTTTATATCAAATGTGAATTTGACTTATTCAAGAACGCATTCATAATTTCACATATTTTTCTTTTTTCCCCCCTGCAGTTGATGAATAGACTGGACTCATTGGGATCTCTGCGGACAAAATCTTTTGAGAACACCGTCAGAGTCCGCTTGTCAACCGACGCATGTTTTGTCAAGGTAAATATAAATTTCGCAGATAAGAATTGTCACAAAACAAAACATTTACCTGAGCTCTCATATCTCATCTCAATAAATTCTAACCGTATACTGTTCTTTCATTTTCAGATTTCATTTAGCCCAGAGTCCCCATGTAACTACTGGAAACTGGACCACAGCAAAATAACAGAAAAGATGGTGCATCGTCACTTCCATGGCCTTTTGGAGTGGTTCCCAGAGTTCACCTCCATACAGAGAAAGGAGACGACCCCACCAGCCGCAGCCTGCAAAGTTGTTAACAGCAGATGTGAGGTGAAGTTCAGCAGTTCTTTCTCCATCGACTCCATCCTGAAGAAAGACAGTCCCTCTGGTCGGTGCTGCAGAGCCTCTCCTCTGTCAGAGGAGGCCGATGGGTCAGGAGTGGAGCAGGAGCCTAGTTGGTCCACAGAGATTAGTGTTGGACTGAAGATGAAGTTCACCTGGGACTCTTCACCTGTGGACACACAGCTTGTTCAATGTGCAGGTGACAGTTACTCTGTCAGAGAACTAACTCACTGGTGGCGATGATTGATGATGATGATGCATCAAGAGATTGTTCAGGAACCATGAGGAGTGCGTTCCTCGACAGAAGACAGATAGCACTGTATAGACCCATTTGATGTAGATATTCATCATTTTTGCCTGTACTTCACTTTATACAGTTGTTGAGTTTTTTTTTTAAATAAAAGCACTGAAAACATTTTTGTTTAATTTGTTTTTTCCCTAAGAAACTATTATATTCAAAGAAAACCTACAAAGTCTGTTCATTCTTCTCAGTTTAGTATAGTTGTGCACACTATTGAAAATTCACTCCACGGTATAAACTAAATAATCCTCAAGTCCAGACCAAGGCTGCCCTCTTGTGGATATTATGGATATAACAATAAGTGTTACAGCTAAAGCTTACAGAAGTTCTGAACGAAAACACCACGGTCAATAGGCCTATTTTATTACATGTTGTGTATTTCAATAGAAATCATGCAAACATGTGATAAACCTCTAAAGCAATGATGATTATGATGATGATGCGTCAAGCTAAACCACTCATTTAATTGCGACTGTCCACTTGGTACAAATGTTGGCCAGTCTGAATGAGCGCTCAGATGTATCATGGAGTAGGCTACTGTTAGGGTACTGTACTGTACACAGACCAACGTGTGATTATTAATTAATATGCAACACCAGTCACAAATGCATTCATTATCACAAACAATATCCGACATTTCAATGTGGCAACGCCAGCCAAACGCGGTGCGGGCATGCGGGGTGCGGCAAGGCAAGCCATTTTCCGCTGCCGCCCTGCGGCGAGGAGACCATTGCTGTAACTGTACTGTACACACAGCGTCAACGGGAGAGAAAGCGGCAGCCAATCAGAAACGGACGGGAAACAGAGTCTCTCCACTACTACAAACTCGCTTTTCCATTTCACCCACTGGGTTCTGGATCCGGTCTAGAGCCCGCCTACCGTACTGTATCCTGTCTGTTTTGCACATTGTACAAAACGGACGCATCGTTTTGTAAACACATCTGCTCTAGAATCCGGGCCGGATCCGCAACTCGCAAAGCGAAGCGACACCCCCCCCAGTCCATTTATTCATTAGCCGTACATTTCCTAGAAGTCCTTCCCATCCGAAACAAAACATTGAACCGTGGAAGTGGAACAGATTTAGATTTAGAACAACCGATCTGTCTCTGACCAACCATGGAGGACCGTCTCATCGTGGCCGTCAGCTGCCACCCCATCCTCTACGACAAGCACACGGCGGACTTTAAAAACCTCTACAAAAAGAAGGCACTGTGGGAGAGCATTGCCATGATGTGCGGAATGACGCGTGAGTTAATTCAGGTCAAACGAAATATTGGGTGGACCGGTGGGTTTTAAATGATGTGTGCACACGTGTATAAACACTGGACAGACAGTGTTTACCAATAAAACGTAGTTTCTGTTACGACGCTATATGTGTTTATCATGACATGTATTGTATTGTAGCCCATGCAACAAACACAATGAAGAAACAAGACACTGGTTTACTCAGTGAGACACTGGCGTGGAGTGTGGGGCGCCTTCAACCCTGATTGGAAAGGAAAACACCCAACATAATGTATTGTAGTGACGCGTTAACTATCAGAACAATGTCAAAAAGTATATGTTGGTAAAGACACAGGCGGTCGCCGTGCAGTGCACCTAGTTTAAAAGTGATTTATTATAAAGGGTATGCAATGCATTTATTTTGCTGTCAAAACCTGGCATAGATGTTATGACAGGATGTCGAGCGAGACAAAACGAGCGCTCTCTTTTCCCCTGCCAGGAAAAACACGGTGTGTTGATAAAGTAAACACACTAAGTATTTTACCCACTATAGGACTCAGGACGCCAGTCACAATCTGGCAACGAGACTAATACTATCATTATGAGTACAAAACACCTGAAAAAGAATAAGGAGATGTACATCTCTTTATTATTTTCTCATCATGTGCACTTCCATGATGTGGAGTTGTAGTCTTGTAGACTACCCAAAAACCCTGACAATGACGGTTGCAAGCTATAGACCAGTGATTTCGATAATGCCATAGTTATTAATATACAACATAGGCCTATTAGAAAATAGAAACTAGTCTGATTAAATACATTCACAGAAATGCACGATTGATGAAGTACACTTATACTGACAGTTCACAATTAACAGTAGCCTACAGTCTACATTTAATAGTACCAGGGGTGTTCAATGTCCACTGAGAGAGAGAGAGAGAGAGAGAGAGAGTCTCAGAGAGAGAGAGAGATGAAAAGAAATTCATATGTACTTCCAGACATTTAACCACTTAAACCGTCAATACTGTCCGTTTCCCCCTCTATACACACACACACACACACAACCTCTTTGCCAGAAATAGCCCATCTACAAGCTTGTGTTTTCCCCCCCACCAGTCGACAAGGCCCAGGCGAAATGGAAAAACCTGGTGGACACCTACCGCAAGATATTGAAAAAAGAAAAAGACCAGAACAGAAGTGGCTCTGAGGCGCTGTCGGGGAAGGAGTGGAAGTATGCGCAGCACATGTCTTTCATGGTGCCGCACATCATGGGCAACAACAGCTACCGGTTGCCACCTCCGGCTCATCACCAGGGCATCATCACCCTAGCACCACCTCTGGCTCACCACCAGGGCACCATCATCACCCTAGCACGACCTCCGGCTCCTCAGGGCACCATCACCCTAGCACCACCTCCGGCTACCCAGGGCACCATCAGCACCCTAGCGCAAGCTCCGCAGGGCAATGGCACCCTAGTGCCTCCTCCAGCTAAGGAGGCAAGTCCGGACACTACACACGCCCAGGTAGGGCTGGGATTCATAGGGTTGGGGTAACACTTTAGGATTTTAACAATTCCCTCTTTAACAATCCCTATAGGGGGTTCCAACTTCCAAATGAACCTTTAAAAGTCTGTAACTCTGAGAGTGTACAAATGGAACCAAATGTACCCACGGCGCAAGGGTCCATTTGGTTCCATTGGTACACTTTATGGTGGTACATTAAAAAGTTTCAGAACCACTGGCATTGTAATTGCATTGACGTGATAAGTCAAATAATTGTCCATATATCTGTATCTGTATATATGTACACTTTGTGATGCCTGGAATTTTGAGTATTTTAATATTGTGATATGGCATTTTCTTTTTAAGGTTTTAAAGGCTGCATTGCAGTAAAGTCATGGCATTTTCTGAACTTGCCTGATTATTCTAGTTATTCTATTAATTGCCAGAGATTATATAGGCATTAATGATGATTAATTACCCCAAATCACATTGTGTAAACTGCATTGTGAAAGCACCTACAACAGCAGCCATCCTCACAATATCATAATATTGAATTAAAGCAGTGGTTCCCAAACATTTTAGCTCAAGAACGGGAGAAATTAGACATTTTTCCCCGGACCCAAACTAGTGAAAGTAGCAGATCTACAAGACATGGGTCCTCCTGACCCACTGTTTGGGAAACGGTGATATATAAACTAACAGTGTTTTATTTTTGGCCCTGTCCACCCAGCCCTACACCCCAGAAACCCCAGAGATCCAGGAGGTCCCAGACATCGAGGACACCTCCCCGCCGGAGTTCCTGTATGAGGTCTCGGAAGACGAAGACGAAGAGGACGAGGACGACAACGAAGAAGACTTTCCGGTCACTGCCAAAGCGCGCCGCTACCACTCCCACGATCCGTCGCTGACCCCTTTCCAAGCGGGCCTCCTGCGGGCGATAGAGGAGACCAGCGTGCCCTCGTCTCTGCCCGACCGGGACCCCGACGAGATGTTCCTCATGAGCCTTGTCCCCACGGTGAAAAGCTTTTCGCCCAAACGGAAGGCCGCCGTGAAATTTAAGATACACCAGCTGATTTACGAGAATGAGACTGAGGCACTGAATGAAGCTTCTTCAACGCAGGAACAATGAAATACAAAATAAATAAATAAATGATGCCATCAAGTAGTGCACAGGGAGACATTTTCTTAAGACATACTTTTTAAACCAACGGTTCCCAAATGTCCCCAAAAATAATCATATTTGAACTGGAGACCCCCACCCTGACAACTTTGACAAGCACTTGGAATTGTATTTAGTTTGAATCGGTTCCACACAGCTACATATTGTGAAAATAGTCAAATTACAAGATGCCAATTTGGTATTAAAAAGGTCTTTAGAAGTGTGCAGATACCCTGTATACACTTATACCGTATGTTGGTGGTTCCTTTACTGTCGAGTGAGAAAACAATTCTGCACATTATCCCCCAAAATACTTTGGGGATAATCATTTCCCCCAGTTTGGGAACCACTGTCTTAACGTATTTGACACCCAGGGCCTCCTTTCTTCCTCCTCAACCAAATCTCTTTGCCAAAAATAGCCAATCTGCAAGATCACAACGTGTCTCAGATACGTTGTGACTAAGCTTGTAGATCGGCTATTTTCATTGAAGTGCAGTTTGCCTATTTGACATTCATGTGGTTAAAAGGTAGGAACTAGCTCGGGCTGTCAAAAAAAAGGACAAATAATTTTGTATTTAAACATATGACCAATCGAATTTCAAACATAATATATAGATGTCTTTTTATGTGCCGGCTGTGGTTGGTGCTGAGAAATGTGCTCTTCAAATGATTGATTCAAACTTAACGGTATATCTCTATCTCTAGATTTCTAATATTCAAATAGAGCACCAAAGTCCGACGTCAATATCACTGATCTCCCCGGCAACAGTTTGTTTATTTTTTACCACAATTCTTATACGAGACGATTTTAAGATGAACCTTATTATTCTCCATAGAGAAATTACTTCTGCAAACCAGGGGATGAGCGAGTGACGTTAGGATGTTGGTGCTCTATATGGAAAATGTGTTGACGGCTGTAGTAGAAACAAGAAAAGTCAATATGCATGCAACGCATCAGGCAACACAAACTAAGGGTATTCCTTTACCTATAGTTTCACGAATGTTGTCACCTTCCTGTCACCTTATTAATTAATGTGCTTGTCGAACTGTGCACTACTTCATGACACCATTATTTGGTCCAGTTCTGCATTCAATGAACTTTCTTTTTTATATTCTTTCATAGTTTTATTTCAGCCAGTTGGTTTTACTGTTGTAACTTAGGCCAGGGGTTTGTATATATTTTTTGTATATAGTGCCAATAAATGTTGTTTAAGTATTTGGTTGCACAATGATTTATTTTGCCAAACAGTACAGTAAATGTAATAATAATACTACACATCCTGCATACAGTATATTGGGATATGAGTGGTCCTTTAGAAAACAGCATGCATATACTGATGAGGAAATGTGGATCAATCAGGATGTTGAGGCAAACTGTAATTTATTACATGATCTTAAGTACATAAATAATAAGTGCTATGTTTATAGTCTGTTGTACAATAAATGGCAGATCTACAGGCTCAATGCGACGTGGGCACAGCACTCTTAGTAGAAAAGCTAAGCTTAATTTAAGTTGAATGACTATGCTAACTCAGTACAGTAATTGCAGCAGTGTATTGTACATGTGAGCAGTCTCAGCGTTTTGTTGATTTTGATTTTGATTTTATGTTCAAGGGTGAACAAAATCCTTTTATACATTTGCATTTCCAGTTTTAAAATACCTAAGTTAAGATTTTTATATCTGAGAGAACTTAATGTTTTTAACCTCCATTGTTTTCCAATATTGATTGTGCTGAACCATAACAAGGTAATCAAACATCAAGCACTGAGACATTGAGACAGTGAATTGAGACATACGGTAGAAAATGACATTGACACATTGTTCTCATATCAAAAACAAATGTCAAGCAAACAAGTACACAGGGCTTAAAGTTCTCAGTCCTGGGGACTGATTTCAGTCCTGAGGATTTCATAGGGGTCATTTAATGGCATCAGTGCAGATTTGTAAAAAATCATTTTCAGTCTTGGGATTTCTTTGGGTTTTAAGACCTGAGTACAGCTATAAGTATCCTTGGGGTCCTTAGCCTGAAAATGTTGAAGATCCTTGTACTGTACTACGGTATTGCAATGAACGAAAATGATTTTATTTAGTAGTATGTAGTAGTAAGAAAGACAGACACGCACGGCTAATTAACCCATTTAGACCCGAGTTAAAAACATTCACGTTGAAAGAATATATATTCAAAGATTTGCGCCACATTTTTACGATTTTTCAAAAATAGCAGACCTACAAGCTCGTAGCGCGCCACTCGGTGGCACGCTATGAGCTTGTAGATCTGCTATTTTTCAATAGCTAAATTATAACATAATGTTTAAAACACCAAAAGGGGTTCCCGCCCAAAACAGGTAAAAAAAAAGGTGTGTTCCTTGGAGCGCAGATCTCCACCAGGCCTACCCAGCCTCGTGGAGCTGTTGGCTCTGTCGATTAGAGGCCCCTGAATATCGGAACACAATCCTAGCCGATTAGAATAGAATATGACAAATCACACTCATGTGAAGTGAGCGCCGCCCACTGTGGCTTCCACATGACGTCACAGGGGCATCCTAAAAGCAAACATAAAAAGTCCATAGACTTGGCTGCCACATGACGTCACACGGGGAACACACAAAGCCAGCTGTTGGGAGGCCCTCAAACATCTGTGTGGAAAATGTTCAGCACATTCCTCCAGATATGTTGTGTATGGATTCAAGCGAGTTCTGGACAAAATCCGTAGTAGTAGCCGTAAAACGTTGTGTGTTCCAGACAGATTTATGTGTGTTTATTTGGGTGTCGAGACGAAAGCTGTGTCCTAACAAACTGAACCAGTTTGTGCTCCGTCAGTAGAACAGTGACCAGCACGCCCAGAAAACATCCTGCTCCCACAGCCACATGGACCATTCGAAACATCCATCCGCCGTCACAGCAAAACAGACCCTCAGAGGTGGCCGTGACGACCGCGGCGCCGCCGAGCGCCAGAAGCAGGGCTGGGCTGGGCCGCAGGCCTCGCAGGGGCTTCCACCGACTCCCCTGGAAGTAGCGCTGGATGTAGACGAGGCTGTGCACAATTCGCAGGCCCAAGTTAAGACAGTTGGCCAGTATGAAACCAACGGCACCTGCCCACTGCGTAAGAACATAGGAGAGCAACAGGAAGGACCCAGACAGGCCCAGCATCACCATGTTATACCGCTCCACCTCTTCCCGGCTCATGGTGGCGAATACGAAGCACTCGGTCACACCGTTGACCGCCAGCAGGAGCGCATAGCAGCTGTAGCAGCGCAGCAAAGCGGGCCCTTGCCCGCTGCTCAGCAGAGAGCCTCCGTAGACGTCCAACACCAGGTGAGAATACGCATAGCCAAACACCGGGATGATTAGCCCGATCACGAGCATCAACTTCAGCAGACGCTCCAGCACCTCCGCCGCGACGGCAACATCCTCCTGTTTTTGCTTCTTGACGTCGCATTCTCTCTCGAGCACCGTGGCAAAGAACACATAGAAGCTATCCTCTATGGGCAGGAAGACGAAGCGCGCCACCATGGAGCCCAGGTTGTTGACGACGTCGTAGACGCCCTGGTCTCCGAAACTGAGGACGTTCAGGAAGGTCATGAGGTATCGCTCGCCCTCCGTCAGGATTTGCTTCAGGAAGGACTGCTTGAAGAAGCTCCATGTCAGCCTGGCCATCGTGTGGTCGATCAGAGGCTCCCCGTTATGTCTGCACGGCAGCAAGTCTCCGACGGTGTGCTCGGTGTCGGTGGAACCCAGAAACCACATAAAGTAGACGAGATAGCACAGCACCAGGAACCCGGTGTACACAAACTGAGCAGCAGCGAAGATATAAAGCCCCCACTCGGGAGCAGAAACCACCAGAATCGCCGTCAGAATGCACTTGGCGATCATGGCTAAGCTCTCCGCCACCACCTTCAGCCTGACAAACATGTGCATCTGGGCCAGAACCCGCAGGGGTTCGACCAGCAGCTCCTGCACGGCAGCCAAAGCAAAGATCCCCACGGCGGGGCCATAGTGCGGGACAGCCTGGGAATCCGGGACCTCCAGGAGCCACAGCCACACAAACACCAGGAGGGACGCCCACATGACGCCCAGGGGCAACGGCAGCCACAGCATGTTGATGACCTGCCTCCAATTGGGCCCCGTCCCTGTTGCCGCACTCGGACCGGCCTTCCGGAACGCGTCTCTGGACAGGAAGACGAGTGTGGAATACAGCAGTGTCAGCCTGACGTTGACTACACCAATTGTCTCTTTGGACACGTACCGGAGTGTGAACGCATTCAGCAAGAAGGTGAGCACACGAAACATGAGCTGTAGGAAGACGTTATAGGACACGTTAGTGGACGCCTTCCTCAGACTGTCTCGGGCGCTCATATTGACTTGGGTGAAGGTGAAGGACTCCCACCTTCTTTTCTATTTCTTTCACAGGACCAGGGAGGAACACAATGCAAGTGTAATCATGATGGAGCTGAAACCTACATGTTTTAAGAGCCGTTTGTTTGAAAATGTCTGAATTAGCTTTTCATTGGCCCATATTGCAGACTCATGCATAATCAATGCTCCGCTCGTGCCTACAACTGATGACCCAGAATCTCATAACTCATCGTGTCGTACACTGAAGTGTACATCTGTCTTTCTGGGTATAAGGTAGAAACCTTGCCCAAATATAGAGGCATACGTCACAGATACAATACATCATAGTCCGATAGTCATAGATGACCGACATCACGGTCAGGCCACATGCATCCACCTAAAGCAGTGGTTTTCAACAACCCCTTTCATTTCATGACCCATTATTTATTCTTCCCACGGACCACCAATTAATGACAGTTAGCCTCTCGCCTCGGACCCAAAACTTAGAATATTTTGTCATGCTGTATTGATGTACCATCAGGGGATATAAGAGGCCAACGATCAAAATAACAATTCTTCTACATTATCTATTTGTGTAGACGTCTTGTAAATTAAGTAATGCAGATGTTTAACAATAATGTAACTCTTGAGAGCATTTGTGTTTCATTTTACACTCTTAAGAGTTAAAGATCCATTTGGTTACCAACTCTCCATCATTTAGCCGGGGACCACCTGGAGACCCCTCAAGGACCACTGGTGGTCGACCACAGACCACTGGTTGAAAACCACTGACCTAAAGTAAATCCATAGAACAAGATATTGACGGCGTCAATATCTTGTTCTATGGATTTGTTGCTGTCGTTGCCCTTATTGCATTATCTTCACGAGAGTGGAAACTCGCACTGGCAGAGCATCTATTCAGCTGCCGCTAACTAACCTAACAGACAAGCATCTATCTATTCATTATAATGCCAAGAAGAGCATGGTACTTATATGTAGAACTAAATAAGATTTCATCTGTCCGGTCAAATTATGGGTGTGTCCAAGATTACAAAATATCTTGGGCATATCATAACAGATACCTTAGAGGATGACGAGGACATGTTCAGACAGAGGAGAATGCTATATGTACAAGCAAACATGTTGGTCCGTAAATTTCACCATTGTACTACGGATATTAAGGTAAACCTCTTTAGAGCTTATTGCACCCCTATCTACACAGCTCCACTGTGGGTGTAGTATAAAAAGGAGAGCTTACGCAAACTGCAAGTAGCCTATAATGACTGTCTTCGTATCCTGTTAAAAAAGAACAGAAGCACTAGAGCCAGTGGGCTTTTCTGTTCATTGGGTCTCACTACATTCATGGCTCTGTTGAGGAACCTGACATTTTATTCTCGTATATGTGATGTCTGTCTTACCTTGTGGGCCACGAGCCTGTAATAAAGTTTATATATATTCAGCTGCCGCTAACTAACCTAACAGAGCATCTATTCAGCTGCCACTAACATCCAGTATTCTGCAGGCTACTTTAGAGTACATTTTTAATACAGGACTTTTACTTTACGAAGTATAGTTCTACATTGCAGTATTGATACTTTTACTCCACCACTGCTGACCAGCAACACCCTTGGGCTCCACTAGAGGAGCTAGAATCTAGCTAATGAGAATGAGGAGAAATAATACTGGTGCTTCCGTCAGAGATGTGAAACCCTACACACCCCCACCAGGATGTCCATAAAAGCACCATGTACGTAGTACTACGTACACGTGTACGTACGTACGTACGTACACGTGTACGTCTGTAATCCACGTACCTCGACAACCGTTCACCCCACCGACTAACTGAATGTCCCATTAGATTATACACTCTCTTATAGATCTTATAGATCTTAAAGATCTATAAAGGGTCCATTTGGTTTTATGGCACGGAAAACAAAAAAGGCACAAATCATATCAGTAAAGACGGTGTACAACAAGCATCAGCAAGGTTCCGAGTTCCTACCTTACAGACATCTTCACTGCACACGCTGCAGCAACAGCAGAGCAGTGTTCGTTCTGTTGACTAGACTAAATCGACTAAGGTTTTTGATATTTAGTCAACTAAGACTAAACAATTTGAGAAGACAGTAAATAGGACTAAGACTAAATGGTGTGTTATTCAAAAGACTAAGGCTAAATCTTTCCCGGCAAAATTAACTAAGACTAAAAGACTAAAACACTAAGATTTAGTCGAATAAGACTAGACTAAGACTAAACAATTTCAGAAGATTAAATAGGACTATAAGACTAAACTTTGTGTAATGCAAAAGACTAAGACTAAATCAATGAACTTTAACACTGCAGCAGAGTTCCTACCGTCACGTGTTCTACTGGGTCTGAGGTCACCACATCTGCATCTTCCTCGCTCGTCTTCCTCCAGCCACTGCATGTCCTCAAGACGTCTTCTTCTGGTCAACTACAGATTGAAAAGAAAAGATCACACTCGTGTGAAGTGAGGGACACCTACTGCATTTATATATCGGCCACATGACGTCTTATGTCGTCATTTAGTGCCCTAAACAAACATTTAAGTCCATAGACTTGGCTGGCAAACAATTTACATCGTAAGTGCTCTAAAGCAAACATCCCATAGACGTTGCTGCCATATGACGTGATCTTCAAAAGCCATGCATTGGGGGGGGGGGGGGGCTCAAAAAGACACTTGTGTGAATTGAGAGGTGCTTTTTTATCATGATGATGATGTATAGATCCACATGACGTCAGAGGCAGGGACGTGCACGAGAGTGTTAAGGACATAGTCTGGATTTACGGTGGTGAGGTGACCACCGAACTACAACATGACGTCACGAGCCGCGGTGAAGAGCAAACCACCACCACTGTTTTTACTCACCACCGCTCAATGTTATTTCAGCTCCGGTGGTCAGCTCACCACCGGAGCGGTGGTCACCTCATCACCGAAAATCCAGACTATGAATAGGCCTTTAGAGGGGCAGGGGCTGACATC
Organism: Protomyctophum parallelum; assembly: GCF_964188405.1. NCBI lineage: Eukaryota > Metazoa > Chordata > Actinopteri > Myctophiformes > Myctophidae > Protomyctophum > Protomyctophum parallelum. Next base: position 13,702,143 of record NC_139697.1, on the reverse strand, counting down.
CCGTAAGAGGGCACTTTGACAATAGCAAGCAGGGTCAAAAGCGTGATTGGGTGAAGGACGGTGAAGGACGGTGAAGGACTCCCACCTTAAACTGGGGGTCTTCAATGTTTTTCAGGCCAACGACCCCTGTGTTAGTAATAGTATGCTGGCTGCATTCCACTGTTTAACAGTGTGTAGCAATGTTCAATAAATCACACAGATAAGAGAGAGAGGCAGCAGCATCATCAACATCAAACAGTTCAGGAAGTGACCTCACATACTTGTCATTGTTCCCTGCCGGGCTACATAAAAAGCTCAGATGGGTGTTATATTTTTGTTGACATAATAAGCCCCCAACTTTACTGTGTGGAAACAACACCCACTGTACTGCATGCCTGTTTGCAAGGGAGGGGTAACAGAGTACATCCATGAGTATATTGGCTTCAGTGCCTATACAGGCTGGGCTTGAACCTGTGACCCTGTTTGCAGAGAGAACAGAGGTGTACACAATCTATCTATCTATCTATCTATCTATCCACTTGCCTATACGCTATACGGCATCTCCACACATTTACAATTTTTTTACTGCTTTTAAAAGTGTTGTTTCTGGATGTTAGTCTTCTCTTCAAAACGTGCCTCAGACTCTCAGAGTAGAGAAGCAGGGAGAGTTGAACCCACCTTTGGATCACGTTGTTTTATTACCGTGCCGTTGTATAGATGTGTGAATGTTTATGGAGCACAATGGAAACAAGCTTTTTTGTGATTAATCCATTTGTCTCTAGTGAGCAGAAAGTACAATAAATCACTGTGTTAAGATGCTCTCTACATGTCCAAAGGTCCTGGGTTCTAACTGTAAAATATACTAGCAATAATACTATAGCAGATATACATTTTGAAGAATCTTGAAATAATTGTGACATGTTTTGAATCTTCCTTATGATCATTATTATTAAAAGGGGCGATATGTTGTAATGGTATACCTTTTATTTCCCCTATAACTGCACAGGTCAGGAGTTTGCCTCCCTGCACATTTATAAATGTATTTACTACTGTACTTTTGTAAATTATTTGAGAATCTATACTTCTGTACTAGTTCGAGACTGCAGCGAACAATGTATTTACCTGTACTGAACCAGTCTGAATCTTATTTCATGTATATATTCCCACCTGATGACCTCAGTGAAGCTTTTACCCCTACACCACTCGATGCCAAATTCTGATTATCTAAGGGATTGTACTACTATCTAGTCCTATAAGCTCAACTAGGCTATAGTTTCAGCATTGTCAAAACCTACCACAAAGCCATTAAATGTTTACGTTGAGAAAATATAGGGCTACAAAAATAAAGCCCCCAAAGTTTGTTGAAATGCCTTAAACTTGATAGTCAGAAAGCCTGCACAAAGTCTGTCCACCAGAGGACACCAGACAGACACCCCAAGAAAGCCATATGACCAGGCCCGGCGCTACGAGAGGGCAAAGGGGGTGTTTGCCCCCCTAAATCAACCTCTTTGCCCCCTTAGATCAAATAGTTACAGACAAAACAATGGTACATTTCCGAAGGAAGCCAATAAAATCGTGCGCCTCTGCCCTCTATAGATATGCAAATGTAGCGCATTGTTTTCATGTCCAATACCTGCCCCCGATTGACCCCTCTGTCATTTCATCCTGGCGCCGGGCCTGCATATGACGAGTTTAACTTTAGAACAACATATATCTCTTAGCTTGTCTCCATCATAGGCCTCATGAGAAGAATGTGAATTAGAGGTATTTAGACAGATGATAGGTTCCATTGGTTAACGTTATTACCAACCACCAATATTTGTAGAAACAAAAGTGTATGCACTGAATTCACTGTATGAATAATCAGAGTCACTGGATGCCATGAATACCGCATACTCTGACATCACAGAAGACTGCTGTAATCTGTCATCTATGGTTCAGGTTCAGGTTTATTTGTCATTTGTATAGATACAGAGTATACATACAATGAAAATTATTTTGCTCAGAGCACTCACAGTCTTACATACACAGGACATAAACAAACATCTATAGTGCAAGAAAAGACAAAAAACAGGAAAAGAAAAGTGCAAGTGAAGTGAAGTGCAATACAGTATATATATGATGTCATCATGTACTCTAACAGAGTCTGACATCATAGAGTGGTTGCCAGACTTGTTGGTTGGGACCCCCACATGAAAGTGAAGTCACAATTTGAGACCCTTGTCACCCTTTACCTCAGAAATGAGTAAAAAAGACTGTTACTGCATCAAAAGTAATCAACAAACTAACTATACTATAAACATCACAACCGTGTGAAGTGAGGGGCGCTCTTATTATCGTACATCATCATACATCATCTCATACTGTCCAATCAGAATGCCTGTTGCCACAAATATTTGGCGGACATTTGACCAAATGTTTCCTTTCATTGTCAATGGAAAATATATCAAAACCGGACAAATAATATAAAGTATATATTTTCACAATATTTATTTGTGGAAGTCAAAACAAAATGTAAATTTATCTCTTATCTTAATCCTCTTGGTTCAGCTCAGGTGCTGATCGACGATCACTACTCAATGTCATCACCATGGCATTGACCATGGACATAATCATTACAGAAAATAAAATGTAACCACAACATCTTGTGAAAATGTGAACTTTGTTTGTCAATAGACTGTAAAAAAAAGAAGAAGAAAAGAGATCACTCTTCTGAAGTGAGCGGTGCCTTTCATCACAATGATGATGTCAACAACATGATGTCCAATCATATGGCTACATTCTGTGCTAAATGGACATACACACAAAGCTGTGCATAGGAGCGGCTGCACTGCTAAAAAAGGGGGGAAAGATAGAAGTATGCTAGGTTCCATTTCTTTGTTCCAACCAATTAATTTTTTTTATATTGGGGGAACATTGTGTGTGTGTGTGTGTGTGTCATGTTGCTGCAGGCTACCAGGAGGGAGGTAATGATGGGTATGAGCGTAGAGAAAATGTCCCACTGTGTGTGTGTGTGTGTGTGTGTGTGTGCTTGCTTGCGTGTGCTTGCATGTGTGTGCTTGCATGTGCCCACCCTTGTGTGTGCACACGTGTGGAGGGTCTCGGCTTCGTCAGATGTAAGGGGGTCTTTCCCAGCTAAAAACACACTGTTTTCAGTCCACCTTGATCACGCTGTAGATGTTGGTAACGAACCAGAAACAGGCGAAGAAGCCGATGGTGCCGGTGATCAGGAAGAAGTTGAGAGCCACGATGGCGGCGTATCCAAAGTAGACAATGGTGCTGGTCACCCCCACGATATGCAGCTTGGTGAGGAAGTACACCACCACATAAGCCAGGAAGTACACGGCCGAGAAGCCGCTGGTCAGGAAGGAACGCCACTGCCAGCGGTAGTCCTCGGCGCACAGGTGGTAGTAGCAGAGGATGACGGACACCTGGGAGCAGGTGATGGCCAGGATGACGAAGACGAGGAAGAGGAAGCCGAACATGTAGAACAACTGGTGGGACCAGAGGGAGTTGAAGATGAAGAAGAGCTGGATGAAGATGCACGTGAACGGCAGGAGCCCTCCTATCACGATGCCGGGCAGCGGCCTGGTGCAGGCCGACTGCCACGGAACCTGCCGAGGGATCATGTTGGTCCGTACCGGGTGCTCCATGGGGGCCCTCCTCAGGCCCACGTAGGCCCCGGCGAAGGTGAGCGGCACCGAGATGCAGAGCCACAGGGCCAAGATGGCCACCAGGGCAACCAAGGGTATGGCTGCCGAGGAGCCCTCTGCCCACAGGATCATGGTCATCAGGAGGACGTCGGCGAACACCAGCCCCGGGCAGAGGAGGGCCGTCAGCAGAACGTTGCTCTTCCACCTTTTCCCGCCGAAGGACCTGTAGAAGCGCGCCGCCACGTAGCCGGCGAGCGCGCCCAGCAGCACCCACAGCGCCACGGCGTAGGTCACCAGATCGCTGCGGTTGGCCGGCGACAGGACACCCAGGCAGGCGAAGAAGAGCGTCGCAAAGGTCATGATGAAGATCTGCGCCCCGGAGCCGAGGAGGACCGACAGCAGCATGCCCCGCCGGGGAGAGCGGAACACGTCCCCGTGGAGCAGCTTCCAGCCAAAGTGTTCCTGGAAGTCCTCCGAGTCCGTCCGGTTGTACCTGGCGATGTCTCTGTGCAGAGACCTGAGCACGGCCACAGCCACCATTCCAGACAGAAACAACACAAAGGCCAGTGAGTTCACGATGCTGAACCAATGGATGTTGGTGTGAGGCCTGGATTCGAAGATGTAATCCCACCGCGACGCCCAGCTGCTGCTCTCGTCCTCCACGAAGCTGACGGAGTACGTGTACGGGATCTTCACGTCTCCTGTGTGCTTCATGCTGCTGAGGGTCATGGGTCCTCCGGAACAGTCGGGGGCGTCTGGATCGCTATGTTTATAACTCTTGGGTTCCATGGTGGCGGCGACCAGTCGTGCTGTTCCTCGCCGGTCCTTCTCCACGCGGTGATAGTGGATGGTGATGTCGACGTGGTTGAAGACGTAGAAGGTGTCCTCTTCTTTGAAGGCGGGATTGGCCACACTGCAGGCACCGTTGGGTCGTCCCGCCTCCTCGACATAACAGCCAATGGGGAAGCCAGGGGTACAGATCTTCTGTCCATCGGCTTGCGTGTAGCACCAGGTCACGGGCATGTTGTCCACGATCCAGTGGTGATGGTAGTTGCGCATTATGGCTAACTTGAGGAATTTCAGCAGAGCATCGTCTGCGACATTGCCACTGCGATAGGCCTTGGTACACACCGGTTTACACACCTCCGCCTTTTGGAACACAAAATGGTATGGCGAAGGTTCGATTCTCTCCCCAAACAGCACCTGTCCGAGATTCTCAGAGGGACGTTCCTGCGTGGTTTCTGAACAGAAATCAAACATGCTGTATTCATACGGCAAGAATGACTCGGTCGAGTCCAGTCTGTTCACAAACAGGTCAACGGTCGACTGGCAGTGTGGGCCTTCGTTTTTCGGCACACAAAAGTTGACGGGCAAAAGTTGACCTGGAAGACCTTTGGCGCCGTTTAGTAGCAGTAAAGCTACGCATACCAGAGTGAGAAACGCTGCCCCTCGGCCTGCCATCTTCCCGTCGAACAGTCTGCTATCTCCTCTGGATGATGTTTCGTTATTATAACTACACAGCAGTCAACGTTATAGCTTTAACAGTTAATATGACTGCCCTGTATAACAAAACTGTCACTGTGATCTTCCTTTTAAGAACCATATTAATCAACACTGCAATGTCACCGATCACAAAGTTAAGGTTTCCATGAATAGGACAAGAAGCAGTCAACTAAATTAGAAAGCTCAGTGGAAGAGAGACATGTGGCAGGTCTGTGACGTCAATCATCTATGACTCCATATTCGGGCAAGGTTTCAACCCAAATCGATCAACCATGACTTTGTTGCTGCACGGAATGTGATGATATATGATGATAAGAGCACTTTTGAGGGGTGCTAGCCCCTCCTATATATACAGCTTTAATGTTTGTCTTTCAACGATGCTTATTTAAGAAAACGCCATAGACAATAAATAGAAATGTAATTGTTTGTTTTGAGGACTAAAACAAGCACCCGTTGCTTAAACACACATTATGTTGTAAGATCACCCCTCACTTCACACAGGTGTGATTTTTATGTATTACTTGTGTCAAATCATTTCAGTCAATGTTAATATAGCTCAATGTGTAAATTGCGTATGCTTTTTTTCTTTTTGGGCTTGACTCCAGAGTCCATCTTATCACTGCTTGCAACTAATTATTATCTTTAAAATATTTTAAAATTGTGAAACAGCCAACAAGCTCACACCGCATCACATTGCAGTGTGTTCTGAGCTTGTAGATCTGCAAATTTCACTACTTTTGTGCAGCACTCTTGTCTTGTATGTATGATGAACTAGTTCATTTATTAAAAAAATAAATCACACTCACGTGAAGTGAGGGACGCTCTTCATCATACATCATCACATTCCGGCCAATCACTTTTGTCGTCCTCACTTTTTAAGCCCTCAGCCAATCAAATCATCGCTATGACACACACACACACGTGTACACACACACACACACACTCGTGACTTACATATTATATTATACTATAGGCTATTATACTAAACTATAGACTATACTATAGGCAATAGCCCAGAAAGAGAATCAAGAGAGCGCTCAGAGCGCAACTGGGAGAAAAGAACGGAAAAAAGGAAAACCTACAGATAGCCTCGACAGCTGCATTCCATGCTGCGAGTTTCAGAGATGATTCGAAATGCATATTCTGTAATGGTAATAATCACAAATCCAAGAAGAAAGAACTGTAGGCCTACTGAACTGACTGTTGAACTAAGAAGAGAAACACTGAGGAAACAAGGCAGGTGTTTTGTATGTCTGGTAGGCAGTGCATGTCGCGCGTAATTGTAGAACGCAGGGCATTCACTGTGAAGAGTACGGGCGCAGACACCACAAAACAGTTTGCAATCAAATAGCCAGTCAATATACAGCGCATGATAGACGCGCCGACCACGGCAACGACAGACAGGCTGACCACAGTGTTCAGATGCAGTTAGTAGTGCACGTAGAAAGCAACTCTGACAATAGTACAGTCTTACTGCAGACAGCTACCATTTGGACGCAAAGCCAAGTAGCCATGGTGCCTATTATGGGGGTAGCACCCGCAGTTTCATTAAAGCGGATATTTCCAGAGCACTTAACCTGCCAGTTATAGGTAAAGAAACGTTGAATATGTATGCGTTTGGTTCCAACTTTGATTCTTATTTTACTTCCTTGTTTATTGACACCTCATTGTACCGCCTATAGCTATGACAGAGCAGATCAGAGGCAGGAACGTAGCCGGCACAAGCCAACCCCGCAGCGGGAGGCGGTACAATTGGATGTCAATAAACAAGGCAGGAAGAGAGGAATTATTTGTCATTTGTATAGATACAGAGTATACATACAATGAAAATTATTTTGCTCAGAGCACTCACAGTCTTACATACACAGGACATAAACAAACATCTATAGTGCAAGAAAAGACAAAAAACAGGAAAAGAAAAGTGCAAGTGAAGTGAAGTGCAATACAGTATATATATGATGTCATCATGTACTCTAACAGAGTCTGACATCATAGAGTGGTTGCCAGACTTGTTGGTTGGGACCCCCACATGAAAGTGAAGTCACAATTTGAGACCCTTGTCACCCTTTACCTCAGAAATGAGTAAAAAAGACTGTTACTGCATCAAAAGTAATCAACAAACTAACTATACTATAAACATCACAACCGTGTGAAGTGAGGGGCGCTCTTATTATCGTACATCATCATACATCATCTCATACTGTCCAATCAGAATGCCTGTTGCCACAAATATTTGGCGGACATTTGACCAAATGTTTCCTTTCATTGTCAATGGAAAATATATCAAAACCGGACAAATAATATAAAGTATATATTTTCACAATATTTATTTGTGGAAGTCAAAACAAAATGTAAATTTATCTCTTATCTTAATCCTCTTGGTTCAGCTCAGGTGCTGATCGACGATCACTACTCAATGTCATCACCATGGCATTGACCATGGACATAATCATTACAGAAAATAAAATGTAACCACAACATCTTGTGAAAATGTGAACTTTGTTTGTCAATAGACTGTAAAAAAAAGAAGAAGAAAAGAGATCACTCTTCTGAAGTGAGCGGTGCCTTTCATCACAATGATGATGTCAACAACATGATGTCCAATCATATGGCTACATTCTGTGCTAAATGGACATACACACAAAGCTGTGCATAGGAGCGGCTGCACTGCTAAAAAAGGGGGGAAAGATAGAAGTATGCTAGGTTCCATTTCTTTGTTCCAACCAATTAATTTTTTTTATATTGGGGGAACATTGTGTGTGTGTGTGTGTGTGTCATGTTGCTGCAGGCTACCAGGAGGGAGGTAATGATGGGTATGAGCGTAGAGAAAATGTCCCACTGTGTGTGTGTGTGTGTGTGTGTGTGCTTGCTTGCGTGTGCTTGCATGTGTGTGCTTGCATGTGCCCACCCTTGTGTGTGCACACGTGTGGAGGGTCTCGGCTTCGTCAGATGTAAGGGGGTCTTTCCCAGCTAAAAACACACTGTTTTCAGTCCACCTTGATCACGCTGTAGATGTTGGTAACGAACCAGAAACAGGCGAAGAAGCCGATGGTGCCGGTGATCAGGAAGAAGTTGAGAGCCACGATGGCGGCGTATCCAAAGTAGACAATGGTGCTGGTCACCCCCACGATATGCAGCTTGGTGAGGAAGTACACCACCACATAAGCCAGGAAGTACACGGCCGAGAAGCCGCTGGTCAGGAAGGAACGCCACTGCCAGCGGTAGTCCTCGGCGCACAGGTGGTAGTAGCAGAGGATGACGGACACCTGGGAGCAGGTGATGGCCAGGATGACGAAGACGAGGAAGAGGAAGCCGAACATGTAGAACAACTGGTGGGACCAGAGGGAGTTGAAGATGAAGAAGAGCTGGATGAAGATGCACGTGAACGGCAGGAGCCCTCCTATCACGATGCCGGGCAGCGGCCTGGTGCAGGCCGACTGCCACGGAACCTGCCGAGGGATCATGTTGGTCCGTACCGGGTGCTCCATGGGGGCCCTCCTCAGGCCCACGTAGGCCCCGGCGAAGGTGAGCGGCACCGAGATGCAGAGCCACAGGGCCAAGATGGCCACCAGGGCAACCAAGGGTATGGCTGCCGAGGAGCCCTCTGCCCACAGGATCATGGTCATCAGGAGGACGTCGGCGAACACCAGCCCCGGGCAGAGGAGGGCCGTCAGCAGAACGTTGCTCTTCCACCTTTTCCCGCCGAAGGACCTGTAGAAGCGCGCCGCCACGTAGCCGGCGAGCGCGCCCAGCAGCACCCACAGCGCCACGGCGTAGGTCACCAGATCGCTGCGGTTGGCCGGCGACAGGACACCCAGGCAGGCGAAGAAGAGCGTCGCAAAGGTCATGATGAAGATCTGCGCCCCGGAGCCGAGGAGGACCGACAGCAGCATGCCCCGCCGGGGAGAGCGGAACACGTCCCCGTGGAGCAGCTTCCAGCCAAAGTGTTCCTGGAAGTCCTCCGAGTCCGTCCGGTTGTACCTGGCGATGTCTCTGTGCAGAGACCTGAGCACGGCCACAGCCACCATTCCAGACAGAAACAACACAAAGGCCAGTGAGTTCACGATGCTGAACCAATGGATGTTGGTGTGAGGCCTGGATTCGAAGATGTAATCCCACCGCGACGCCCAGCTGCTGCTCTCGTCCTCCACGAAGCTGACGGAGTACGTGTACGGGATCTTCACGTCTCCTGTGTGCTTCATGCTGCTGAGGGTCATGGGTCCTCCGGAACAGTCGGGGGCGTCTGGATCGCTATGTTTATAACTCTTGGGTTCCATGGTGGCGGCGACCAGTCGTGCTGTTCCTCGCCGGTCCTTCTCCACGCGGTGATAGTGGATGGTGATGTCGACGTGGTTGAAGACGTAGAAGGTGTCCTCTTCTTTGAAGGCGGGATTGGCCACACTGCAGGCACCGTTGGGTCGTCCCGCCTCCTCGACATAACAGCCAATGGGGAAGCCAGGGGTACAGATCTTCTGTCCATCGGCTTGCGTGTAGCACCAGGTCACGGGCATGTTGTCCACGATCCAGTGGTGATGGTAGTTGCGCATTATGGCTAACTTGAGGAATTTCAGCAGAGCATCGTCTGCGACATTGCCACTGCGATAGGCCTTGGTACACACCGGTTTACACACCTCCGCCTTTTGGAACACAAAATGGTATGGCGAAGGTTCGATTCTCTCCCCAAACAGCACCTGTCCGAGATTCTCAGAGGGACGTTCCTGCGTGGTTTCTGAACAGAAATCAAACATGCTGTATTCATACGGCAAGAATGACTCGGTCGAGTCCAGTCTGTTCACAAACAGGTCAACGGTCGACTGGCAGTGTGGGCCTTCGTTTTTCGGCACACAAAAGTTGACGGGCAAAAGTTGACCTGGAAGACCTTTGGCGCCGTTTAGTAGCAGTAAAGCTACGCATACCAGAGTGAGAAACGCTGCCCCTCGGCCTGCCATCTTCCCGTCGAACAGTCTGCTATCTCCTCTGGATGATGTTTCGTTATTATAACTACACAGCAGTCAACGTTATAGCTTTAACAGTTAATATGACTGCCCTGTATAACAAAACTGTCACTGTGATCTTCCTTTTAAGAACCATATTAATCAACACTGCAATGTCACCGATCACAAAGTTAAGGTTTCCATGAATAGGACAAGAAGCAGTCAACTAAATTAGAAAGCTCAGTGGAAGAGAGACATGTGGCAGGTCTGTGACGTCAATCATCTATGACTCCATATTCGGGCAAGGTTTCAACCCAAATCGATCAACCATGACTTTGTTGCTGCACGGAATGTGATGATATATGATGATAAGAGCACTTTTGAGGGGTGCTAGCCCCTCCTATATATACAGCTTTAATGTTTGTCTTTCAACGATGCTTATTTAAGAAAACGCCATAGACAATAAATAGAAATGTAATTGTTTGTTTTGAGGACTAAAACAAGCACCCGTTGCTTAAACACACATTATGTTGTAAGATCACCCCTCACTTCACACAGGTGTGATTTTTATGTATTACTTGTGTCAAATCATTTCAGTCAATGTTAATATAGCTCAATGTGTAAATTGCGTATGCTTTTTTTCTTTTTGGGCTTGACTCCAGAGTCCATCTTATCACTGCTTGCAACTAATTATTATCTTTAAAATATTTTAAAATTGTGAAACAGCCAACAAGCTCACACCGCATCACATTGCAGTGTGTTCTGAGCTTGTAGATCTGCAAATTTCACTACTTTTGTGCAGCACTCTTGTCTTGTATGTATGATGAACTAGTTCATTTATTAAAAAAATAAATCACACTCACGTGAAGTGAGGGACGCTCTTCATCATACATCATCACATTCCGGCCAATCACTTTTGTCGTCCTCACTTTTTAAGCCCTCAGCCAATCAAATCATCGCTATGACACACACACACACGTGTACACACACACACACACACTCGTGACTTACATATTATATTATACTATAGGCTATTATACTAAACTATAGACTATACTATAGGCAATAGCCCAGAAAGAGAATCAAGAGAGCGCTCAGAGCGCAACTGGGAGAAAAGAACGGAAAAAAGGAAAACCTACAGATAGCCTCGACAGCTGCATTCCATGCTGCGAGTTTCAGAGATGATTCGAAATGCATATTCTGTAATGGTAATAATCACAAATCCAAGAAGAAAGAACTGTAGGCCTACTGAACTGACTGTTGAACTAAGAAGAGAAACACTGAGGAAACAAGGCAGGTGTTTTGTATGTCTGGTAGGCAGTGCATGTCGCGCGTAATTGTAGAACGCAGGGCATTCACTGTGAAGAGTACGGGCGCAGACACCACAAAACAGTTTGCAATCAAATAGCCAGTCAATATACAGCGCATGATAGACGCGCCGACCACGGCAACGACAGACAGGCTGACCACAGTGTTCAGATGCAGTTAGTAGTGCACGTAGAAAGCAACTCTGACAATAGTACAGTCTTACTGCAGACAGCTACCATTTGGACGCAAAGCCAAGTAGCCATGGTGCCTATTATGGGGGTAGCACCCGCAGTTTCATTAAAGCGGATATTTCCAGAGCACTTAACCTGCCAGTTATAGGTAAAGAAACGTTGAATATGTATGCGTTTGGTTCCAACTTTGATTCTTATTTTACTTCCTTGTTTATTGACACCTCATTGTACCGCCTATAGCTATGACAGAGCAGATCAGAGGCAGGAACGTAGCCGGCACAAGCCAACCCCGCAGCGGGAGGCGGTACAATTGGATGTCAATAAACAAGGCAGGAAGAGAGGAATCAAAGCTTCCAAATCGGTCAAACAAAGTTTAAAATACTTAACGGCTTCCGTGGCACAGGAGAATTCGCAGCGGTATTTATAGGTACTTATAGTTCACACATTCAGAAGCCCTCAAACGAAAAGAAGCCCTCAAACGGCGCAGACACGACGTATCCGACGATATTTATGTCCGCGTTCTATCATTTCAATACAAAAACACAGTAACCAACTGTGCTAATTATTATTAGTTTAATTTCATCAAAAATAAGACGGCTTGTCGGCTTCATAAAACATTTCAGAATAAAAGAAACAACATGACATAATGTAAAAAGAAACTTAAAAAATAAAGAATGAAAGAAAAAACTGAAAACTATAAACTATTTAACATTTAAAATAATCTAATTTTAGTTTAGGATTAAGATCATCGAACAATAAAGAATGAATGATATATGCAAACAATAGGCTTTTGCTAATATAACCGTGACATTACATATACTGTATATACAGTAGCCTACATGCAGCAGCATATCTTTGCAAAAATACAAAATGAAACTGTGCAGAAGATTTGACCCAAAAAATGTTGGATGGAAAATAAAAAATACACCATTTATCAAATGTAGCTGTTTACATAAATATCTAATAATATTACATAGATATCTGTTGAAATGTAGGCCTATTGTTATAAGAGTTGAGAAGATAAATAAATAAATAATATAGGATATACAGTAGGCCTAAATATAAACTATACTATAGGCAGCATAGTGGCCTACATAATGCCTTCTGTTGTGGTTATGAGCTGCACATATTGATATATCCTCAAGAGGGCAGCAGTGGCGTTTGCTTTTTTTTTTTGCCTTGAGGCTCCCTTGTAAAACGTTACTTTGTGGATGGATGAGTAGTACTAGTCTCTCGAGAGACTAGGCTACTAGTATTTGCCAATGGTACTACTGTAGCGCCTACACTACCAGGTTGGTGGATGAGTGGATGACATATGGCTCTATGGGCTCATAGGCTACAGCTAATAACAGTCAGGGTGTTGATAGTGTGCATGTTGGCCCACTGGAAACACTCTGGCTACACCAGTGGGTCTCAAAGTGTGATACAGGTACCCTCAGGCATGATTCTTTGAGGGGACCCTTTAGTTACCAACTTACCACTGTGCTACACTAAATGGAACATGGCCTTATAATTAGTATAATTGGTCAGACCTGTGAAGGAAGGTTTGCAAGGAAGAAGCCCAATTTCTTTCCAATATGGCTGCTGTGCACAGAGCCTAAATTATTTGAGTGTAACCTACAATTCCACGTGGATGGTTTTGATGTTGATATTGAGGCCAATTGTTCTGCAGTTGTTAACCTGGACTTACATGATGACAACAATTAAAATGTAATTGAGATAGCATGTTATGTAGAGATTACCGGTATATGCATTTGATGTATCTTGTGTTTACCTCAGAATTCTGACTTCTGAGTGTCATAAAAACATCAACTTTCTGGCCTCAACAGCCCATCCAAACAGAAGTCCTATCTGATTGCATTAAACAACGTTAAACTCACCAACATTGCAGGCCAGGTGTACAGTTGAAAGCTTGAATTATCCTCCATCTGCTTTTGCTTCATAAAAATCCACTTTAGGGCTAGGCCTACATGTTATGAGCTACTTTCTGACATTGCACATTCCATGCAGGTGATTATTTTACAGAGTCAGAGTTTGGAAGCGCTTATTTTCAATAAGGCAACGTCCTGCTGCCTCCTGCATCATGTGCAATTTAGAAACGGGTGGTACACAGGACCGTTGAGTGGTTTCCAAGGAGCGCTTCCAAACTCCATTGCTCCAATGCTGCTCAAAGTTTTGCCACTCAGTCTAGATGAGGGGGGCGTGTCCCGGTGGAAAAGTGATGCATGTGCATACTCTGTATTGCAGCGGTTTCAACCAACCAGGCTACCACCAGTGGTCCTTGAAGGGTTCCAGGTGGTTCAACTCTTGAGAGCGTAAGATGAGTGTAAGAATTTTACGCAAGAGTTAAATTATTGTTAAACAAGTCTACACAATTAGAGAACGTAGAATAATTGTCATTTTGATCGACGTTTGAAGGTTATCTCTCCTTATCGTACCAACAACAATACAGCATGGAATTGTGGACAAAATCTTATTGGGTCTGAGAGGTCTAAATGTCATCAAATGGCTCAAATCAAATGTCTAAATAAATAATGGACCTTGATACGAAAATCAAGGTTGTCTGCATCATCTATTGTAAATGGATGGAGAACCACATCTGTCTGATGAATATGATCTTCAACACCACAGCAGATGTTATAGCCCTCAGCAAGTATTATAACTTGTCTAGACTCATGGCAGCTCAGCTGCTCCAATGTAAAACCACCTCCTCCATTCCCAAAACGTTGACATATTCTTTTTAACCACTTAAGCCTTTTTTATACTTCGTCGTACAGCGAGAGTACAAGTCAGAGCTTGTCAGGCGATAATGACATCCCCCAAAATAGGGACACAGGGGGGGGTTCAAAGTGGTTTTAATTTCCTCAGTGGCATCACAGGGGGGAAACCCACAATGAGAGGCTACTATTGCAGCCCGAACACAGCCTAGCAACATTGAATATCTTGTGTAAATGAACGCCCTACTTGATCACACTAGAACAGTGGTTTTCAACCGTTTTCATATCGAGGCCCATTATTTAATAATAATAATAATAATAATAAAACTTTATTTCTATAGTACCTTTCATGACATGAAATGCAGCTCAAAGTGCTTTACAGAGCAATGGAGAAAAAAAGAAAAGAAAAGCAAGGCATAAACATAAAAAAAACAAGAGCAGTAATGCAATACAGTGAGGACATGAATAACACAAAATTAAAAGATCAATTAAAAGCAAGGGTGTATTGTAGAAGTGGGTCTTGAGCTGTGCTTTAAAAATGTCTACAGGGGCTGCCTGTCGAAGGTACAGTGGGAGTTTGTTCCACGCCGTCGGCCCGTAGAAGCTTTAGTCTGCATTTGAGCCACAGACCAGCATTTGATGACATTTAGCCTCTTAGACCCAAGACTTAATATTTTGTTTGTTGTCGGATAAGATTGTGTCCACAATTCCATGCTGTATTGATGTTGGTACCATTAGGAGAGATAACAGGCAAACGCTGATCAAAATCACATTCTCTAATTCTGTAGACGTCTTGCAAATCTAAACTTAAGTAATGCAGATGTTTAACAATAATTGAACTCTTTCATTTTTACGCTCTCAGGAGTTAAAGTTCTAATAAGGATCTATTTGGTTACCAACTCTTTAAACTGGGGACCACCTGGAACCCCCTCAAGGACTAGTGGTGGTCCCCGGACCACTGGTAGAAAACCACTGCACTACAGCGTCACACCAAAGCGTCCAAAGTAGCAGATCCACAAGCGCAGGAACACAGCGCAAAGCACTACGTTTTATGCTTGTAGATCTGCTACTTTTGATGCCTTTGAATTTGAATCCTGTTAGTTTTGGACATCATTTGGTCTCTACCGACCGACCGACCCGACAGCGACGGTATTCAAACAGTACAGCTTCAGGCCTGCATCCAGAGACCGTTATCATTGTCATCTGGGAGAAAACTGTGTGTACAAACATGATAGCAAATCATAATTACAAACAACACAAACACAGGCTGTGTATAAATCCTTTTCACACATTTAATTTCAATAAAACAGAATATAATATATTTTAATATCAATATAAAACTATCTTGGTGAATATAAATAATGCATTCAGTTACAGCAGCTCTGATAAATACTATTATTTAGCTTTGGTAACGACACTGACGCGGGGATGACGACGTGCGTGTGCGCGGAGTGTGTGTCTGTGTGCGTGCGCGCACATGCATGTGTTATTACTGTAACGTGGATGCGTGTTTGTGTGAGGTTGACACAGATATATGATATATATACCGAGGCAAAATCAGAGGTGTGTGTGCGACTGTGCGTGCGTGTGTGTGTGTGTGTGTGTGTGCGTGCGTACACAGGTGTTTGCAGAAACAACATTGCATCAATCCATCCGTCAGCAGGTGATCAGTACTAGTTTAAAGTGGTTCTGATACCGATACCAGGATTAGAAAAGCTGCCGATAGTGTGCCTAAAATGGTGGCATCGGTATCGGTGAGTACGCCAGTCTACACACCACGTCATTCATCATATGATGATATTGTAATATCTTGAATGTTTCAGTTTATGTTTTTTACACTCTTACTGTACTATACACTCGTATTTATTTATTCCTATATAGATCTGTGGTTCTATTGACTATTTACTGATTTCCATGACCACCATGGGTCCATTTGGTTCCATTTGTACACTCTCAGAGTTACAGACCTGTAAGGGTCCATTTGGAACCCACTCAAGGAACCCGGATCTCAGTTTGAGAACCATTTTGTCATAGATCTTTTTATTACACACTGGTATCGGATCGGTGCTACTCGATATCGACTGATAGGCAAGTTAATGGGAATCGGTATCGGGGGAAGGAAACACTGGTATGGGTCCATCTCTAGTCGGTATACAACAGTGGTGCATTGTGGGTCAGTACTGGGCGGTCCAGGGCTGGCTGCTACAGTGGTGGGACGGAGGGGGTCCCACCTGGGCCACGCAGCAGTACCCCGCCTCTCCACTAGGCATGACACTCGTCTGGACAGAGAGAGAGGGACACAAAGACAGTGAGACACCATTAAAAAGTATATGACAATGTAGGCGTTTAGCTCTGTAAATAATACATCTTAACCCATTTAGGCCTGACGTCGAAATTTATAAATTGTCTTTTTAAAATGTAATTCTTTTCTGAAAAACCGTATGTTTCTGTATCAGTGGTGCTCAATATTTCATGTCAAGGACCTAAAATGTATATGTAATTGGCCGCCAACCCCCATCTGGAAATATGTCGTTCCAGGGAGGGACGCCCCCAGAAGCAAAGATTTGAGTTAAAAACGTTCGCTCTGAAAGAATATATATTCAAATATTTGCGCCACATTTTCACGATTAAAAAAAAATAGCAGACCTACAAGCTCCGCACTATGAGCTTGTAGATCTGCTATTTTTCAATAGCTAAAGTGTAACATAGTGCTTAAAACACCAAAAGGGGTTCCCGCCCCAAAATGGGTTAATGCAGATTGCCTATTTTCAAAAGTTATGTAGCCCATAATAATAATAACATCAATAATTTAAAATTAGTCCCCTTTAACTTGGCTGGGGTATTTGTCACAGTACATTTACACATACTGTATGTACAATTTGTCCTCTGCTTTTAACCATCCTAACTATTAGGAGCAGTGGGTGCTATTAATACAGTGCCCTGGGGAGCAGTTAGGGGTTATGGGTTATGGGTGTGGGGGGGGGGGGGGGGGGGGGGGGGCTTCCCATTCCCAGGTGGCCTCTATACACACTCAACTACGCTTTGACACGATGCCCAAAATAGCGAGGGTTAAAGTGTGCCGGTATTATCAACTCGTTTTACTCCGAGTCACGACAAAACAAAAGTGCACATTATAGTATATTACTCCAGCGATGACATTATAGATAATACTGGGCGTGACATTAGGGATGATCACAGACCAGCGACCAAGTCAGTGTAAAAAGAGTTGGGGTCCCAGTCAGAGAGCCCTGAGGCATGCCATGCAGGGCAGGCGGTCTTCTGGTGTCAAATAACATGCACGTCAGTCAGGAGATGTTTACCAAACCTTTCAAGTGATTACCGTGACAAGGCAGCGGGAGGATAAGCCAGCTCCGCGGCCTTGTGTTTTAGAGCGAGCCGCCCGCCCTGGGAATGGAAGGTCGAGGTTCAATGAATCCCCGGTGAGTCATAATACCAAACTATAAAAATGGTGCCCATTACCAATGCCTCTCTGCTTGGCCCCTCATCGAGGGTTTGATTGGGGGGTTGTCACTATACTGACACGCTAGCTCCATGTCCACGGGGTGTACTTGTTCAATAATAAAAAAATCACACCTGTGTGAACCGAGTGGTGCAACTCCCCTCTCTCCCCCCCCCCCCTCCTCCCTCTCTCTCTCTCTCTCTCTCTCTCTCTCTGCTTTATTATGGATATCAATGAACCTAGAAAGTCAGCAGTTGGATTTGCGTCCAGCAGGTGGCAGCCATGTCACATACTTACTGTCGTTCCAATTTCACGCATGCACACGCACACCACTCGTGCTCTTGACAGATACACACATGATACGGACATTCCTGGTTGTAGGAGTGGTTGCACCACTCAAAAAGAGTCCGCACACCAATTTCTGCTCCCAGATATATCTTTACTTAAAGGTATATTCAGTGATTTCACTCAAAAAACCTTAGGTTTCGTTTTTGGCTGTGGGACCCAGCCTTTCGTCCAATCAGGATAGAGAGTCAAAAACGAAACCTAAGGTTTTTTGACCCCCAGGGGTTAACTGGGGACAGGGAGGAACTCCTTATATGGCCAGCACACTCTATAGTAGGGAGGATTATCACAACAAAACAAAAAAATAAGTGATATTTGAATTAAGTGAAATCACTGAATATACCTTTCAAGCGGTAATGTTTCCTATAGACCTGGGAGTTTGAGGAAGAGCTTTGGCTCCAAACGTTACCACTTGAAGTAACGATATATATCTGGGATATTGGGGTGCAGATTCATTTCATTCTTGAACTATTGATAACTTGATATGTTATCTGGCAGTTTTCCAGCCTCCTCTGCCACAGGGGGTGAACTCGTCTTGTACATAAAGCTGCCTCCCGCTACAGAAACAGGAGCTAGGCTCCTGACCCCTCGGGGGGCCGTTGTTTCCCAAGGGCTACTTACGGGCTTATTTATGGCGGAGGATTTAAAAGTTAATAATAAAAGTTCAGGCATGGGAGCACTCTGCCCTCGGGCCCAATGTTGACAGAGGTCTCCAAAATGCAGATGAGGCGATTTGTAAATTCTGTCTCGTGTGACGAGTGACCGCAAAAGAAAAAGGCGCATGCAACAAGTCAAACGTACTACACGACAGCCTCAGATCCCAGCAGCCCGCAATTGGGGGTGTTCATTAAACAGACAGAATGGGAGCTGATAAGACTAATTTCCATTCGTTTTCGATTAGTTTTAATTATAATAATGGATTAGACAAGATTCAAGGACAGAAAATATGCATTGTTCTATTGTTGAATTTCTTTTACAAAGACGGGAAAAAAGAAAAAGACATTTCCTCTATGATTTTAGTTATTTCAGTCAAAACCGTCTCAGTTAGTGATCGTCGTTTTGTAGGGTCTCGTTTATTTTATTTTCATTTCAGTTCGTTCTAGTTTTTGTTAGTTTCAGTTAGCTCTAATCAGAGCCATAGACTAGAGTATAGACAGGGTTGCGACATTGAGGGGGCAGAAAACAGCCTGGTCACG
Organism: Protomyctophum parallelum; assembly: GCF_964188405.1. Lineage (NCBI taxonomy): Eukaryota > Metazoa > Chordata > Actinopteri > Myctophiformes > Myctophidae > Protomyctophum > Protomyctophum parallelum. The sequence continues at coordinate 13,682,857 of NC_139697.1, read as the reverse complement.
TGGTTCATGTACTCGTGCGAGCCCATAGACCCGATTTGAAGCCTTCAAATAGGGACAAACCAATAGAAGTCTATGTAGAAGAGCCGCCATTGGACTGAAGCCCCATGAAGTGAAGGGAGTTGTCGTAACTCTGTCTTACTCTGGCTCTAATAAACCTGGAATGGACGACGTGGCCTACCTGGACGGTTCCACACTGATGGGTCGCCATGGCTGGGTAGCTCCCCAGCACAGCCTGGCCTTGGCTCTGGGAGCCCTGGAGTCCCAGGTAACCTTACAGTGACACAAACACATATTAATCATTTATTTATGTCCACATAAGACATACAATACAAGGACACAAATATTTACAAGGTGCTGTACAGCTAATCCCGGACAAATACCCACACACACCCTTCAGGGGTACAAGAAACAGTGTCTTCGCCATATTTGGCGGCTACCGATAGTGGAAGAGATTGCACAGAATTTTGCAAGCCGTTTAGCGCACACACACACACACACACACACAAACAACACAACACATTGGGCCATGAATTGCGGACAAAGTTCCATACATCTTCAACCGCTTATCTGGAGTCGGGTCGTGGGGGCAACAGTTTCAGCAGAGAGCTCCAGACTTCCCCTTTCCCGAGCAACAGCAGCCACTTCCTCATGGGGAATCTTGAGGCGTTCCAAAGGCCAGCGTGGAGATATAATATAACCCCTCCATCTGGACCTTGGTTTGACAAGTGGAACGTACAGCGAGGACCTCCCTAGGGAGACGCTCGGGAGGCATCCCTACCTCCCAAACCTCCGTAGTGGACTCACTTTCTAAGTGAAAGAGCAACAGATTAAGTGCCTAAATTGTAATTGTAAATTGTACGTTGAGTTCCTCGTGGATGACCGAACTTCTCACGCCATCTCTAAAGGGGGACGCCAGCCACCCGTCTGAGTTAAATTGGCATACAATAATTACACGTTACAAAGTGAGACTCATCTCAGTCTACTCTACTGTATTGTATATTCATTACACATCTCCGGTTGGATGCGGTGTACTGTATACTGTATACTGTATGCTGCAGCTCTCGTTGGTTTCTGTGATGAGCAGGAGCAGCAGGCAAAGAGACCGGTTCACTGTGAGACCCTCAGACTAACATCTCTGACAGTGTAACGGCCCCCCTCCCTACTGCCAGAAATGCACACACACATACATACACAAATACATGGAACATGACGTACGCACACATTTACAGAAATACGTACTGCGTCTGAGGCAATAATATTTATTTGTGGTTACCTGTAGGTGGCGCTGCTTGGCTGTGCAAGTGCTGGTTAGGTGAGGCAGGTCTGCAGGTCTGTGAGGCAGCAGGGTACTGGGTGGAGTAATAATACACAGGCATCTGCAAGACCAAAAATAAAATGATGATTTAATTTAGGCCGACCAGCGGAAGAAATCATGACATTTCTGTTTCTGGAAGATGCTTCTAAACTTAAAGATGGAGTGCCACAATTTTTTTATTTTTCCAGTTTTTCATGTGTCTATGAGGTGACAGTACTTCATTAGACACCCTGGAGTTGTTTTTATTGCGAACGCAGTGAGCCACTTACTATGACAGCAAGGGCTGAATGTCTGTGTGTGTGTGTGTCTGTGTGTGTGTCTGTGTGTCTGTCCCGCTGTTACACCACCCGCCCGCCACCAGAGGGCGCAGCTGTAGCACACACACACACACACACACACACACACACACACACACACACACACACACACACACACACACGAGCTGCGTTCGCTTCCCGCGTTTGCGCGTCTTACTTGTGTGCAATGGTGTATTAACTTTGTATTTAGGGTTTCTTCCTGGAGGCTGAACCCCTTGACATTATATAGATATTCCACTGTTACTTTCTTAGCTTACGCATGTTTCTTGATAAATGTTTTTATGTGATGTATTCCCATGCTTTTTTGTTCTTGCTTAATGTAAGTCGCTCTGGATTAAGAGCGTCTGCTAAATGCCTAAATTGTAAATTGTACAGTCAAACTGTCACTATATTACTGTTTACTTCATTGGCCAATGAAGTAAACAGTAATATAGTGACACCACACTATCAGCCCCTCCCCTAACCCCTCCCCCTTTATCATACAACTACAGCTGTGGGTGCGGCTTCAGTTCAGGTGGATCACCACCCATCACCACCCACCAGGCAATCCAGGCATACTTAATGAACTGGTGGGCGTGTCCACATAAAAGCATGATTTTAACAAATACTGTACACTTTTTGGAAAAAGTTATATTGTAATAATACCTGATGATCATGTTTTAGGGTGAAAAAAAATGGTGGCACTCCATCTTTAATAAAATCTATTGCTTGTTTGATCACTTCAAAATACTCATAGCTTGTAGATCTGCTGTTTTCGGTGTGCAGCGTGCTTTCACAGAAGACACGCTGGCTTCTATGGAATCCATATGACTGAGAACTTTAATCCATGTGTTAACCAGGATCAACCTGCCTGCCTCTGTTCTGTTCTGTTCTGGACAGGTCATTGTGGCACTGTTGTCGGGCAGAAACCTCTTATCTAGTCCATATTCTAACTTTTATTGTGTTTTATTTAACGTCCTACTTGATCACGCCACGACGTCAAACATCAAAAGTAGCAGATCTACAAGGTCAAAATCGTCAAGTCAAGAGTCACGAGACGTTGGTGTCCAAGTTGAGTCCAAGTATTTTTCTTTTATTTGATCAAGTAAGAGTCATCATCAGAATGATTTGTGATGCGAGTCGAGTCCCAAGTCTCAAGTCCACACTGTAACTTTGCTTTCCGTGTCAAATACAAACCCCTATGAGATAGAGAGACAAATGAAAGAGCCTGCGTCCAAATCAGTTGAAGCTGTCACAATAAATCAGTGAAGGGCAGCAAATGTGCCCTAGGACTAGGTCAGCCAAGAAGTGAGACAGTGCGTACGGTACGCGCGTGCATGAGTGTACCTGTGGTGAGGGCTGGCAGTAGGCGGGGGGGTTGGGAGGGGGCGGAGC
>NC_139697.1:13664851-13674851 GCF_964188405.1 Protomyctophum parallelum | reverse complement strand
CCGAGATAAAAAATAACACAGCCCTCGACGTGTCCTCTTTTTGCGAGTTTGCGCGCGTTTCCCAGAAGGCCCTCCAGGGAGCGCACCTGAGAACCTGAGATGATGTATGTATGGAGGAGACAGCCTACCTGAAGAGCTGCCTTCTCCTCTGGGTCTCTGCATGAGCGCTGTACTCCTCCACAGCCCTGCAAACGCACGCACACGCACACACACACACACACACACACACACACACACACACACACACACACACACACACACACACACACACACACACACACACACACACACACACACACACACACACACACACACACACACACACACACACACACACACACACACACACACACACACACACACACACACACACACACACACACACACACACATCAGAACTCTGTTCTAAATGGAATAATGAGCCATATTGGAGGCAGTCAGACAAAGCGAGAGAGCACATTTACAAGACAAGGTTACCTGGATTCTGCGTGGGCGCTTTCCTGGGTACAGACAGTCTGCAACGGAAGAGGACACAAATTAGTCTCAATCTCAATCAACCACCCCCTCCCCCCAATCCTATCTCTCTCTCTCTCTCTCTCTCTCTCTCTGTCTCCCCTTCTCACCTCCTGGCTGAAGATTCTGTTCCGTACTTTCTGGTACTCCTCCTCTCTCTCCTCCATGGACTTGCTCGACCTGATCTCAGACAGCGACGGGTGGTGTCGCGACAGCTAGAAGGAAAACACGGAGCAGGATGTGATCAGAAAATAGGAAAATAGGCTCTCTACAAGCTACAAAATAGGCGATCTACAAGCTTACGACACGTGACGCTGCGACGTGTTGTAAGCTTGTAGATCATTGGTTCAATATTTTCAAAACAACACACAGATGTAAAGGGTATTCAATAGCACTGATTTATACAAAAAAAAAAGCAAAACCCTCAAAAATTTAGTTATGTGGTTTCCTCCCGACAGCAAAAAGCTATGGTAAAAGAAATGCTTATTTCCAAATTCTCCTAAACTTGCATTTTGCATTGGAATAATCTGTGCTTGTGTGTAGAAATCCATGCTGCATCTCCAGTAGCTAAAGGGTGTGGGGGTCGCGTCTCGAAAATCGCTGATCTACAAGCTCTCACCACGTTGCAGCGCAATGCGGTGTGAGTTTATAGATTCTGCTTTTTTGCCAAAAGTGCCCTTCTAGGGAATTTCAGCCCCTGCCTCTCTAACATTCTCTGCACATAACTTGCCCCGCCACCAAGAGAGGATGCAACAGAGATAGATATGGCTCCTTTCTGCTACAAGAACTAAGTGAACCGTGCAGTGCCTCCAAACGGTTTGATTTCACAGGTTCTGGCTTTGTTTCGGCTGGGTTTCACAGTACGTTCTCAGAACCTAATTTGGAACCTGCTCAGGAGGTGGTGGAACTAACTCTGAGTCAAAGTTTCAAAAGTTAACTCTAAAATAGCAGAAATAGCAGAGCTAAGTATGAGCACACGTATAGGGAGCTTGTACATCAGCCATTTTGTTATATATTTATGGCGTTAGAATGGAAACGTATACGTAAACAAGAATGACTCGGTCATAATTGCCAGCTGCAGCAACTCTCGTTTATGAACATCTATAATCAGTTTGTGAGCCGCAGCCTCTGCCTCAGCTCACAACAAATTCACGTTGCAGCGTTCAGTATGCAGCCAATACGGCTTCACGTTGCGGTGTTCAGAGTATGCAGCCAATACGGCTTCACGTTGTGGCGTTCAGAGTATGCAGCCAATACGGCTTCACGTTGTGGCGTTCAGAGTATGCAGCCAATACGGCTTCACGTTGCGGTGTTCAGAGTATGCAGCCAATACGGCTTCACGTTGCAGCGTTCAGAGTATAGTTTTTATACCGTTCAGACTATGGGTTTTATGGGTAAGTCTCCCATTGGCCTAGATGCAGCCAATGAAGAAAATGTTTCCACTAGGTCGCTACTATGGTCGCTAGTAGAGGTAGGTGAACATGTTGCCCAGACGCTTTTCCAGCACCTGGCAAAAAACATTGTCGAAGTTAGTTTGTGGGTTCTGGAAACTTTCAGGTTCTAGAAGCTTCTGCGTTATCTATCCTTCATAGTGGAACAGAGCCAACAGGTTCTAGAAGGTTCTAGGTTATCTATCCTTCGTAGTAGAACAGAGCCAACAGAGGAAGACAGGCAGAGGGTTGTGGGGGAGGACAGACCTGGTCGTCAGAGCTGTTGTTTCTCTTCAGGATGGCTTTCCACTGCTGGATGTCCTCCGTCTTCTCCCCTTGGACCTCGTCCAGGAAACGCTTCTCTGGTCTGAAGACAGCGGATGACATTATTATTACATGTACTACTATTCTGAAGCCCCAAAACATGCTCCATTCCACGGCTCTGGGGCGCGTGTATCTCGAGGCAAGATTTATGCTCCATACGATGTCCAAACATTTTGTTCAGAAAGGGAGGTGATATACTGGAACAAAACAATGACTGGTTTATGAAAGCCTATCCGACGTTTATTCTGATGTCGGAAGGAGCATAATATATATTGGCCTTTAGTCTAGGACGGCCATGGCAAATGCACGCTGGGCAAGCTTTTCTCTTTGCAGATGAGTAAGGCTGGGACCGAGGCTATGTCAATTGTGCATTTTGTGGATGCGATTGTTCACACACACACACACGCCCACACACACGACACACACACACACACACACAGAGGATGATCTTACATGCGCGTGCCGGAGGTTCTGTTGATGATGACAGCCTTGCCCGTCTGGTCCACGTTGTGCTCCATGCCGAAGTAGGCCGCCACCCGGTGGACCAGCATGCGATGGTAGGACGACATGTGGGGGAACTTCTTAAACGGGCTGTGTGGGGAGCAGAGGGGAGTGGGGAGCAGAGGGGAGTGGGGAGCAGAGGGGAGTGGGGAGCAGAGGGGGGTGGGGAGCAGAGGGGAGTGGGGAGCAGAGGGGAGTGGGGAGCAGAGGGGGGTGGGGAGCAGAGGGGAGCAGAGTCAAGTCAAAGTCAAAGCCATACGATTTGTCAGTGAAATTTGTTCTCCGCATTTGACCCATCTCTTGGAGCAGTGAGCCCGGCCAAATCATTTGATTAGTAGATTTGACCCCCCAATCCAACCCTTTGATGCTGAGTGCCAAGCAGGGAGGCATTGGGTTCCATTTTTACAGTCTTTGGTATGACCCGGCCGGGGATCGAACCCCGACCTCCCAGTTTCAGGGCGGACACTCTAACCACAAGGCCACTGTCTTGGGGAGCAGAGGGGAGTATGTCAGGTCAGAGAGATGATAGGAGGACAGGTGTAGGAGGACCGGACAGTGGCCTTGTGGTTAGAGTGTCCGCCCTGAAACTGGGAGGTCGGGGTTCGATCCCCAGGTCCCACCGGGTCAGACTGTAAAAATGGGACCCAATTTCAATTTGCCTCCCTGCTTGGCACTCAGCGTCAATGGGTTGTTGGGAATGAGGGAAGGAGACAGAGTTGGTGCCGAGAGTAAAAGTGGGCCAGAGTGTGAGAAAGCTGAGAGTGTGGGAGACAGAGATTGATGGTACTTTTTTTTTAAACTCCAAGTGCAACTTTTGCACACCCGGTAACAAACACGCACTCACGCACACGCACGCACGCACGCACGCACACACACACACACACAGCTGGCCTAGTTTGTCGAGCAGGAGCCAGCCTCTCACAAAGTTAAGTATGGAAGGGACAGTGATACATAATACAGTCTGGGAAATGTTCCACATGCAAATTAGAGCACATTTAGCTTTTTAATAACAGTCGGTATGCATGTATGCCAGTTCCCTCTGGTGCATTGATATCAACATGTATGTATATTGTAGTGATATATATATATACCGTATATATATTCTCAACCGTGTTATTTTTAAAATAAAAGTTGTGCTTTATAAATCATGATAAAAATCGCATAGTGAAGACGTGAACCCAGTATCGCGATTCAAATCGTCTTGAGTTGAGTAATTCGTTATCATGCCTGATCACAAGTAGACTAAATACAAGTGTACACGCACTCATGCACGCACGCACGCACGCACGCACGGACGCGCGCACGCGCGCACGCAAGCACACACGCATTTACCTGTTGCTGTTGATGTAGTCGACCATGTTGTGCTCCAGGTTGAGCAGCATCATGCGGTCTCGCGGGTTGCTGTTCAGCGTGTCCACTATGAACTGGTGCAGGTCGATGCCGGTGGAGTCTGTGTACTCTATGCTGGGCTCTGTAACACAATGTAATAATAATGACTATATGAACTGGTGGAGTCTGTGTACTCTATGCTGGGCTCTGTAACACAATGTAATAATAATGACTATATGAACTGGTGGAGTCTGTGTACTCTATGCTGGGCTCTGTAACACAATGTAATAATAATGACTATATGAACTGGTGGAGTCTGTGTACTCTATGCTGGGCTCTGTAACACAATGTAATAATAATGACTATATGAACTGGTGGAGTCTGTGTACTCTATGCTGGGCTCTGTAACACAATGTAATAATAATGACTATATGAACTGGTGGAGTCTGTGTACTCTATGCTGGGCTCTGTAACACAATGTAATAATAATCACTATATGAACTGGTGGAGTCTGTGTACTCTATGCTGGGCTCTGTAACACAATGTAATAATAACTATATGAACTGGTGGAGTCTGTGTACTCTATGCTGGGCTCTGTAACACAATGTAATAATGACTATATGAACTGGTGGAGTCTGTGTACTCTATGCTGGGCTCTGTAACACAATGTAATAATGACTATATGAACTGGTGGAGTCTGTGTACTCTATGCTGGGCTCTGTAACACAATGTAATAATGACTATATGAACTGGTGGAGTCTGTGTACTCTATGCTGGGCTCTGTAACACAATGTAATAATGACTATATGAACCGGTGGAGTCTGTGTACTCTATGCTGGGCTTTGTAACACAATGTAATAATGACTATATGAACCGGTGGAGTCTGTGTACTCTATGCTGGGCTCTGTAACACAATGTAATAATAATGACTATATGAACTGGTGGAGTCTGTGTACTCTATGCTGGGCTCTGTAACACAATGTAATAATGACTATATGAACTGGTGGAGTCTGTGTACTCTATGCTGGGCTCTGTAACACAATGTAATAATGACTATATGAACTGGTGGAGTCTGTGTACTCTATGCTGGGCTCTGTAACACAATGTAATAATGACTATATGAACCGGTGGAGTCTGTGTACTCTATGCTGGGCTTTGTAACACAATGTAATAATGACTATATGAACCGGTGGAGTCTGTGTACTCTATGCTGGGCTCTGTAACACAATGTAATAATAATCACTATATGAACTGGTGGAGTCTGTGTACTCTATGCTGGGCTCTGTAACACAATGTAATAATAATGACTATATGAACTGGTGGAGTCTGTGTACTATGCTGGGCTCTGTAACACAATGTAATAATGACTATATGAACTGGTGGAGTCTGTGTACTCTATGCTGGGCTCTGTAACACAATGTAATAATGACTATATGAACTGGTGGAGTCTGTGTACTCTATGCTGGGCTCTGGAACACAATGTAATAATGACTATATGAACCGGTGGAGTCTGTGTACTCTATGCTGGGCTTTGTAACACAATGTAATAATGACTATATGAACCGGTGGAGTCTGTGTACTCTATGCTGGGCTCTGTAACACAATGTAATAATAATGACTATATGAACTGGTGGAGTCTGTGTACTCTATGCTGGGCTCTGTAACACAATGTAATAATGACTATATGAACTGGTGGAGTCTGTGTACTCTATGCTGGGCTCTGTAACACAATGTAATAATAATGACTATATGAACTGGTGGGGTCTGTGTACTCTATGCTGGGCTCTGTAACACAATGTAATAATGACTATATGAACTGGTGGAGTCTGTGTACTCTATGCTGGGCTCTGTAACACAATGTAATAATAATGACTATATGAACTGGTGGAGTCTGTGTACTCTATGCTGGGCTCTGTAACACAATGTAATAATAATGACTATATGAACTGGTGGAGTCTGTGTACTCTATGCTGGGCTCTGTAACACAATGTAATAATGACTATATGAACTGGTGGAGTCTGTGTACTCTATGCTGGGCTCTGTAACACAATGTAATAATGACTATATGAACTGGTGGAGTCTGTGTACTCTATGCTGGGCTCTGTAACACAATGTAATAATGACTATATGAACCGGTGGAGTCTGTGTACTCTATGCTGGGCTTTGTAACACAATGTAATAATGACTATATGAACCGGTGGAGTCTGTGTACTCTATGCTGGGCTCTGTAACACAATGTAATAATAATCACTATATGAACTGGTGGAGTCTGTGTACTCTATGCTGGGCTCTGTAACACAATGTAATAATAATGACTATATGAACTGGTGGAGTCTGTGTACTCTATGCTGGGCTCTGGAACACAATGTAATAATAATCACTATATGAACTGGTGGAGTCTGTGTACTCTATGCTGGGCTCTGTAACACAATGTAATAATGACTATATGAACTGGTGGAGTCTGTGTACTCTATGCTGGGCTCTGTAACACAATGTAATAATGACTATATGAACCGGTGGAGTCTGTGTACTCTATGCTGGGCTTTGTAACACAATGTAATAATAATGACTATATGAACTGGTGGAGTCTGTGTACTCTATGCTGGGCTCTGGAACACAATGTAATAATAATCACTATATGAACTGGTGGAGTCTGTGTACTCTATGCTGGGCTTTGTAACACAATGTAATAATGACTATATGAACTGGTGGAGTCTGTGTACTCTATGCTGGGCTCTGTAACACAATGTAATAATAATGACTATATGAACTGGTGGAGTCTGTGTACTCTATGCTGGGCTTTGTAACACAATGTAATAATGACTATATGAACTGGTGGAGTCTGTGTACTCTATGCTGGGCTCTGTAACACAATGTAATAATAATGACTATATGAACTGGTGGAGTCTGTGTACTCTATGCTGGGCTCTGGAACACAATGTAATAATAATCACTATATGAACTGGTGGAGTCTGTGTACTCTATGCTGGGCTTTGTAACACAATGTAATAATGACTATATGAACTGGTGGAGTCTGTGTACTCTATGCTGGGCTCTGTAACACAATGTAATAATAATGACTATATGAACTGGTGGAGTCTGTGTACTCTATGCTGGGCTCTGGAACACAATGTAATAATAATGACTATATGAACTGGTGGAGTCTGTGTACTCTATGCTGGGCTCTGTAACACAATGTAATAATGACTATATGAACCGGTGGAGTCTGTGTACTCTATGCTGGGCTCTGGAACACAATGTAATAATGACTATATGAACTGGTGGAGTCTGTGTACTCTATGCTGGGCTCTGTAACACAATGTAATAATGACTATATGAACTGGTGGAGTCTGTGTACTCTATGCTGGGCTCTGTAACACAATGTAATAATGACTATATGAACTGGTGGAGTCTGTGTACTCTATGCTGGGCTCTGGAACACAATGTAATAATGACTATATGAACTGGTGGAGTCTGTGTACTCTATGCTGGGCTCTGTAACACAATGTAATAATGACTATATGAACTGGTGGAGTCTGTGTACTCTATGCTGGGCTCTGTAACACAATGTAATAATGACTATATGAACTGGTGGAGTCTGTGTACTCTATGCTGGGCTCTGTAACACAATGTAATAATAATGACTATATGAACCGGTGGAGTCTGTGTACTCTATGCTGGGCTCTGTAACACAATGTAATATTAAATAATCACTTGTTATAAGCATTTGTTTTCAAATGTATGGAATTTATTAGATTTTTCTTTTATTTCTCCCTGAAATTACTGAAAATGTTGTTTTTCAATTCATGAAAAATTTAGCTTTTTAGGTTTAGCTTTAATGTTTTTTGTAAATGTTTGGAAGAAATAATAATTAAAAACAAAATGTAGGAAACAAAAAATAAAGGGTCCACAACCAGTGTTTGGGAAACAGTAAGTACAATTTTGAGGCACGCACACACACACACACACACACACACACACACACACACACACACACACACACACCTTTGGACAGCTGTTTCTTTGTCTCTCTGCTCTTCTCGTCGTCCTTACAGGAGGCCCCGTCGTCCTCATCGTCACGGCAACCGTTCAAAACGAGATGCGCCTCCACAGAGGCCTGGCGTGGAGAAGATAAGAGACGGTTATGATGACCAGTGTGTGTGTGTGTGTGTGTGTGCGTGTGCGTGTGCGTGTGTGCGTGTGCGTGTGCGTGTGCGTGTGTTTTACCTGGCCGTCTTGCATGTCCTCACATATGGCTTTGCTCCGTACCAACTTTCCTTTAGGCTGAAAAGCGCCCACCGCGCACGCACACACACACACACACACACACACACACACACACACACACACACACACACACACACACACACACACACACACACACACACACACACACACACACACACACACACACACACACACACACACACACACACACACACACACAGAGATAGAGAGAAATGCAGTGTCATCTCAAAGCAGGTGTAACAATAAGCACACATTATATAATGCGAGATTCGGTGTGTTTTTTTAAGCTTACCTTCATTTTCCTCTTTGGTTGTATCGGGTTGCAGTGCTTCTGTGTAATAAAGAAGACACATTTTAGTGTGTGCGTGCTTACGTGCACGTGTTACTATACTTTGTGGGTCCAAATGACCCCAGAACCTAGAATTCTAAAAACAGACATTGTCCTGGTCCTCACAAAATAAATGGTTGTTTTGTTTTTGTTGTTCTTATTGTTTTTATTAAGTTAGATTTACGAGTAGTAAGTGATCCAGATTGGGACTGAGGTTTAGGGATTATGAACCGGAAAGATACCAGATATACAATCTTCTACAAGAATCTACATCATAGAAACAGATTTTTGTTCTTCCAGAAAACTGTTTTTGTAACTGTTTCTGGATTTAGAACAGTGGTGGCCAAACCTTTCAGCCTGTGACTCAAAAACAGATATTAGATATTCGCTCCAGGACGCAAACTAGTGAAAATAGCAGATCTACAAGCTTGTAGATCTGCTATTTTCACTACTTCTTAAATATTTGTTCTAATTTCTTAAGATCTTTCTTTCATTTCTTCATGACATTACTGGAAAAAAATCTTAGGATTTTGTTAATTAATTCATGTAAAGTTTAGCTTTTTTGGGAAGATAAAAATAATTAAAAACCAAATTTAGGAAAACAAAAAATAAGGGGACCCATAATAACAATGTGTCCGCAACCCACAAATGGGTCCCGACACAGTGGGTGGGAACCAGTGATTTATTTTAGAAGAGTGGCTCTCACCTGCTCCTCCACTTTTCTGTTGTCATGGTGACCCCCCTCCTCCCCCTCCCCCTCCCCCTCCACCACCTCCTTGGTGGGATGCAAACATGGCGTGGGGGGGGTGGGGGCTTTCGGGAGGGCGTCCATGCTTCCTACGATCACGTCAGTCATCCTCCTGGACTAGTCGGATGGGGGAATAAATAAAGAATAAAGAATAAATGCACGCTGTAAAGGCAAGGCAAGTTTAACTGTATAGGCCTATAGATAGAACATTTTAAAAACAAGGCCATGCATTCAAAAGGCTAAAGGCCTTACAAAGATACATTGAGTCATAAGGCTTGAAAGCTTTCCTGTGTGTGTGTGTGTGTGTGTGTGTGTGTGTGTGTGTGTGTGTGTGTGTGTGTGTGTGTGTGTGTGTGTGTGTGTGCAGTGCACACGTGTCGTACCTAGGTATCTCAAAGTAGTTTACTGTCGGAAAGCTTCACAGGTGAATGATGAGGTCATATATCCCATGTTCCCACTGGGCAGCGAGAGAGCCAATTATCCTTCCTCTCCTCCTGATGCTCGCTCTGCCTCTGCCTCTCTCTCTCTCTCTCTCTCTCTCTCTCTCTCTCTCTCTCTGCAGGCCTGTAGCAGTTTAAA
>NC_139697.1:13512351-13654851 GCF_964188405.1 Protomyctophum parallelum | reverse complement strand
AGGTCGTGGGGCCTCCTTTAATCGCGTCTCGCTTATTAGCCAGGCTAGATGCATGTATGTATGTATGCATGTGTACCGTTACGTTACATATTCTTGACTATTGTATTGTCAAGAATATGCCGATGCCATCGATTGGTGGCCTCCCATATGTCAAGCCCAGCTCCAAATAGCCTAGAAAATGCATTTGATAACTGATATGAACAGGGTCCAATATGCATAGCAACAAACCCCATGGACCCCATGCTTCTAGAAAGCCTGGTGTTTCAATCACTGTACACTGTACAGGTTGAGGTTCACAACATTTCTACTGTTATTTCAAATAGAGTGTCCAACACAAGGAGTGGTCTGGAGAGAGAATGCTGTTTGGTTACTGTACCCCACAGGCATCACAGCCCCCAAAAATGTGATAACAAGCTAAACCTTGCCTTGTTTAACATCAGGTCACTAACAAATAAGTCCTCTGTAAATGATATAATCTGTAAAGAGAAGCTAGATATAATCTTTCTAACAGAGACATGGCTTGGCTCGGATGGAGCTGTTCTCCTAGCGCCAGCCTGTCCCGCAAACTACAGTTTCATTCACTCTGTTCGCGAGGCTAAGAAAGGAGGTGGACTGGCAATAATTTTGAAAAACATTTGAACCGTGAATAGTTGTGGTATAGAATAGTTTGTGGCCATGAAACCGAGGCACTGTAGAACATTGGTTCTCAAAGTGGGGTCAAAGTATAGTTAATCTATAGCAACACAATAATTTTAACCACTTTATCCATTCAAAAATAGCAGATCAACAAGCTCACGGTGCGAACTTGTACATCTGCTATGATCGAATATACTTTCGAAATTTGACATGTTTTTTTTTTTTTAATCTAAATTTTTATCCCACGATTTTGTAACCCAGTTTTCTTTTCACCCAGTGCCAATTATCTAATGTAATCCTGGGCGCTACACTTCCTCTGCCAACCTGGGGGGGGCAGCGGACTGACCTCATGCCTCCTTCTATGCATGAGGAGTCCAAGCTGCTTCTTTTCACCTGACAGATGGGAATTTCCCCGGCCGGACGTAGCGCGTGGAAGAGACACGTTATTCCGACCAGTTCCTTTCCCCTCCATCAGGCGCCCGCGCTGGCCAGGGGGAGGTAGTTTTAGAGACGTTTTAGGATTACGGCATGTTTTTGTGAGGGTATCTACCCTAGGGGACACGGGGAGAACATGCAAACTCCACACAGAAAGGCCCTATCGCCAACCCCCGCCTCGGGTATGGGCACTGATGACGCGGAGGAGGGAACACGCCGCCAGTGCCCACAGCGTCCCCAGCGGGAATCGAACCCAGGACCTTCTAGCTGTGAGGCGACAGCACTACCAACTGTGCCACCGTGCCCCCGTGAAATTTGACATGTTTTAGACATTTTGAATTTATTTTAATATTATATAAATAAATCTTCTCATCTGGGGGTGCCAGATGAGAAACATTTTCAGATGGGGGTCCCTGACCAAATACATATAAATTTGGGGGTCCTTGACAAATTACAAATGTGAAATGTCCATATCAAGATTGTGTAATGAATGTGATGCTACTATGCTGGCAGACAGCTCACACATGCTGAAAGGTTGTTCATTGTTCACGTCACAGACTGACTCAGGCTGGCATTGTACTGCTGCAGAATATCTACTTCAATCACAGTCTGAAACAGCGTCAGTGTGTACTCTGCTACGAGCCTACAAGTGTAGGTGTGTGTGTGTGTGTGTGTGTGTGTGTGTGTGTGTGTGTGTGTGTGTGTGGTCAGTGCACCTGTTATGACATTACTACGACGGTGTCTTTACGGGCAGGTTGGCGGTCTCTGTGCGACGGTGTGATGATCATTCTCACGCTGCACGCATGCAGCTTCCTCCAGAAAGCCCCCTCAGTCTTCACAGAGTGAGCTCCAACTTCTGAGAAGAGGCCAATATACAAGAAACGACCGCACGTCTTATACAACTTCTGTCGTCCTTCTTAATAGTCTGCAGAATTCAAAAAGAGTTTCAGCGAGAGAAGAAGAACTGCCAGCGTTATCTTTTTAAAGAAGATCTAAGACACAACTGTACGCTAAAGCTTTTATGGCCTTAAGTAGTTTCCCCCCCCATTAGCTTTTCTTCTCCCTTTGAAATCTTATATTTTTGAACAATTCACTTGGATTATATGTATAATTATACTGTCATCCAAACGAAAACCTTCTAACACCGAGAGAGAGAGAAAGCCACACACAATGATTATGGTCACCGCAGACTGTCAAAGACAGCTTCGTTAGTAACTTTGAAGAGAACAAAGCTTTGACAAGCTTATAAGGTCCATTTGCACTCCTCTCATCTCCCCTCTCCTCTCCTCTCCCCCTCCCCTCATCTCCCCTTTCCTCTCCTTCCCTCTCCTCCCCTCCCCTCCCCTGCCCTCCTTAATGAAGCCATCAGTTTAGATTGAGACCTGCAGGCTGCACAGCGGAGACTGCTGCGTGGTCTCCGCCGTGCTGCAAATGCATCTTTCACTCAATCATAGGAGGAGGTGACATAAAGGCAAGGGTTTCTCTGTGCACTGCGCTGCTGAGAGAGAGAGAGAGAGAGAGAGAGAGAGATAGAGAGATATAGAGAGAGGTTGCCATTGTGGTGAGAAGAGGGTCTTCTGTCAATGAGGCATATTAAAGAGAAAAAATGCATAACATACAGTAACATAACATACTGCCATGGAGCCTGCAAGTGTCCTAGACAGACAGACAAACAAGTGTTATGTGGTTGTCTGGGTATAGAAGGTTTGATTCAGAGTCTACTGTAGTTGCTCACGGGTGTCGCAGTGTGTATAAATATGCAAGTATGAATCAGGGCATCAGGCATAGCACAGGACTCTTTCATCTGTCATCGGGATGGCTGTGATTGACGGGTCAACATGACGGAAAACCCAAGGGTGCCTATTAAAATGCAGACACACACACACACACACACACACACACACACACACACACACACACACACGAGTCAAAACACTGCAGAATCACCAGTGTCAGTTTAACTTTACACTCTCAGTTGAGTCTATTGTTACTGAGGATTTATTTGTGTGTGTGTGTGTGTGTGTGTGTGTGTGTGTGTGTGTATACTGCTACATTTAAACAGTAGCACAGTACATTACTGATGGAGCGGGCTAATATGACGTATATCCAAAATTATACTCATGTACCTGTATTCAAATAAATGTACTTACTTACTGTCCCCCAGTGGTGTAAAGTATAACTAAGGACATTAACTCAAGTACTGTACTTGAGTATTTCCAATTATTCATCTCAGGGTCAAATAGCCTATTGTACTTTTATTCCACTACAATACATTACATTAAATTAACCACTTCAGATCTCGTCTATTTGAAAATATAGCCGATCTACAAGCTCACAACGCGTCGCGACGCATTGAGAGCTTGCAGATCAGCTATTTTCCTATAAGATTTGTATACATTTGAAAACTTGTGAAACACATTCTGCATAATGAGCACTTTCTACTAGCTTGTAGATCTGCTATTTTTGAAAAATCTTGAAAATGTGGCGCAAGTCTTTGACTATATATTCTTTCAGAGCGAACATTTTTTACTCAAATCTTTGCTTCTTGGGGGGGGGGGGGGGGGGGGGGTACCTGGAACAACATATTTACCTGGAACAAATACATATAAATCGGGGGGGTCCTTGACATGAAAAAGGTTGAGCACCACTGACATAAAACCATGGGTTTTTCAAACGGTCAGTATTTAGAAGAATTGTTTTAAAGAATCGGCCTCAGTCCTAAATGGAAGTACCTGTACCTTTTCCACCACCGTGTAACATTGACCTGCCACAGACCTGGCTCTTCTCCCAGCGACATGGCGGGCAGGCATCACGACCTAAGCTGCGTTAACTTCCGCCAGCTATTTATATTTGTTCCTAATGAGGAGAGATCGCTCTCCGCCATAGCAACGGTCTCTATGGATACCCTGCACTTGGATACCAGACTCACCATCTTGTTTTAACCCATTAGAACCGGGAAATTGCATCCCAGTGTGATTTTAGATGTTAGCTAAATATATATACCATAGGACATTGGTTTTAAAATCGTAAAAAATTGTCAAATTCTTTGAATATATATATATATATATATATATCTTTTTTTGTGAACATTTTTGGAGCAAAATATTTGGAGATGGGAGTCAGCGGCCAAATACATATAATTTTGGGGGTTCATCCATCCGTCGATCCATCTTCAACCGCTTATCCGAAGTCGGGTCGCGGGGGCAACAGCTCCACCAGAGAGCTCCAGACTTCCCTCTCCAGAGCAACATTAGCAACTTCCTCCTGGGGGATCCCGAGGGGTTCCAAGGCCAGTGAGTCGATGTAATCCCTCCATCTGATCCTTGGTCTGCCCCGGGGTGTCCTCCCTGCAGTGGGACGTGCGTCGAGGACCTCCCTAGAGAGACGCTCGCGAGGCATCCTAACCAGATGCCTGAACCACCTTGTCTTGGGTGTCCTTGACATGAAAAGGTTTGAGAACCACTGATATAGCAACATAAGCTTTTTCAGAAAACTGTCGTAGAATAGGCCTCAGGTCTTAAAGGGTTAAATGTTTCATTACGGGGCTGTGCCAGAACCCCCACCCCCTCCCCTCAGCGCGTCGCAGCCTAATTAGCTCAGAAGTATAGCCCTGTGCTCGCTCTCAGCCCTAAGGGTGCAGAGGACGTCCGCCCACAAGCGGTTGGAATCAGTCGCCGGAACCATGTACAGTACAGCACATCCCTGTTCCATTGATCACCTCCCACCTCCCATTATGAGGCACAGTGTACAGTAGCTAAGCAGAGTCCTGAGTGTGCATTTAACACAGGATCCATTATTCACACTACAAGTTGAATTCACCCTCAGGGTTTAGGCTAGCTGCGTATAGATCGTTTTTTTGTGTCTGTACCAATAGTTCCCCTTTTTTCTCCCAATTTAGTCATTATGTCAATTGCCGATATACAATGTGGTCCTTTGAGTGCAAACTCTTATCTCCATATTCTAACCTTTTAGTTTTTCCTCCGTAAATTTGATCATACACAAAAGCATCAAAAGTAGCAGATCCGCAAGCACCAAATGTGGTGCGAAGCGACGCGTTTTGAGCTTGTAGATCTGCTATTTCTGCTGTACTTTTGCTGAAAAGTAAAAGTTTTGGACATAAGGTTTCCACCTGACAGAGACGATAATGATCCATAGTACAGCACATTCATACAAATAAGGGGTCCTGTGAAAGGAACCTGGTACAACTCAACTCAACCGATTGTTGCACAGAGCCTACTTCGGTATATTGTGTTTGTTGGAGCACCTGGCCAAGCCAGAGGCACCGCCGTATAGATTCAAACCTTCCCTATAGTCTCTGTGGTGGAGAGCAGGAACTTCACCTCTGTACCACCTGAGCCATTGTCAAAACGTTCAGGTGTTGTCATTGTGTGTTCTCCTGTGCATGAAGGACACCCTAGCTTGTATTCTTTGGTATATATTCAAGGTGAGAAATAAGGTTTAGGCATAGTTTTACCGAGGTAATGTTTAGGAATAATACGTTTAGGGTTAGGCATAGATTTACTGAGGTTACATTTTAGGAATACCTGGTGGCGACCGCTCCGAGGTCACCGGATTTGACCCGGGGCGAGCGTGTTTTGGGGGCGAGCGTTCTTGTGTTCCTGAGCAGTGAGTCTCTCTCTCTCTGTTTGGGGTCATGCAGGTGTCGTGGCTAGCAGCTCATTTCCTGCCACACAGCGAGACAGTCAGGCAGCCAATCAATAGACGGCACAGAGGCGGTGGTTGACAGTAATGGCAGAGCGTGCACATGTACGTACACACACACACACACACACACACACACACACACACACACACACACAGCAGAGTAGTGAGCGCAGACTGCACACTATGTTTGCGTTTACAGTAAGAGTTGTCTATGCTATGGTGCCCCAGCTCAACTATTACCGGTAATGTTCTGAGGACGGACATTGTGGGACAGCTGTGCGCACACACACACACACACACACACACACACACACACACACACACACACACACACACACACACACACTCACACACTCTCTCTCTGACAGGTGCAGCATTGCTCAGCATTGTCTATAGTCTGTGAGATTCAAATCCCCCCCCCCCCAATCTCTAGTGACAGTGAGATGAAAGGAGTCAAGTAAGGAGGAGAAAACAAGGGCTGATGGACAGATAGGGCGAGTTGTGTAAGACAGAGCGGTTGTTATGGTTGGGGGACGGGCAGGGTTCAGGGGTCTTTGAGGGGGTTCCAGACCTGAGGGTGCCTAGCTAAATAGTTGATATTTGTTTGGAGCCTTTTACGTGGGTCTGTAACTACACTCTCAGAGATATGTGGGTCTATGGGGGCCTAATGCATATAAAGTGGGCCGTCGTTGAAGTGAAATAGTTTGAGAACCACTGATGTAAGATATACGGGGAAAGGTAGGGGGGGGTGTGTGTGTGTGTGTATGTATACACACAGAGGAATGGGGGCAGCAGACCCAGCGACCGGTTTGACATATTTCGCATTCATTTGAAGCAAATCATAGTGTCATTAAATGAGATTGCTTTGCCCTCTGCATGTATGTACGTATGTGTGTGTGCCTGGCTTTAATCCCACTGAAGCAGGTGTCACCAGTGACGTCTGCCTTGTTCCCAGCAGTAGACTACTGTACACACACACACACACAGTTCTCCAATGTCAGTCCCAGTAGATAGATACAATCATTCCTGAAATTCACTTATCATATCCAGTAGCTCCAGTCCGGCTTGCTGACACACATGTGTGGACACATGCACGACACACAAACACACACACGCATACTGGACTGACTCGATTACACAAGAGGGCATGCAGGCAGGAGGAGGCAGCACCAAATAGGACTTGCTCTGAAGAGAAAGGCGTTTTTTCTCCCCGTCTGTTGAAGGCTATACGAGTGCAGCTCCAGTTCACCTCAACAGGTTACAGCACAGAAAGCTCTGCCAAAACATCCCTGGGTACAGGAATACTGCAGTACCCCCCCCCCCCCCCGCCATTGTCATATATATTTGTTAATGACACGTATATATATTTG
The DNA here is from genome assembly GCF_964188405.1 of Protomyctophum parallelum. Classification (NCBI taxonomy): domain Eukaryota; kingdom Metazoa; phylum Chordata; class Actinopteri; order Myctophiformes; family Myctophidae; genus Protomyctophum; species Protomyctophum parallelum. The sequence continues at coordinate 13,647,745 of NC_139697.1, read as the reverse complement.
TGTTTTATTGCATCGTCCACGTTCATGCATGTAATTTTGAGGGAGAGCGATAAACTATTTAGTATTATATTTTCTGGTTAGGCAATACGGGTTTCACATCCGTTATGCCCACACAACTCATTTTAATTTGATAGTGAGATTGGGGGTGTTTTCTTCCATTCTCCCAGTTGTTATAGTAACTGCATCTCTACAGCAGTCATTCACAGCTATTTCAGGCATCGTCCTCTCGGGAACATCAGCATGAGCCCAGGCACCTTTCAGCGTTTTCACATCGACTGTAGGACAGTGGTTTCCAACCAGTGGTCCGGGGACCACCAGTGGTCCTTGAGGAGGTTCCAGGTGGTCCCCAGCTAAATGATGGAGAGTTGGTAACCAAAATGGTCAAATTTTACGCTCTCAAGAGTTAATTAGTTAAACATCTGCATTACTTAATTTACAAGAAGTCTACACAATTAGAGAATGTAGAATTATTCTTATTTTGATCGTGTGCCTGTTATCTCTCCTAATGTTACCAACATCAATACAGCATGGAATTGTGGACAAATTTTTCTTTCGTTTTGGGGGCGGCGCAGCTAAATGTCATCAAATAGTGGTACATGGCTTAAATGCACAATAAATAATGTGCCTTGATATGAAAAGGGTTGAAAACCACTGCTGTAGGACCTAAAGGATGACTTCACATATTCTTTTATAATTGATCACTTATGCTCATGATAATATGGTACCATTTTTCGGCGTCTCATAGGAGGGCTGTGGACAGTTCAGAAACACTGCCTATCACTGGTATTGGTGGGTTTCTGAACTGCCATTGCGTGTGCTTATGGATCCGACCGGAGCTCTAGGAAAACCAGCTGTGATTGATTGGCCGATAGCCGCCGTGATTGACAATTTTTCCTTCGTAGCATTTTTTGCATTAATTCTAACCTCAAACTCAGTAAAACTATATTCCTAACCCTAAACCTTAACATCAGTAAAACTCTGGCAGTCAGGAAGCCAATCAGACACAGGTAGGCGGGTCTATGGGTGGGACTTCCTATAACCTTAGTGGAATCCACAGCTTTCCTCTGAGACACAGAGTGAATGGACAAGAATTGTGCCATATTACAATGAGCATTAGTGAGGACCAATTATATAAAGATGGGCCGGAAATGGGTGACTTTAAGTCTGGGCTAAACGTGCTCCAATCAAGGGTTTGTGTGGAACTCAAAGAAGCCTTAACCACATATCATTAATGCTTTATACCTATAATCATCATTATCGTTTCCCAACCGGGTTGGGTGCTTAATAGGCCTGAAACGGTGAAAGGAAAAGTAGGCAGAGAGAAAAGCAGTGCAGGCTGTAGCCGCTGTACAGTACCGTATATAAAGAATAGTGTGGGGAATTTAACAATATCCTGCTAGTGTTGAATTGGTGAGCCATTAGTTGCTAGGTAATTAATACCTGTCAGCAAGCATTGTCGTGCTCCGCTCCCCCTGTGCGTACTGCCTTTCTTCTGTTTCAGGCCAATTCAATTATGACAGTCGGCCGGTGGGAAGCGTCTTGTTAAAATTAAGGGCCTGAGATGCACACAGCAGACACCTTTGATAAACACGCCCGGTGCTCCAATTGGCTCTGACAGCAATGCTACTACTCTACACAGCACATAGAGGGGGACGACGACGACGACGACTGACAAATCGAGGGAGAGGTAAGCAGAGATAATGTGTCTGTTCTAGCTGCCACTTCTACAAAACACTATGAGATGTTGGATCTGATTACAAGCCCTGTAACTTTCCCTTCCAAGTTTTTACTCTAGGAGACACACACACACACACACACACACACAGAGAGAGAGAGAGACTGGCACGATGTTATGGGACATTTTTGAGCCAAGACAGACACGGAATACTGAAGCCTACTCACTGCCAGTGATGTGCGGGTACTTGGACAGCAGAGGGACAGACAGAGACAGCTGGCAGAGAAAAAGATGAGACACCACGACAGATAAGAGAGAGAAAGGAGAACCTGTGGATTGAGAAATAACTATCTTGAAAACAGTATAGGCTACAACAGAAGGTAAAAAAGATCCTTTAGGATTTTAAGGATTCTGTGTTCCTTAATGATTACCTTTATCGATTCCTATAGGGAGGTTCCAAATGGACACACACTCCGAGTGTGTACAACATGATGGAACCAAATGGACCCTGGACCCATTTGTACACTCAGAGTTATTGGTGGTCCTTGAAATAAAGTATGAGAACCATGCAGACGTTAAGTCCACATACAGTTCCCGGAAACGGTTCCTGAGATGGTTTCAAATATGATGGAACCAAGTTCCCAAACCTAAAGAGCAGAAGAGAATACTTACAGTTTACACTTATTCTTGGTCGCACGTCTGTGTCGCTGCAGGTATAGCCATGTTGTACAAGCTCACATTGAGAGACGTTGTGAGCTATGAATTGATTGCATAATTCCTAGGCCTGGCCTAAATGGAAACAAGACTGCAAGGACTGTTTTTGGTGCCATCCCCGTGTTGGACTGCACGCTGTTACTGTTTTTACATTCCGGTATCTGACTCTGTCCTAATAAACTATTCAATCAATCCAGCTTGTAGATTGTCTATTTTTGGCATGCAACCAGAGTAGAGTTGTAACTCACTAAGACCAGAAGGTGTTTAAAAAATAAGTGAGGGGCGCTCTTATCATCATACATCATCTCATTCCGGCCAAAAACACAATTTGCGTCATCGCTTTTGCCTTCAATGTTTGTATTTACACAAACACTCAAAACGGCATGCGGCCATTCATTCTCAATGGCATTCAATGTTTGCGTTTACACGAACACTCAAAGCTGGACATATAGGAGGGGCCAGCGCCCCTCAAAAAAAAATATAAATTAAAAAAAAAAAAGTGTTTTCAGAAAAGTGTCACGGATGTGGAGTCCATGAAGATGGATGAAACGGAGAGGAACGGCAGGGGGGACAGAGATGGATGCAGGCGGGGGGGGGGGCGGGGGCGGCACTTCTCTGCCAACATACGTCTCCATGCATCCATCCATCCAGACGTCACACTGCGCTGCCATCTGCCTCACACACACACACACACACACACACACACGCACACACACACAAAGTGGGGCTCCAAATAACTGGAAAACACTAAAGGGACGGAAATTCCACACAATGTCTATTTTCAAAATTCTACTATAATGGACCTCAAGTGTAGTAACACACACACGTACTCACGCACGCACACACACACACACACTCAGGAGGAATAGATATGAGATAATTAGTGTCTCCTGACACTGAACAAATAGGCCTATCTGGGGACTGGGGATGAGATCCTGTCCGTTGTGACAAATGACCTGCGTGGGAAAGGAAAGGGTGGGATGGGGGGGGGGGGGTTGTATGAGATGGTGACCTCACCATAACAGAATCATGATGTCATTTAGGTCTTACACACAGGGGGCATCGCCATGCTGGCTTATGGTGGACATTTTTGCCACATAGATTAAAAAGGAGTGGACAATTATTACCAGAAACGCTTTAAGAGCTAACCCCGAATGCCCATAACGGGTCCATGACTCTGAGTGTGTACTAATGGAACCACATGGACCCTTATGGGTCCATTTGGTTCCATTTGTACACTCTAAGAGTTAGGGGGTCCTTGCAAATAACACATTGAGAACCACTAGTACTCGTTGGACTCCTAATATGCCATAGCATCGTACAGTAGCTAATCCGTGTCATACTGTACAAACTACATTCTGAAGACAACCTGGAGACTGACATTCAGTAATTGGGTCAAATAAGAACATAATATAATGGTGTGTAAATAAGAAAATCTAAAATGTTCCAGACAAGACCAAGTCTTTGCCACAGACACAATGATGACCCCTTACAACTACTAACTCAGGTAAACTCATGACTCTACTGTAGCAGTGCGTAAGCTACAATACTGCCACCTTGTGGCCATTTGCCACCAGTGTAAATGGACACAAGTTGCTTTTTTTTTACCCGTTGTTTGCTCCACTGGTTTTATGTCATTTACATTACTGCTCAGTATTATGGTCATCTGAGTCTAATGTTTTTGCTTAAAAAAATTACATGTTGCTTAAAATAAGGCTGCCAGACTGGTTCTGGTGTGGAATACATGCATGGACGTCTTAAAGACTTTGTTAGTTTATTTTCATAATTATTAAAACACAGATTGCTAAACCAGTAAGTGCTGGCGCTTTGGCATGGGGGGCTAATAACTTTGGGGCGGCTCCGTCTAGAATGGACAGGTATTAACAGTCAAAAGGGAGACATCGAAGAGGAAGGATGGATGGGCAAGGATCAATACAAGGAATGTCAGAACAGGTTCTGACATATATCCATATATGGATATATGCTTCCATCATACAGTGGAGAACGGAATCTCTGATCGTGAGTAAAATATAAAGCAGAAGTGAAGCCTCCTCCCCACTTCTGTTTAGTCTTTAAAGGGCAAATAACATGCATTTTAAAACTGCTTTTAATATTTAATAATCATATTGTCTATGTCCCTCAAAGTTATTTCTAATGGTTTGAGCCTCAATCACCACTCTGATATAACCAGGCCTTGTCATTTCTTTCTGGACTTTGAAAGCAGTTTTAGCTGCAGTACCACAATGTCCTGAGGTGGTGGGGGTGCTGATATGCAGATTATTTAATATTTGAGTCATTATAATACTGATGCTAGATAAAACCAGGCTTGTTTCCATTCCATGCCAGCTTGGAAAATCAACAATGGTGGACATTGTAAACAAGTGGAAATGCAAATTTGGAACTGAAGACTGAAGAGGAGGAATTATATGAGTAGGGTGACATTGATGACATCACGATGAGGCCAAAATCAGTCGAGCTGTTCCTGAGAGCAATTTCCATTAAAACACCCATATGACATGAAAGCCTGATTGTTCAAAATTGGTTATTTGTGGGGATAGAAAACACACATGGGAGCCCCAGAAACACAAAAGAAATTGAAAAAGTTGAATTTTATGTTATAGGTCCTTTAAAGGCGCACAAATGTATTCCAATATAAATCGAAATCATCTAAGCATATAGCTTGCTTCTTAGCAGAAATGGAAATTAAAAAATAAATTTATATTTTATAATATAAATAAAATGTATATTATATTTCCGTGAACGGAAATGGCAGCTCAGATTCTGGGAGGTGTAGTTCCACTCTATATAGCATTCGGAGAATGTAGAATAGTTGTCTGGCTACTCGAGACTAGGGAGCACTTGTTTTAAAGCGAACTTTAGCCGAGAGAGGCACCACCGAGCAGGACAAAGCGAGCGAGTCACTGTGCCGAATGTGCAAAGTCCCCCCCGCCCCTTAGTTTCTGTACCTCCGACATGTCTACACCGCCCGTCTCAGCCTATTATTGTTGTATATATTAAAACCTCTTGAGTCCCATTGCCCCCGCCGGTGGGGGCAATGGGGCTGTCCACCTCTGAGCAGCGCTCAGCGGGTCAATGGAGACCCAATTGGTCTCCGGTTCCAACTGCGGATTTTCCCCCTGGGGTTTAAGCCCATTTTGGGAAGGAACCCCTTTTGGTGTTTTAAACATTATGTTATAATTTAGCTATTGAAAAATAGCAGATGGGCCCAGGCCGTAGCGTAACGGTCTGGGCACCGGACTGGTAATCCAGTCGCAGTGTGCCGCGGGTTCGACTCCCGGACCCGACACGGCCTTTACTGCATGTCATCCCCCCAACTCTCTCCCGTTTCCTGTCAGCCTACTGTCTGTCCCTTCAAAAATCAATAAAAGGCTTAAGCCGCAAAAAAATATCTTAAAAAAGAAAAAAAAAAAAATAGCAGATGTACAAGCTCATAGCTTGTAGGTCTGCTATTTTTTTTAAAGTTATGAAAATTTCAGAAAACTGGAGGATTTAGAAGATTTTTTTTATTTTGAGTTCAGGCCTAAATTGGTTAATGTCTTGGACAGATACCGGAGATCCGTATAAACAGACATGTTGTCACTGCTGTTGCATCTTACTGGCTCACCTGCCAGTGAGGAGCCCCCACCGGGAGGACATACTGTTGCATCTTACTGGCTCACCTGCCAGTGAGGAGCCCCCACCGGGAGGACATACTGTTGCATCTTACTGGCTCACCTGCCAGTGAGGAGCCCCCACTGGGAGGACATACTGTTGCATCTTACTGGCTCACCTGCCAGTGAGGAGCCCCCACCGGGAGGACGTAGACTCGTAGAGCCTTCATCCTACTCCTCCCTCTCCTCCTCCAGGTGCCTCTGCCCCAAACTGGACACAAGAAGTCTCGAACAAAGACGGGAGTCAAAAACACAGTAGAACACGTAAAGCATGCTGCCCATATACAGAGATGTTTTTTAATCACATTAGAAGAAAAACAAAAATAACAAATTTCCAAATAAACACAAAGAGCATGAAGCCTAGATTTACGTTCCGTCACACAACCGACGTCGCACGGCAAAAACGGTCAGACCTACAAGGTCACGGCGTGTCGCATCCACGGCACGTTATGAGCTTGCAGGTCTGCAGTTTTTTGTCGCGCAATACCGCCTGTGCGACGAGCCACGAATCGGGGCTTTTAAGAGTGCATCAAACGAGAAGTGTCTTGGTTAGGGTGTAACCACATAAACAGTCTTTATTTATATATATATAGAATATGTATATATTTACTTATAGAACCAATTATCCCAACTTCTACAGCCGTGTACAGCCTCTGATTGTAAAACATTAATATACCAACGTCCCCTGGGTGAGAGAGAGAGAGAAAGTAGAGAAAGAGAGAGAGCCAGAGTGAGATGGAGAGAGAGAGATTTCTTCTCTCAACAGTCATCATATACGTTTAGAAAACCTATAAACCCACAGGCTGCTTGGTTTCTACAGGTTTGTACATCAGTGATGTATGACCATTACAAAAATAGGAATATAGCTGACGGCGGGGGAAGGGATGCATGGGGGGGGGTCTTTATGGTCACGCTGATGACGGCCAATCAGTGGCGTGCACTCCCCAAGATCAGGAAGAAAGAAAATCTGCCCCGAAGAGAGAAAGGAACAAACAAAAAACACGTGCACCCCTTCACCCGCCCCGGGATGGGCTATCCCAGAGTCCTCTAGTGCTGTACAGCCATCCAGCCCGGGGAAAAAAGGACATCGGTCATCAGCAGACCGGACTTAAAATGAAGTTCAGGATTTTATTTATTTATTTAAACCGTAAGAATTTAAACAAAAATCTTTAGAAAACAACAGAAGTACATTAATAATAAAACAATCTACCGGTAAACAGGGTTAGTGCATGGAGTGCAATAAGACCAGGGAGGAGGAGAGGAGATGAAGAGAAGATGATGTCGGCCGGCTTAAGAAGCACGATTTATACTTTGTCGTAAGACGACATCGCTTTGCCCAATTATTAGCGGGTCTACTAGCGAGTAGGACTTGTAGCTCTGCCATTTCAGGCACACGGCACCGCTGTACGTATGTGTTAGGTCAACAGAACACACCGCTGTACGTATGTGTTAGGTCAACAGAACACACCGCTGTACGTATGTGTTAGGTCAACAGAACACACCGCTGTACGTATGTGTTAGGTCAACAGAACACACCGCTGTACGTATGTGTTAGGTCAACAGAACACACCGCTGTACGTATGTGTTAGGTCAACAGAACACACCGCTGTACGTATGTGTTAGGTCAACAGAACACACCGCTGTACGTATGTGTTAGGTCAACAGAACACACCGCTGTACGTATGTGTTAGGTCAACAGAACACACCGCTGTACGTATGTGTTAGGTCAACAGAACACACCGCTGTACGTATGTGTTAGGTCAACAGAACACACCGCTGTACGTATGTGTTAGGTCAACAGAACACACCGCTGTACGTATGTGTTAGGTCAACAGAACACACCGCTGTACGTATGTGTTAGGTCAACAGAACACACCGCTGTACGTATGTGTTAGGTCAACAGAACACACCGCTGTACGTATGTGTTAGGTCAACAGAACACACTGCTGTACGTATGTGTTAGGTCAACAGAACACACCGCTGTACGTATGTGTTAGGTCAACAGAACACACCGCTGTACGTATGTGTTAGGTCAACAGAATAAAGAAGGGGAATTGGGGGGTGGGGAGGGGGTGTTAAGACTGAGCACAAAGTCGTGCCGCCACAGTCCTCAATTTGGCTGCTTGTTAGTGCGAGAGAGAGAGAGAGAGGACGAGAGAGGGTCAGAAGAAGATGAGAAGAGGTGCAGGGGGTGTTGATGGGAGTAGTGGCGGTTATTGCTGGGGCGTATTTTACGTCGTCCCCTGCCGGAGTTGCGGCGGCGGGGGAGAAAACACGAACGGGGGGGGGTGAGTGAGAAAGAGAGCAGGTTACTGCTGCGGGTAGTAGGGCTGTTGCTGGGGGGGCTGCTGGGGGTAGCCGGGGTAGGGCTGTCCGGTGGGGGGCGCTCCGGGGTAGCCCTGTTGTCCTGGCGCTGCCTGGTAGGGGTTGTAGCCCATGGGTTGCATCTGGTTGTACTGGCCGTAGGCAGCATAGGGGTTGTAGCCCATGGGCATCTGGTAGTACCTGTAGACACGCACGCACGAACACACACACACACACACACGACAAAGAGCAAGTCAAATAGGAAATATATTTGGGGGAGACCCGACAGGCGAATGGTTAGGGTGGATGCCACATGGGCTCAGCTAGACGGACTGAACGCAGTACAGTGCACACCTCCACAACAGGATGCAATTAACCATGCATACTGTGAGTTGTATTGCAATTTTTAACCCCGCACCGTATGCCATGAATTTAATTGTCACCTATGTTATAGGTCCGTGACAAACAGTGATCTACTGAACAATATCTTCTGGGCTGCGTTTGCAAACAGGCAGGAAAGGCAGAGGTGCTGACCATGGAGCAAAGTAGAGGCTGTACGACTGGACGCCACGATGCAGACAGTATTTCACCATAAAGCACAGTTTCAAACCCAACAGGTCTTCTTTAAAGCTGGATTTGCAACAACCTTGGGTTGCGTGCCAGTCAGTTATTATGATAATAGTCTCTCTTGAGCCAGGCTGGTGCCTCAGCCTCACACAACGTTTAAATGCTTTCGTCACACAGTCTGTGCAAAAGAAGCGTATCTATGTTCCCTGTGTTCTATGTTCCCTGCTTACAACACTAACCCCCTTTGGTAAGCGCCTATGTACAGTAAGTGGGGAACATAAAACTCTGGGGACATAGGGATGACCCCGCTGAAAACGATCAAGGGGCAAAGTGGATGTCTCACCCCCTCCCCTGTAAATCAACTTAAATCGCCGAATTAGTATTTGTCGACATATATAGCTTGATGCTTATCAGGGAATTATCATGGGAATTAAAGAATGTTTCAAAGATTTCTTTAAATACATTTTCGTGAACGGAAATGGCAAACAGATGACGCCTTCCTTTCTGGGCTTTCGTGAGGTATAGTTCCAGACCCCCTACATAGCATTCAGAATAGTTGTCTGGCTAGTGGCTACTCGAGACTATTATGATAATGACCACATGCTTTGTAATAAAGGTTAATAATAGATAAGGTTCATCACCATCCCATCAGATTGGGATGACACTAGTTATATTCCCTCACACGTAGGGAAACACACCAGCTTTCCAAAGGCCATACCTTACGTCAGCGGTACTCACTGGCTGGGACCACCCGGGGTAAGGGTGGTGGACCCGTACGCCTCTGGAAGAGGAGAGGATCACTTATTTGTAGATCAGGGATTCCCAACACCGCTCTACACTGCCCTTTTCTTGGCTGTCTTCTCAGATATTAATACCTGCGTCTCGATAACTCCACTCCTGTTCTGCTTCTGGATCCATTCTTCCTTTATTTGTGTGGGTCTTGATCAGCTGCCCATCAATGCACCGTCTTCTCCTTCATCTGTCTCTCCAAAAGCCTACATCCTTCCTTCCTTCTTTTTAATTTTCATCCCATGATTTTGTAACCCGTTTTTCACCCGGTGTCAATCGTCTAAGCTGTAATCCTGGGCGCTACTCTCCCTCTGCCAACCTGGGGAGAGCCCCGAACTGAGCTCATGCATCCTTCAATGCATGAGGAGTGAGCAGGCCGCTTCTTTTCACCTGACAGAGGGATACCGGGGAAACTCCCGGTATGCGTGGGAGGAACACCATATTCCAACCAGTTTGTTTCCCCTCCATCAGGCTGGCCAGGGGGAGGCAGTATAGAGACCAGGATTACTGCATGCTTTTTGTGAGGGTACCTACCCTAGGGGACAGGGGACACAGTGTGAGGGTACCTACCCTAGGGGACAGGGGACACGGGGATACAGGGACAACTTCTCCTTCTCTCTCTCCTCAATTCCTCCACCACCAAGACGTCCATCTAATCCACCAGCTGTAATAATGACCGTATCGTTACAATATGACGACGCACACCATTTCTACTGGTACTGGACCTTTTCTACTGGTACTAGACCATTTCTACTGGTACTAGCTTAGAGCAGTGGTTCTCAAAGGTGTGTGCCATGGTGTGCAAGTCCATGGGTGCCTTAGTCCGAAGACTTTGATCATATTTGGAAATGTATCCATATCACTTCCGTTCAACAACTTAGACTTGTCACCATCCTAGGCCATTCTTGAGTGAGAGAGCTTAAATAAACCAAGCCTGAAATAACCTGCATGACTTCTTACCTATATGACCTTCCAGTCAAACCTGATAAACCGACGGAATGAAAATGTGGCTTCTGTACATCTGGTAAAACCAATAAGGAGCACTGTAGTTACGTAATCCTAAAATGAGTCCCACCCGGCTCCAGGAAATGGACCGGGGCGTGTGTGTGTGACGGGACAACTTACGGGGCATATCCCTGGTAGGTGGGATACGGCGGTCCCTGCGCCTGGGTCATCGGGGCCATGGGGGCGCCCGTGGGAGGGGCGTTGGGCGGAGGGTTGCCGCCGGGCGCCGCGGAGGCAGCCTGCGGGGTGATGCTGGGTGGAGGTGGTCTGGCAGGAGGCTGGGGTTTGGACAGGGGCTGCTGCTGGGCCTGAGAAACACACACACGTGTCATCAAATTATTGGCTTAGGAATGCCACAAAAACAAACAAATATCTTCTAATTCAAGGCTCCATGGCGTGAGTAATCGACAGGAAAAAAGGCTTTTGGAGGTGAACTATCCCTTTAGTTTAAACTCTACTTGGACACATTTTTTCTGGCTACACCAAAACGGTTTACTTAAAATAACTGACCAACCAAGAGCTTGTAAATCTGCTATTATTTGGCTAATGTCTTCCCCAGAATAATATGGACGCTGGGGTTCAAGTGGTTTCCCAGAGAAATTACATCTGGCCAGTGGCCACAATAGATCACAGGATCTACTGGATGTGTCAAACTGACATATTGAGCCTATGACACACAGTGTGGCTTCCCCCCAGTAAGCTACCTTCACATTCAGTAGATCCTATGACACAGTGTGGCTTCCCCCAGTAGGCTACCTTCACATTCAGTAGATCCTATGACACACAGTGTGGCTTCCCCCCAGTAGGCTACCTTCACCTTCAGTAGATCCTGTGATCTTTCGTGGCCAGATGTAATTTCTTGGGGTCTAGTAGGACTATAGTAAATAATAAAATCGCTGTCAAATTTAGTAAACAAATACATATTTAGCCCCATGCTCGAATGCCCCCGCGTCAAAAACAGCCCAAAATGAAAGAAATCAGCAAATGAAACAAAGATTTACAGTAATTTACTCATCTTTTACTTTCTCTAATAACAACCTAAAGCATGAACCTTGGTTGAAAAAACCTAAAGTTGTCCATTTAATGAGGTAGCTTGTCTGCAGTATGTTAGTTTTGCTTGAAATGTGTAGTTTCTTCCGACGTGGACGGGCTCCTTACAAAGACTGTCCTGGGTGCGGGGGTGGGTCCGGGGGCAGCGGCCATGTTGCTCTGGTAGGCGGGAACGTTGATGGACGGGGCGCTGGGCTCCCGTGCGATGCTCTGCTGCAGCTCCCTGGTGGACAGCAACACAACATCAAACAGCTGTTCAACCTTTTGGAGCTGGTACACACATACAAACACACAGAGTGTTCTAATGGATTACGTACTTGAGCAGTTCATCCCTTTCTGTCTTGCGAGCGAAGACGATGTCACTGCACTTATTTTGGAACTTGAGCAGTATCTCTGTTAAGCCATTGTAGAACTGGGGGGGGGGGGGGTAAAAAGAACAAAGAACAAATAAATGAATACATAGCAAGTCAAGAGTGACCACAAAGGGCAACCCATGGCGAAAACAATTATTCTGGAGACATTGATTTCTGATGACCCTTGTGACACCGACCAAAATCATCTGGTTCCCTGCTGTACTTGGAGAGCCAAATATCTTCTGAGGTGGTACTTCAGTGTAAAAAGGTTGGGAACCAATGTGTTAAGAAACCTTGGTGCTGGCCTGGGCCGGCTGAGCACCAAGGCTGGTAATCCAGCCTGACAGCATGTCGCAGGTTCGAGTCCCGATCCCAACAACCTTTGCTGCGTGTCCTCTCTCCCCCTTTCCTGTCTAACTACTTCGAAATCTATCAATAAAGGCAAAAAGTCCCCAAAAAGATCTAAAAATAAATAAAAAAGATACCTTGGTGCCTTCGTGCAGATTGTTGCTGATCTCTACGTAGCTATCGTGGGCGGCGGCCAGCTTCTTCAGCACCTCCTCTCTGGCGTTCGCCTCCGTGTTGGACTGCTTCAGGCTGCTGAACTCCTGGTGGGACGTCTGAAAAGGGAAGGGCACAGTCTGTGTTTAATGTCAGAAAGGGAAGGGCACAGTCTGTGTTTAATGTCAGAAAGGGAAGGGCACAGTCTGTGTTTAATGTCACAAAGGGAAGGGCACAGTCTGTGTTTAATGTCAGAGAGGGAAGGGCACAGTCTGTGTTTAATGTCACAGAGGGAAGGGCACAGTCTGTGTTTAATGTCAGAGAGGGAAGGGCACAGTCTGTGTTTAATGTCACAGAGGGAAGGGCACAGTCTGTGTTTAATGTCAGAAAGGGAAGGACACAGTCTGTGTTTAATGTCAGAGAGGGAAGGGCACAGTCTGTGTTTAATGTCAGAAAGGGAAGGGCACAGTCTGTGTTTAATGTCAGAGAGGGAAGGGCACAGTCTGTGTTTAATGTCACAAAGGGAAGAGCACAGTCTGTGTTTAATGTCAGAGGGAAGAGCACAGTCTGTGTTTAATGTCAGAAAGGGAAGGGCACAGTCTGTGTTTAATGTCACAAAGGGAAGGGCACAGTCTGTGTTTAATGTCAGAGAGGGAAGGGCACAGTCTGTGTTTAATGTCAGAGGGAAGAGCACAGTCTGTGTTTAATGTCAGAGGGAAGAGCACAGTCTGTGTTTAATGTCAGAGAGGGAAGGACACAGTCTGTGTTTAATGTCACAAAGGGAAGGGCACAGTCTGTGTTTAATGTCAGAGAGGGAAGGGCACAGTCTGTGTTTAATGTCAGAGAGGGAAGGGCACAGTCTGTGTTTAATGTCAGAAAGGGAAGGGCACAGTCTGTGTTTAATGTCAGAGAGGGAAGGGCACAGTCTGTGTTTAATGTCAGAGAGGGAAGGACACAGTCTGTGTTTAATGTCAGAAAGGGAAGGGCAGAGTCTGTGTTTAATGTCAGAAAGGGAAGAGCACAGTCTGTGTTTAATGTCAGAGAGGGAAGGGCACAGTCTGTGTTTAATGTCAGAAAGGGAAGGGCACAGTCTGTGTTTAATGTCAGAAAGGGAAGGGCACAGTCTGTGTTTAATGTCAGAGAGGGAAGGACACAGTCTGTGTTTAATGTCAGAGAGGGAAGAGCACAGTCTGTGTTTAATGTCAGAAAGGGAAGGGCACAGTCTGTGTTTAATGTCAGAGGGAAGGGTACAGTCTGTGTTTAATGTCACAAAGGGAAGAGCACAGTCTGTGTTTAATGTCAGAGAGGGAAGGGCACAGTCTGTGTTTAATGTCAGAGGGAAGAGCACAGTCTGTGTTTAATGTCAGAGGGAAGAGCACAGTCTGTGTTTAATGTCAGAGAGGGAAGGGCGCAGTCTGTGTTTAATGTCAGAAAGGGAAGGGCACAGTCTGTGTTTAATGTCAGAAAGGGAAGGGCACAGTCTGTGTTTAATGTCAGAGAGGGAAGGGCACAGTCTGTGTTTAATGTCAGAGAGGGAAGGACACAGTCTGTGTTTAATGTCAGAAAGGGAAGGGCAGAGTCTGTGTTTAATGTCAGAAAGGGAAGAGCACAGTCTGTGTTTAATGTCAGAGAGGGAAGGGCACAGTCTGTGTTTAATGTCAGAAAGGGAAGGGCACAGTCTGTGTTTAATGTCAGAGAGGGAAGGGCACAGTCTGTGTTTAATGTCAGAGAGGGAAGGACACAGTCTGTGTTTAATGTCAGAAAGGGAAGGGCAGAGTCTGTGTTTAATGTCACAAAGGGAAGGGCACAGTCTGTGTTTAATGTCAGAAAGGGAAGGGCACAGTCTGTGTTTAATGTCAGAAAGGGAAGAGCACAGTCTGTGTTTAATGTCAGAAAGGGAAGGGCACAGTCTGTGTTTAATGTCAGAGAGGGAAGGGCACAGTCTGTGTTTAATGTCACAAAGGGAAGGGCACAGTCTGTGTTTAATGTCACAAAGGGAAGGGCACAGTCTGTGTTTAATGTCAGAAAGGGAAGGACACAGTCTGTGTTTAATGTCAGAGAGGGAAGAGCACAGTCTGTGTTTAATGTCAGAAAGGGAAGGGCACAGTCTGTGTTTAATGTCAGAGGGAAGGGTACAGTCTGTGTTTAATGTCAGAGAGGAAACGGCACAGTCTGTGTTTAATGTCAGAGGGAAGGGTACAGTCTGTGTTTAATGTCAGAGGGAAGAGCACAGTCTGTGTTTAATGTCAGAGAGGGAAGGACACAGTCTGTGTTTAATGTCACAAAGGGAAGGGCACAGTCTGTGTTTAATGTCAGAGAGGGAAGGGCACAGTCTGTGTTTAATGTCAGAGAGGGAAGGGCACAGTCTGTGTTTAATGTCAGAAAGGGAAGGGCACAGTCTGTGTTTAATGTCAGAGAGGGAAGGGCACAGTCTGTGTTTAATGTCAGAGAGGGAAGGACACAGTCTGTGTTTAATGTCAGAAAGGGAAGGGCAGAGTCTGTGTTTAATGTCAGAAAGGGAAGAGCACAGTCTGTGTTTAATGTCAGAGAGGGAAGGGCACAGTCTGTGTTTAATGTCAGAAAGGGAAGGGCACAGTCTGTGTTTAATGTCAGAAAGGGAAGGGCACAGTCTGTGTTTAATGTCAGAGAGGGAAGGACACAGTCTGTGTTTAATGTCAGAGAGGGAAGAGCACAGTCTGTGTTTAATGTCAGAAAGGGAAGGGCACAGTCTGTGTTTAATGTCAGAGGGAAGGGTACAGTCTGTGTTTAATGTCACAAAGGGAAGAGCACAGTCTGTGTTTAATGTCAGAGAGGGAAGGGCACAGTCTGTGTTTAATGTCAGAGGGAAGAGCACAGTCTGTGTTTAATGTCAGAGGGAAGAGCACAGTCTGTGTTTAATGTCAGAGAGGGAAGGGCGCAGTCTGTGTTTAATGTCAGAAAGGGAAGGGCACAGTCTGTGTTTAATGTCAGAAAGGGAAGGGCACAGTCTGTGTTTAATGTCAGAGAGGGAAGGGCACAGTCTGTGTTTAATGTCAGAGAGGGAAGGACACAGTCTGTGTTTAATGTCAGAAAGGGAAGGGCAGAGTCTGTGTTTAATGTCAGAAAGGGAAGAGCACAGTCTGTGTTTAATGTCAGAGAGGGAAGGGCACAGTCTGTGTTTAATGTCAGAAAGGGAAGGGCACAGTCTGTGTTTAATGTCAGAGAGGGAAGGGCACAGTCTGTGTTTAATGTCAGAGAGGGAAGGACACAGTCTGTGTTTAATGTCAGAAAGGGAAGGGCAGAGTCTGTGTTTAATGTCACAAAGGGAAGGGCACAGTCTGTGTTTAATGTCAGAAAGGGAAGGGCACAGTCTGTGTTTAATGTCAGAAAGGGAAGAGCACAGTCTGTGTTTAATGTCAGAAAGGGAAGGGCACAGTCTGTGTTTAATGTCAGAGAGGGAAGGGCACAGTCTGTGTTTAATGTCACAAAGGGAAGGGCACAGTCTGTGTTTAATGTCACAAAGGGAAGGGCACAGTCTGTGTTTAATGTCAGAAAGGGAAGGACACAGTCTGTGTTTAATGTCAGAGAGGGAAGAGCACAGTCTGTGTTTAATGTCAGAAAGGGAAGGGCACAGTCTGTGTTTAATGTCAGAGGGAAGGGTACAGTCTGTGTTTAATGTCAGAGAGGAAACGGCACAGTCTGTGTTTAATGTCAGAGGGAAGGGTACAGTCTGTGTTTAATGTCACAAAGGGAAGGGCAGAGTCTGTGTTTAATGTCAGAGAGGGAAGGGCACAGTCTGTGTTTAATGTCAGAGAGGGAAGGGCACAGTCTGTGTTTAATGTCAGAAAGGGAAGGGCACAGTCTGTGTTTAATGTCAGAGAGGAAAGGGCACAGTCTGTGTTTAATGTCAGAAAGGGAAGGGCACAGTCTGTGTTTAATGTCAGAGAGGGAAGGGCACAGTCTGTGTTTAATGTCACAAAGGGAAGGGCACAGTCTGTGTTTAATGTCAGAAAGGGAAGGGCACAGTCTGTGTTTAATGTCAGAGAGGGAAGGACACAGTCTGTGTTTAATGTCAGAGAGGGAAGGGCACAGTCTGTGTTTAATGTCAGAGAGGGAAGGGCACAGTCTGTGTTTAATGTCACAAAGGGAAGGGCACAGTCTGTGTTTAATGTCAGAGAGGGAAGGACACAGTCTGTGTTTAATGTCACAAAGGGAAGGACACAGTCTGTGTTTAATGTCAGAGAGGGAAGGGCACAGTCTGTGTTTAATGTCAGAGGGAAGGGCACAGTCTGTGTTTAATGTCAGAGAGGGAAGGGCACAGTCTGTGTTTAGTGTCAGAGAGGGAAGGGCACAGTCTGTGTTTAATGTCAGAGAGGGAAGGGCACAGTCTGTGTTTAATGTCAGAGAGGGAAGGGCACAGTCTGTGTTTAATGTCAGAGAGGGAAGGGCACAGTCTGTGTTTAATGTCACAAAGGGAAGGGCACAGTCTGTGTTTAATGTCAGAAAGGGAAGGGCACAGTCTGTGTTTAAGTCTGAAAGGGAAGGGCAGAGTCTGTGTTTGACCAGCACAAGTGACAGCTAGCTCTCACCTAGACATTCTTTGCTCTGGGGTCAGTGGCTGAAAAGCATGCTTTACCAATTCCGTCTGGGCCATCTTAATGCAGGTTATAAAATATAAAACTCTAGGGCTGCAACTATCACTATAACAATAATGAATTCCGATATGACACAAATGTCTTTTTATGTTTCAGTTATTTGTCAAATCTGCCCTTTGCTTCTTTTTATTGATTACCAGGCAAACAGAAATGTATTCTTTATTTATATGTTCCCAAGTTCAATGCCAAAAAACACAATTATTTGTGTGACAATTAATCGTCAACATGAATTTGTAATGGTATAAGCCCTACCTACATCTGTGTGTGTGTGTGTGTGTGTGTGTGTACCTGGACGTGTCCCAGCAGGTCCTCCTGCGTGCGGAGGCTGGCCTGTACCCTCTGGTTGTGTGTGTGTGTGTGTACCTGGACGTGTCCCAGCAGGTCCTCCTGCATGCGGAGGCTGGCCTGTACCCTCTGGTTGTGTGTGTGTGTGTGTGTATGTGTACCTGGACGTGTCCCAGCAGGTCCTCCTGCGTGCGGAGGCTGGCCTGTACCCTCTGGTTGTAGGCGCCATAGAGCTGGTCGAGCTGCGACAGCGACAGCTGCTCCTCGTTGATGGCTCCGTCCTGGGACAGCGCCGTCAGGAAGCAGGAGGACATGTCAAAGGTCACCGCCTTGATCTCCCCCTCCAGCACCTCCCTCTCCCGCTTCACCTCGTCCAGCTGGGACAGCTGTGCCCGCAGCACGTTCACTACCTGGAGAGGACACACACACACACACACACACGGTCAGAGCACGTTCACTACCTGAAGAGGACGGACACACACACGGTCAGAGAAAAGATCATTCTCTCAAGCCAGACAACTCTTCCATTATCCTTAACCCATTTAGGCCTGACCTCGAAATCAAAAAGAAAAATGTCTGAAATAAATATTTTCACCTCAAAAATAGCAGACCTACAAGCTCGTAGCACGCCACTCGGTGGCGCGCTATGAGCTTGTAGATCTGCTATTTTTCAATAGCTAAATTATAACATAATGTTTAGAATACCGAAAGGGGTTCCCGCCCAAAATGGGTTAAAACGCTACTGAAGAGTAGCCTTGTAAAACGTTCTGCACTGCAACGTTCGTCATTTCAGAATTGCGATTTCCGCCTAAATTATGAAGAAAAAAAAAACTCTTTATAATTAATAGCATTATTATAACCTTTTTTTAACCAGTAGAGACAGGCGGGCAGGTCACAAAAGACTAGTCTCGCGTGGCCAGAATGTTGCCTCCCACAATGTTCAAATGCTTCCGGTCATACAGTCTGGAGCAAGGAAGTTCTGTTGATGATCAAGCGATAAAGCGAATGTTAAGCCTCCTCCCCAATTCCCTTTTGTCTTTACAGTCACGCAAATGTATCCCAATATATATCACAATCATCTAAGCAGGTATACTGTAGCTTGCTGCCTTAGCAGAAATGGGAAAAAAAACAGATGCCAGCTTCCCGTCTGGGATTTCAGGACTCCAGACTCTACATAGCATTTGGAGATTGTGGAATGGTTGTCTGGCTACGCGTGATTGCAAAAGACATAAAAGGACTATAATGTAGCCTCATGCATTACAAGGCGTCGCAATGCAATTAGCGTTGCAATGCAATTAGCACACAATGCAATTAGCACACAATGCAATTAGCACGTGTAGAACGATTCATTGTTTTGGTGCATGACTCTGGCGTTGAACACTAATGAATCTAAATAAATCAGACATAACTCTAACCCTGAGAGCTAAATATCTAATCCTAACCCCAACCTGAATTGTAAACCTCTGATTTTTTTTTTTTTTACCACAAATCAAGCATTTCTCTTGTGAGGACCAGCTGTCTCTTTCCCAAATTCTACGACACTTGCTGGGAGATTTGGCCCTCACAAGTATAGCAATACAAGTACACACACACACACACACACACACACCTCGCTGCCCTGCAGGGTCTTGGTGGGGTTGGCAGAGGGGATGGCAGCTACCAGCTCGTTCTCTGGTTTGCACAGCAGGGCGATCATGTCACAGTGGGTGTTGTAGCGCTCGCGCACCATCTGGTCCGCCTGGGTGGCCTTGTCCAACGCACCGCGGAAGTTAGTGCCCTCTGGAGGCCAGGCGCGGAGGGGAGGGGAGGAGGAGAGGAGGAGAGGTGGATGGAAATGGTTTCCGCTGCAGTTATATGCATGTCGTATCGTTGCCGTCAGGCAGAAAACTCTAATCTCCATATTTAACCCATTTAAGACAGAGACCAGATTCTACAAAATGTCTTGTTTCTATATCAGTGGTTCTCAAACTATTTCATGTCAAGGACCCCCAGAATTATATGTATGTGGCCACCGACCCCCATCTGAAAACATGTTGTTCCAAAGACCCCCCTCCCTTTTGTAGGGCTTTTTTTGTGAATTAATGCCCTACTTGATCATACTACAGCGTCGCACAAAAGTATCAAAAGAAACATATCTACAATAGCTTGAAACACATTGCGTTTTGAGCTCGTCAACCGGCAACTTTTTCTGTTTTTGAATTTGAATCTGACAAAAAGTAACAGTTTTGGATATATGAGGTTTCCACCCCGACAGAGACAATATATACATAATATAACTGCACTGATGAAAAAAATCACTAATCATACTACTATGCTAAAGTTTTGTTTTGTGTGTGTGTGTGTGTGTGTACCTGCTCGGAGGGGCTTGTAAAGGTCTCCAGAGGGGGTTCTGTTCCAGCGCTGGCTGAACTTGGCTCTGAGATCGCTGTCTGTGGTCTCTTCATCATCCAGCATCTTCAGAGACTGATGGACAGACACACACATCAGTGCTTAGTAATAGTCACTCCGCTCCACAGGAAATGATGTTCTCCTCTAAATGATGTTCTCCTCTGATTGAATGTAAACCTATCTGTCTCTAATGGTACTTATGTCTGTCTCTCCTATGAGAGACAGACAGAGTAGAAATTTGTTTTGGTATTTTATCATGATCATTAGTGAGGACCATTTATATGAAGATAGGTTGGAAAGGGGTGAAGTGTTCCTTCCTTGCGTACGGTTACGGTGAACTTTTGAGGGTAGAGCGGCATGTCAAGGTCAAGACTTGTAGTTTGTGAAAGTCAAGGTCCTCGCGCACTGCCAGGAGTGTTTGATTGGTGCAATTAATCTGCATTAATTCAAACTGCTGTTTGTGTGACGCGTATACGATTCACGACACGACATCCGTCACGCTCCGGGTGTGTTAACGACCTCTAGGCTCAACTAGAGGCCATGATAGGAACTCGAGATACGGCCAAGCTACACCAGGCAATTTTGCGCGCGTGCGTATGCGTTTACTGCGCGCGTACAGTGCGTTTGGATAGGACCAATATATGTCAATGATACCAGCTACACCAGACGCACGGATACCACGGGCCGTCCTACGCGTGCTCTAAAAATAGGATCGGTTAAAAAAAAATTTACGTACGTATGCCCCCATGCCCACGTATATATATATCCTCCCGGAAGGTCCCGCACAAATCTTCCGTGCGCCACAGATCTGGTGTAGCCGGGGCATTTCGCACGCATACTTTGTGCGCGCAGTGCGCTTACGTCAAACGCACACATGCCCGGTGTAGCTTGGCCGATAAAGAGAGCTACCATCGAGAATGATAGTTTCCCAAACACTGGGTCGGGATTTTGTTTCCTACATTTGTTTTTTTATTATCATCATTTCAAAACATTTTCAAAAAACATTCCCAAAAGAGCAGAACTTTACATGAATTAAAAACTAAATCCAATGATTTTTTTTCAGTAATGTCATGAAGAAATAAAAGACAAATCAAAGAAATTCCATAAATTAGAACAAATATTTAAGAAGTAGTGAGAATAAGACGATCTACAAGCTCACAACATGGCGCAAAGCAACACATTGCGAGCTTGTGGATCTGCTATTTTCACTAGTTTGGGTCCCGGGTGAATATCTCATTTCTGTTTTGGGTCACCGCCTGAAAAGTTTAGGAACCACTGTGATAGTGCATACTGTGTGTGTGTGTGTGTGTGTGACACTGTGTGTGTGTGTGTGTGTGTGTGTGTCTGTGTGTGTGTCACCACCTAACCTCATCCAGGATCTCTCTGTTGCGGGTCAGCAGTTCCGGCAGGTCTCTGATCAGCTGTTCGATGCTCTGCAGCCCCCCCTGCTGGACGACGCCTCTGGCCTTCTCTGCGATGGACTGTGGGATGGAGTCTCCAGACAGGTCCTCCAGGGCGGCGGGCAGGTTCAGGGACGCCAGCACCCTGTCGCACAACAATATCCATTAACCCATTTAGACCAGCACTCTCATTAACCCATTTAGACCTGAGCAGACGGTTTTCTGAAAAACCCCTGTTTCTAATGTCAGTCATTCTCAAACTTGTTCATGTTAAGGAGCCCCACAATTATATGTATTTGGCCGCCGACCCCCATCTGAAAATATGTTGTTCCAGGCACCGCCCAGAAGCAAAGAGAAAACGTTTCGCTCTGAAAGAATATATTCAATCCTTTCGCACAGACACAACAATATCCATTAGTACCAGTAACGCATTTAGACCGGCTGTCCTTTCGCACAGACACAACAATATCCATTAGTACCAGTAACGCATTTAGACCGGTGTTAAAGAGAGCTGGCTCTCATCACCCTCTACTCCTGAACACTGGTCTACTCCTGTTTGCTAAGCAGTATAGTAGCCCAGTATGCCAGGACCTCTCCTCCTGAACACTGGTCTACTCCTGTTTGCTAAGCAGTATAGTAGCCCAGTATGCCAGGACTTTCACTGTCTTCTCTTCGTCTCAAAATAGCTGTGCTACAAATCACTAGTAGCGAAGGTGTTCAAAACACCTCTTCGAAAGATAAACCCATTACAAGTGGCTTCCACTTGTACATGACATGTACATTTTAGTACTGTATAGCTCCCCTTCAGAGCTGTTGTGTGACGTGCGCACAATATTATGTTTTATTAAATATGCCAGCTTATAATATTATGCTATAACACCTTTGACTCATTCTGTAGCCCGGCGACACACCATTTGTGCGACAAAAAACTAACACACTGTGTAAAGTACACAGACTCCGTTACCCGCCGCTGATAGCCTGCTTGTACGAGGCTATCAGGAGCGACCCCAATTAAAACCATCCTATCTGTAGCGTGTTCACAAGCACAAGTTTATGTTTATATCGGGGTGCGCCCGGATCCCCATACCTTGCCGTCTTCCTCCCCGCTCGGGGGAAAGATAAACACTGGCAGGCTGTCACTAAGAATTAGGTTGTTAAATCAAACTAAACTTACCCCACGGAGTGACAGGAAAAACACGGGAACAAAACGGACATACTGTATTATTGACTAATCAATAACACGGGAGACCATCGTAGATTACACTGAAGTATAAAAAATATGTTTATTCAAGTCAAATCAAATTAATTTACAAAATAGTGAAAAGATAGGAGGCGGAGGACTCAGAAGAGAGTCCTCGGTGAGCCTGCAAAAATTAACAAGTACAACTCCCTATTCTGGTTATCTGGCTGATAAAGTTTAGAGGCGCGCAAGCAAAAGTCTTCTGGCTGAACAAAGGCAGATTCATACTTTTAACCAAAAGCATCACGTTTAGAGTTACGCCCCGTCCAGGCGTGCTCATAGCAAGGGGCACGAGCGAACACGTCCGTGGACACGCATCTGTCCAGCGTGAACGCGTAAAGGGTTCATTCAGTTCATTTCTAACCAAGGTCAACAGCGTGAACGCGTAAAGGGTTTCTCCAGTTCAATTCTGGGTTACTTCAGTTCATTACTGCTGCTATAGGAGAAACACAATATACACAGCGACTGCAATAATGTAATGAATGCATACAGATTTACAGATCAAAAACACTGTTTCATGAGTATAATACATGTGGGGTCAGAACACATCATTAAAACAGTATTAAAGTAACACAATAGGTGAAAGTCATGTGCATTGTGTGTCACACGAGCATAATGTCCTCGTTACTGAGACGCTCAGGGGTGGAGATCTTAGGGGCCACACTGGCGTCACTGGTTCGCCACTCACGACAACCGGCCCTTAAGACCGGCTGCCGCGGCAGCGTTACTTTAAGCCGGGAATGCGCGCACGTCTCCTTGTAGTCTATTTCGGTACTTTTCCAGATTCAATTCTATGACATTTCTCAGAAAGATATAGGCTTTTTAGTTTTTAAACGTTATCACCAAGGTTCTATAACCGTAACTGAGAGAAAATGTCTGCAAAAGCAGAAAGCCTGCACACTCCAGATTAGATGAAAGTCTTTTGGTGCCGGGCTCGATAATGCAATAGAAGTGAAGACATAGCCAGCACACAATGCATGTCCTTGTGAAGATGACATGTATTGTGTTGGCCAGAGCATACGAGTGGAGTGGAGTGAGTTTGATAAATAAATAATAACAATTGATCATTCTATTGTGCCCCTATTCCAGCGCCCAGGCCATTGAACAACCACACAGAGGGTCAAACACACAGAACGTACCCGTTGCAGAAGTTGGTGGTTGAACCACCACACAGAGGGTCAAACACACAGCGTACCCGTTGCAGAGGTTGAACCACCACACAGAGGGTCAAACACACAGAACGTACCCGTTGCAGAGGTTGGTGGTTGAACCACCACACAGAGGGTCAAACACACAGCGTACCCGTTGCAGAGGTTGAACCACCACACAGAGGGTCAAACACACAGCGTACCCGTTGCAGAGGTTGAACCACCACACAGAGGGTCAAACACACAGCGTACCCGTTGCAGAGGTTGAACCACCACACAGAGGGTCAAACACACAGCGTACCCGTTGCAGAGGTTGAACCACCACACAGAGGGTCAAACACACAGAACGTACCCGTTGCAGAGGTTGAACCACCACACAGAGGGTCAAACACACAGCGTACCCGTTGCAGAGGTTGAACCACCACACAGAGGGTCAAACACACAGCGTACCCGTTGCAGAGGTTGAACCACCACACAGAGGGTCAAACACACAGCGTACCCGTTGCAGAGGTTGAACCACCACACAGAGGGTCAAACACACAGCGTACCCGTTGCAGAGGTTGAACCACCACACAGAGGGTCAAACACACAGAACGTACCCGTTGCAGAGGTTGAACCACCACACAGAGGGTCAAACACACAGCGTACCCGTTGCAGAGGTTGAACCACCACACAGAGGGTCAAACACACAGAACGTACCCGTTGCAGAGGTTGAACCACCACACAGAGGGTCAAACACACAGAACGTACCCGTTGCAGAGGTTGAACCACCACACAGAGGGTCAAACACACAGAACGTACCCGTTGCAGAGGTTGAACCACCACACAGAGGGTCAAACACACAGAACGTACCCGTTGCAGAGGTTGGTGGCCTCCCTCATGGTTCCCACCAGTCTGTTGATGGTCTCCGCCTTCCTCTGTCCGTACACGCTCATGGACTGCTGCACGGCCATGGGAACCATCTTCTCAAACAGGTCTGGAGGACAAACGCATTGGATGAAAGCTAAATACAATCTCACGACTGAGAAATGTTTGTATGTCCTAACTAATGTGCGACTTGTGAAACAGTGTGAAAGGAGCCCCTTACACTAGCGCTGATTGCTAAACAATTAACACAGTATGTAAAGTGATGATGTTTTAGTAATATTGCTCCTCCTGTTCTACATGCTGCGAACCAGGTGAAGAAATCACAGTCTGAGGCTTTAACTTTATGAACCATTAGGGTTTGATGGAAAATTATTCTAGTTTGACCACATCAAATGCTCTAATCTTCAGATTAAAATAGTGTGTATTTTGCATCCCAAAACGCAGTTTATAGTTCAGGGACGCAATAAAACAACAACCTCTGCATCCACAGGATATGCACTACTGTACTATTGTACTGTTTTTTTATTCTAGTTTACCTTGCTAGCTTTAGTTATAATAATAATTTATTCTTGTTTTCTACATGAATAATAATAACCACATTATAACCATTATAAAATGAAATGGGAGTTAAATGCTGCAATTTGCTAAATATGACTCCTAACGTCGTTGAAGTGGGACTCATAAAATGTCCCTGGGACTCATTTAAAAGACCATCCCTGCATCCCGGGACTCATTACATTGAAAACCTATTCACATCACTGAATCTTTATAAAAGAAATTACCGAAAATAGCCCATCTACAAGCAGGTGTTGAGACGAGCTCTCAAATCGCTTGTAAGATCGGCTATTTTCGCTGCGCAACACGTTTCCATAGAAGACATGAATGGCTTTGGCAACACATCTCAAAGCTTGTGACCTGTGATCTGAGCCCCGGCATCTTACCCGTGAACTTCTGACTGAGGGGGGGTGTGATGACGGTGGCCTTGACCAGCGCTGCCTTGCCGATGTGCTCCAGGTCCTTGACCTCGGGCACGCGGTCGTGGTAGATGAAGTCGTTGTCCTTCTTGGCGGCGGCCAGAGCGCGGTTGATCTTGTCGCTCAGGTCCTTGACGCTCACGTACTCGTCGTAGCGAGACGCCACCGTCTTCACCAGCTCCGCGGCGTGCTGCGAGTGGGAGGGATGAAGTAAACATGTAGCCCTCTCAATTCAAATGGAGCTTTATTGACATGAGAAAACATACTGACTGTTTACATTGCTAAAGCGTGTATAGAAATATAATAAAAACAGTTGAAAATGAGGAAGGTTTTTACAGTTGGAGGGGGTACTGTAAGGCATTGTGTAAATAGAGCAATTGCGTCGTTATATGCATGTAAAGCTTTATGAAACAACTGAATTTAAATAGTATACAAAAAAAGCCTCAGATTTAAAATGTGTTTAAAAGGTAGCAGTAGGTCTAGCGGTCTACTCTTCTACACTTAAGGTCCCTGGGACACTGCTGCGTTTTTTGGATTTTTTAGAAGCGTATTTCCGTCAGTTTTCCAAAAAACGCATTCAGTCTGCAAGGACAAAAGGTATGTCGGTGAACATGTTTCGTCATAGTTTTAGTTGACGAGATAAACACTAGTGCGGTGGGGCGTACCTGCAGGCGCGCGATCTCCTCTCCGAATCGTTTCTTCTGCTTGGCCAGGATGCTCTGGTGCAGCTCGGCGTTGGCCTGCATGATGCAGTGCTTAGCCGCCAGCACGGGCAGCACTTCCTGAAAATAAAAATACTGACCAGGGAGAGCCAACCACAGAGCAACACACACACACGACACCAACACACACGGATATATCCACACACACACACACACACATATACACACACACGCGCGCGATGGCAAGGCAAACCACGAAACGGCACGGCACACAGACAGCGAGGTCAAACCACAAATGACACGCCACGGAAGCACAAAAAACAAACAAGCACAAGCGGTAAGGAGGAGTGCACATACAGCCACACAGACACGCGCACACACACATGCACACAATCACCACCACCACCACCACCACGAGGGATGCATAAAGAAAGGAAGACAGCGAGAGAGAAAACAGAACAGGCCATGAGTGTTTAACCTTTCAGCAACATCCGCTCAACCTGCATCAAACGTTCCATGGCCATCGGCTTGTGTGCGTGCTCGCTGCGTGCGCGTTGCGTGCACGTTGTGTGCGTGTCAGCGTGTGTAATTATATTCACATCTGTTTATCAGGAAAACAAAGTGAATAGAGGCTGAATTTTAAATGTTTGTTAAAAAGCAGGAAGTGGTTTTCCTGTCGTCCGTGACCTGGGAACGCCCCAGATAATTGTTTACAATTGTAAACAATGATCTGGGGCTTCTTCTATTCTTGTAAACTTTAAAAGAATAGAAGAATTGGGAGGTCAAATACATACCCAAACCTTGAATAATTGTGGATTCAACCACAGCAGCGCTGTGTAGCCTGCGTTCGGGGTAGGCGACTGCCCGGATATAACGTTACAGAGTCTGACCATTGTTCTCGTAATCTCGTTACCCAATGTGCATCATTTCCTAATTTGAACCTACCCCCAAAGAAAAGGAATTCCAGTTTCACAGGCCTTTCTCGAATGGTGATCAAGCATCTTTACAGTATCAACTTGTTCTTATCGGTCTAAAAAGTGTTTGTTTGTGTGTGTGTGTGTGTGTGTGTGTGCGGTGCGTGCATGCGCATTGGCCATGCTGTGAGAACGTCGTCAGTAAGCCGTTATCAGAATTCAGAACACCTTCATTAGACGCTACCAAATAGACCCCGCCTCCCCATCAAAGGTGGTGAGAAAGATCGCAATGCAGTTTTAATGGTAATCATCATAACAGAGACCCAATCAGAATGAGGAGGACAGGACAGCAAACAAAGAGACCAATGAGGACAGAGAGAAGTTGTGATGGGGACAGGCCCACGCCCAGAGTGCCAGGCTGCTGCAGTGCTGCACTTTATCTCAAATACACACATCATACAGTATGTACTAATGCACAGTCATCTCAAATACACACATCATACAGTATGTACTGATGCACAGTCAGTCACACACACACACACACACACACACACATGGACGGTCAAACATACCCAGAGCACCTCTGCACTGAATGGGACATCAGACTATTGATTGGTCTAAGTAGGTGAGATACTGTCCTACCGACGAGGTGTTGTGTCGGTATTCTGTGGGCTACTATTTGTGGCCGATAAAGTATAGTTTTTGACCGTGATGGAGGTCTCAGGTGAACTTGAGCCGCAACACAGAGCGAGTTGCAGTGCCGAACGTTGTAGAGACTGCATGGTGTTTTGTGGAGACTGGCCAGAAAGCCATCATCAACCCATAGAATAACTGGTAGGTCAGTATTTCACCTACTTAGACCAATCAATAGCGTGATTAAACGTGATAAATGTCCCATTCTGTGCATTGACCCATTCGAAGGCGCTGCCCAGACTCTCAACAACAATGTTGAGATATCCCATTATTTATTTTTATGTAGTTTCCTACGTTTTGTAGGAATTTTTAAATTCATAAAAAAATCTAAAATGTTCACGAGTTAAAAAACTAATTCAAACTTTTTTTCAAAATAATTCCATAAAAAAAAAAACAATAGTAGTGAAACTAGCAGATCTACAAGATCACAACATGTCTCATTGCAATGTGTTGTGAGCTTGTAGATCGGCTAGTTTCACTATAGTTTGGGTCCCGGGGAGATTTCTCTTCTGTGTTTGGAGCTAAAATATTTGGGAAACACTGCTCTACAACACTGTAAATGCAGTGATAGTCTCAACAGAACACGTTCTGTGTGTGTGCGTGCATGCGTGTTTGTGCGCTGTACATACCTTAGGAAGATTCTCTTTGTACTGACATTGCTTGAACGCGTCGCCATAGAAATCTGCTGCCTGATTGGCTAACTTAGCGATGCTGGCATCTTTCATTTTGTCTGTTGGAGAGAAGAAATAAGAATACACAAGAGAGAATAAACAACAATACACAAGAGAGAATAAACAAGAATACACAAAGCCAGTGTTGGAGTTGCAAAAAGGCAAGCGTATGTATTTAACCACTTTCAACCGGGCATCCATATTTTTGGGCAAGTCATTGTAGGCAAAATCTTAAATAATCTTCCCCAAACTAAAAATAGGCAATCTACGTCACGGTGCTTTGTGAGTTTGAAGATTTAGTTGTACAATTTGTTGTACGATACAAGTAGTATATACTGTATAATTATATACTTAGTGGTTAACAGTCTTTGGACGATGTGCTGTGGTTTAATGCAGGTTTATTTAGCTATGGACATGTGCACATACAGAATTATTATGACTATTTGGCTATGGACATGTGCACATACAGAATTACAACACAACCTCTCCAGTCTTTCAGAGCAGCGTGTGGCCGTGTTGCCCTGATGTGTACTGCAGAGCTTTTACATTCGCTAAACAGCAGTGAATGCAACTAACTGTATGGCCACTGCACAAATTCACCACCACGTGGGTGCGCTAATCAAATCCAACAGAGAAGGCCATAAACTGTAGACATAACAGACTGTAAGACTTCTTAAGTGCAACACTGGCACACAAGGGTGAGATGTCTGCTGTGGTTGATGTCCTTGCAGCCTTTTAGCAGCTGATCTAATGTACTGACTGAGTACACTTTACAGAGAGTCTACTTTTGAGCAGACATTAATAAATAACAGACATCGATGCAGTCGAACCCTTGGCCTGTAACATTGCTGTAAAAACCACTGTAGGAGGTTGGAGGCTCTACAACTCCATGCAAATATTCTCAATGCAAATGTTGTCAGATGTCACGGCTATCTCCCGCTGTGAGAAAATGAAATACAGTTGCTTACACACTATTCGACCTGGGTGGTGTCTTATTTCCTCTCACAAAATGAACAGCTTTACGGAATATGTTTTATACCAAATTTACAATACACTACAATACACAGGCCAGAACAGTACCGTCCTAGTTCCCATCCACAGGCCTTCCAAAAATCTTGTTTTTAGGGCCGATTTCACAGGAGGAAAAAGTTGGCTCCATGCAAGAGGTTGATGCCAACAATAGTTGTCAACAAGTTGAATGATGATAAATTTGCAGCAGGAAGAACCATGTTGTACCGTACTACTGACTGACTCATCTGATTATATCTCTGTTCAAAGTAAAAGAATATGGAATCCGTCACAGAGCCGTGAAATATGAATATGCCTCATAGGCACGATCCTTTTCCTCCTTTATGAACACTCCATCAAGTCTCGCTTAATAATACCGCTGCCATAGCGTTATCAGAGCTATGCTTTTCCCACGACGGGAACCAACTTCCCTCATGCAAGGGTCCATGGCCCAATGTTCCATAAACTAAATATTAATTATATTAACCACATGAACCCTAGCTTCCCTATTCTGGGCATGTAGGTCAATCTAGCTCACAGATTAGCAGTTTTTGACAAAGGTGTAGAAAGGGGAAAAGGCAGTTAAATGATTGGAACAGATTGGAATGAGCTCCACATTCATCATTTTATAATGGTGTTGAGATGGATACCGACATCATGTATAAGTACCTGTGGTATAAATACCATACAACGGTTTCACAGCACAACCCGCGACTTCTTGTGTGACAGTGTGCACACATATCACAAACGGAGGGGAACAACAGTGGGACCTAGTTGTCTTGTGTCCTGGATGATCCACCCGGCCCGCAAGTAAAATTGCACAAACCTTAATTGTTCAATACTAGAGTGACAAACTGTGTTGGGTCTGCAGCACGTTTTATTATTTGCAGGGGGTGACTAAAGTGTAAAAAGTCACGTCCCAGCATTTTATGTGGGTAGTGTGTTACAAAATGCCCAGGTATATTTTTCCTTTTTAAATTCAATTGGTTCCACTCTTCAGCCTCCGAGCCCTTCGTCTACCGCACAACAGCCTGAAGCGCGTTGGGACTTCTCTTTGTGACCGTGTGAAAACCACAGATTTGAACCCACAACCTCAAGCGGTGGTGGTGGGCAGGGACTTTACCACTGCGCCACCCAAGCGCCTAAACTGTGTAATAGTGTGTGTTGTGTGTGTACCTCAGGTGACAGTGTGTGACAACTGTGTCCTTGTGAATGTGTGTGCACTGTGCACGTTACCTGAGGTGACAGTGTGTAAACAGTGTCCTTGTAAATGTGTGTGCACGTTACCTGAGGTGACAGTGTGTAAACTGTGTCCTTGTGAATGTGTGTGCACTGTGCACGTTACCTGAGGTGACAGTGTGTAAACTGTGTCCTTGTGAATGTGTGTGCACTGTGCACATTACCTGAGGTGACAGTGTGTAAACAGTGTCCTTGTAAATGTGTGTGCACGTTACCTGAGGTGACTGTGTGTAAACAGTGTCCTTGTAAATGTGTGTGCACATTACCTGAGGTGACTGTGTGTAAACAGTGTCCTTGTAAATGTGTGTGCACGTTACCTGAGGTGACTGTGTGTAAACGGTGTCCTTGTAAATGTGTGTGCACGTTACCTGAGGTGGCTTTGAGGAAGACGACCTCCTGGGCCTGGGCCAGCATGATGCTGCTCAGAGTGCCCACGGTCTCAGGAGAGATGTCCATGGTCGGCTCCCTGTTGAGTGCCGACAGCACTGTGTCCTTTATGTGACCGAACGCTCCGCTGGCCAGCTACACCACACACACACACACACACACACACACACACACACACACAGAAAATAAACTCCTAGTATAAACCCAATGATCTGACCAAAGTCACCGCTTTGCTGGCCTTTTTTTGCATAGCATTATAATGTTCTTAGTTTGATCATAACAAGACCCAATTACTGAATGTCAAGTCTCCAAGGTTTTCTTCAGACACTGATTTACTATGACACCATGTATGGCACATTTAGGAGTACACATGATCGCCATAACTCTGAGAGTTAGACTCTTCACGTGTTTCTGGCATTTTTCTCATTTGTATATCCATGAAGAAATTGAATTCAAAACCACAAGGCAAAAAATACCAGTGTATGAAATAATGAAACCATAAGAGAAGCTTCGAAAAAGGCAATGGCAGATAACAAACCTATTAAACAAGTGACAGTAAATGCGGTATAATAGTATTATAGTAAAGTAAAAAGCCTTTCTGGCATCGACTAACACACAGAATCTGTTATATCTGGCTTACCAACATTGTACTAGTGGTAGCATTGGGTTATCCAACACAGATACAGCAGGCTTTATACCAAGGCTCTCCACGCAGGCACATAAAAAAAGCTACGCAGGTATATTTGACACCCATTCAAAATATATATTTACTTATTATATGTCTGAAAAACCAACGTCATCCACAATCGATTAACTAACAGAAACTCCCATCCTGCACACACTGCAGAGAGTGAGAGACCCATCACAGTCAGCGTTTTGCTTTTCTGCTTGCCTTATGGTGTTATTATTCTCTGACCTTGGTAGAATCTGTGGATTCTATGCAACATTGGTAGATACAAGGCAGTCGATTCAATACAATGACTTTGTAAAGTTAAGTTACCAAAGCTAAAGCCTTGGCTTTAGCATTTGGTCAACCGCACCAATGCAACTCCGTGCACCTGCCATTTGTGGATAATGGTTGCAAGTAGTTGCATGGTGAATCATTGGTGCGGTTTTGGCTTAATATGCAGCAAAGTTGTCATGGCTAAAATTGTCTATCTATTTTTTTTTAAAGTGTCGTATCAATTACAAATAATGGAAATTTTAAGCAAGATGAAGTCCCTGACATGGTATTAGTTTGTTTTTTATAGATTGCTACCTGGTAGAATTTGTTTGCAGCCTTCAGTCCTTCATCGCTGTCCAGGTTCTGCTCTGAGGCGATCTGACTGGCCAGCGCTGCTGCATTAAACAGCACACACGTCTTCTCATAGCCCAGACTGGCCAGAGCTAAAACACACAAACATGCGATTAGTGATGCACAATATATAATAAACTTTATTTGTATAGCACCTTTCATACATAAATGCAGCTCAAAGTGCTTCACAGGGCAGGACACAGAAATATAAAACAATAAAACACAAGTAGTTAAAATGATAGAACAATGGCAAAGAACAAAATTGAATATAAGAACATAAAATAAATAAAAACAAATAAAAACACCACATGCAGCAATCAGTCAGAGCAGGGTAGGAACGTGCATAGTAAAACTCAACTAAAAAGCAAGAGTGAAGAGGTGAGTCTTGAGTTGAGATTTAAAAATGTCTACAGAGGGTGCGTGTCTGAGCTCGAATGGAAGTTTATTCCAGGCTGTTGGGCCGTAGAAGCAAAAAGCTGCCTCACCATATTTTTTTGTGCACATTCTTTTAGGCACTTCAAGTAGGCCAGCATTGGAGGACCTGAGGGGGCGGTTAGGGACATATCTAGGTAGGCAGTCACGGAGGTACGGAGGTGCGAGACCATTGAGAGCTTTATAGACAAGTAAAATAATTTTAAAATCAATCCTATATAATCTGTGGCATATCGAAATCGGCCATAAAAATGCCATTTCAGTATCGGATCGGTTTCGAAATAATTACATTAGAATCAGATTATTTAGACAGATATTGATGACGTAATAATAATGTGACCGTCAATGGCTTTGTACTCACAGAGCAGCCAGTCTGCCTGTCTCTGTCACTTTGGTTTGTGAATTTCTAATGTTTGAAGGCAGCAGAAGAATTTTTCAAAAGTGCCTGGTACATTTAGTCTAGAACAAAAGCCAAATCCAAAACATGCCTGCAAGCCCCCTAGGGCCTAGGCTTGTTTCCATTGTGGTTCCAGAGTGCACGCACGCACAAGCGCGCACACACACACACTTTTCAAAGGCCTAGTGAGACACACCCTGAAAGTGTGCAAAGTTTGCAGAGTGACGTGCAGTTAGTTGACATACTTCAAATCATAGACATATATAAAAGGCTCAAGGCAGACTCTCTGACATAGTTCACCCAGCAGGCATCTTGCTGAGGGGCTACAGTACAGTATGTTCTATGGAAGCTCAAACAAAAATAGCCATAACTCGCTCAAATCTTAACGGATTTACAAACGGGTTGGTTTAATTAATACAAACGTTATCAACGTAGCTATGATTCATATAAAGCATATAAATATGCTGAGGTCTATAACAAACCAAAGCGTTTGAAAATCGGTTGAAAATTTAGCAAGTTATAGGTTATTTAAAAAGTACATGCCCCATAGACACAATGTTATGCTGCCCCGAGGTAAGATGGCCGCCACGTAGCAACGTCGCTCTCATTGGCCAGCAGCCATCTAGCTTTCTTATATATATATATATATATATATGCTTCAAATGAGTTGTTCTGTGCTAGCAGTTATACTACAGCGTGCTATATTATGTTCAGGGTTCTGCATGTTAGATACCGGAAGATGTGTTCGCGCCTGAAACAAAAGTATGACAACGTTGCTAGATGACAAGTCACCTAAACTGCCCAATCAGTGAGCTACCTTGTCGTCCATGTGACTTTTGTTTACAACTTTTGGTTCATTATTATGTAATGTGGCAGTGAGAACCATAAATCTTTGTTTGGCATGATTCAGATCAGGTGTGATAATGCTCTAGTCTAAACCTCCCGCCTGCTGAAATGTAAGTAATGTGCCGACACATGTGTGATCACAGACAATTCCGTTCACGGTAACAAGAGAGGACATTAGGGCTTACTGAGCTTGACTGAACCTCCAAACAGTGAGCCTTTGTCGAACGCATCCTTCCATGTGAAGGTTAGGCACAGCTGCAGAAAGAAAACAGAGGAGCAGTGTTGATTTTGACAGGACGTTTTGCATAAAACTACATTTAGTCATATTTTAGTCAATTGAAATGTTTTAGTTTTAGACTTTTAGTTGACTAAATATCATAAGATTTTAGTTGACTAAATGAACAGTTGATTTTGTCGGCCAAAATGTATTTTGCCAGGCCTTGATGGTGTCGTAAATGCTTGATTCACTTGGTTGCATACTGAAAATAGCGGATCTACAAGCTCACAATGCGCGTTGTGTTCCCTCTCCAGAACAAGTCTAACACACTAGCAGACAGTAGACACCACCTGATCCTTTTACCTGGTTCTCAGAGAAGGGGAACTTGGGCTCCACGGCACAGAGCTGGTCATAGTACCTGCGGGGAGAAGTGGTGAACAACGTTCAGACTCATCATAAGCATCTAGTCTACCATTTATTGTGCTTTCCCAGATTACAGGTAAAATAAAATAACAATGATACAAATATTACAGAGCAAACTGTGTGTGATAACTCAAAAGCTGAATATATATATATATATACAGATGCTGTATGACATCATAACTGTTGTGGTTTGAGGAAGTTCTGATGCTTCAGAGACACATGACAAGTGCGTCAGCAAAAGGTGGTAACAAAGGAAAGTGCAGGGTCAGCTCAGCTGTGAGCAAAGCACTGCTCAGCTTTGACATGGAGCCAGCGATGTGGAAGATTCTATTCTTAGGAACAATATTTAGAGGATCATGTTAGGGAATCCTCCTTTTCCAGTTGATCAACCCCCAGTTCTACTCCCGTCTCGAGACTAGTACACACGTCGTACACAATGCTACGCATAAATAAAAACAAAGACAGGCTTTGTGTAGGTTTTACAGCACTAGGCCTTGTCATCAGTGGCTTTCCCATCTGGGCATGCACAAATGCACAGCGAGAACGAAACTTAGACGAGGTGCGCCTGTGTTGGTAAATAGATTGAGGGGGGAAAGCACAACGTCCCAGGGCAAACAATGGTTACCACGGTGACACAATAGCTGTCTGTCTGCTGGGTTGTGAAAGGCAATAGGGCCGGTCTCCATGGCTACCTGGCACATGGCTGGTGGAGGACATGAGGAGAGCGCCAAGGAGCTACAATGCTAACATTGAACAGTGACGGCCCACTGAGTTGCACAGCTATGCAAACGTTCACTTCCTCCCTCCTCAGCAAAGTGTAGCCTCTGACTGCAAATGTTCTGGCATCTGCCAAGTACCAACCCACACCTTACAGCAGCGGGGAACGCTACTTATGCTGCTCTCCTGCATATCAACTATGGCAGCACTCAGCCACTTCAACTCATATCGCAAGTTGCTGGTGTAGCGTTGTTCCATCTTTTACCACCAGGGCGACGGTACATCGTACCTTCTCTGCAGGCTAGGGCCTCAAGATAGTTTGTTCCTATAAGTATAGGACTTATGAACATGAACAAGCAGGCCCCATCTCAGTTCCATGCATAAAATGTGATTTGATGCCTCTTGGAACTATGACTGGTGGCCTTCTGTTGGCATTGTTTCTTTATTGTCAATGTACTGTGTGATCCGTTTGTTTGTATATGTTTTCTGTATCCTGACGATTGCTGTCACGCTGTGCACAAGACAAATTTCCGAAAGGACAAATAAAGTATCTATCTTGTTGTTGTTGTTGCAATAATGAAAGTCACAGTCTAATCTTGACAGCAGGGTGGACAATATTACCCCTTAGCACTGCAGTTAGAAGTAGCTCACAGTGTACAGAGAAAAATCTGAGATGGGCTGGGCTCTCTGCCTCTCTCTCACGAATCATGTCAACCGGTGGATCCCTGTGCCAATGCCAACCATAGGAATGAATCACACTGGCCACAGAGGAAAAAGTTCGGAGCAAAGTCTTGAGCCGTGCTCATGTCATCATCTCTATATAGAGTGGGCCTGGCTAATAAGTCACACAACGAATGCTTGACTTGTGTCATTTCTGAGTTAAAGGACCCAGACTTGCACTTATAGAGGGCACTGTGTGTTCGGTTCACCAGTCTTTTGTCATTTCATATCTCCAGGCCCGAGACCATAAGAGCCAAAGAGCAACTTTGTTAAACAAATCCAAGTCGCACTTCCGTCACATTGCTCTCTATGCAAATGGAAGATGAACTTCCCTGATACCTTTAATGTGTATACATGTAAGCCAAGGTAATTGACACCACAGCCATGTTGATTCACATAATGCTCCTTCTGTGGCCAATGCCTCCATGTAGTCTGGCTCTCATTGACATAATATACGCCATCATGTAGATCTCTAGCTAGCAAAACCATAATCTGATTACAATGTAGACAAGCTTGTGAGTTGTGGCACTTGTGTTAAGACATTATGCTTGATCAGATGCTTGTCTGGGCTAGAGGTTTCGTGCTATATGGCCCTAAATGTTGTCAGTATCTTCTCAGAGAGCTATTATGAGCAGTTTAACATCATAAAACAACACTGGGGTTTCAGAATATTGGCTTGACTTGACTGAGACACAAGACCACAGACATTTTCAACCCTGGGTACTTGTTACAAATGTTGTCATAAAACTGACACACAAGTCAAATTGGTGAGGTTTTGAGGTCAGCAGGCCAGGGTATCGTGTCTTTAAATAAAATATGAGTCATATGGTGGACACTGGAACAATGCTGAATGCTTTCTTCCGAGAAACGGGGCCTATTTACACCGATATTGATAACCCAATGAATACTGTGACTCCAGAGGTCGCTGTGAACTGAACAGAGTAGACTGGCTCTCCTGTGTGATAAGCCATAACTCATTTCAACGCGTAGATATGAGGATCCGATGGCTAAAACCATGAAATTACAGCGGTCACATGTAAAATGTAAGAAACGCCACAGGACACACATCTCTAGTCTGGACGACAGTCACAGAATTCGATAGGTCACAATGCCGGGTGTAAAAGACCAGTGTTAGCATGACTGAACTTGGAGCTAACAACGTTAGCAGCCACACTGTCTAGTTAGTACTCAACTAACCCCATAATATGGCACCTCAGTCCCTGAGCGTAGAGACTGAGGTGCCATATGGGGCTAGTAGTCAACCAACAACAAACAGCTGGCTTGGGGCGCGGCGGCGGCAGCTCTTCCACCGCAGGTGTACTGTAGTGTAAAGTAAAAAGGGGCGGCAGGCGGCTAGCCGGACTTAGCGACGCGCTAACGGTCGTTACGATACGGTGTCTTGACAGCCTGACCTGAGCAGGATGTCCAGCGAGCTCTCGTGCTTGTCCAGCGGCCTGCCCAGCGCGTTCTTCCGCAGCTTGTTGAGCTCCTCCACGGCGTGGACGTACTCCCCTTGCTCCTCGCCAGCGGCGTACGTCGTCGTGACAAATTTCGACAGCGGCTTCACCAGGTCCACCTCGGACGACTTCTTCAGCGGGACGGAAATAAACGTCGCCATTTTCGGTCCCGCGACGACAACAACAAAAAAAAAACTAAAACACGGCGACGTTTAAATGAACGAGGGCTCAGCTGGCTGGGGGAGAGAGACCGATGGGAAACACGGGCTCGCGAAACAAACACGGACAAAAACAACAGTCACAGCAGCGCGAGCGACCCACTTCCTGGTGTGTCTGCTCTGCTGCTAAGGAACGTCACGTGACGTCATGGTGGCATGTACAGAGAGAGGCATGTAGGGGTCGATTGCACATCCGCCCCGGGTCTAGAGCGGATACGGCTCTAGCTCTAGACCGGATCACACTGCCATTTGGGAAAGCCCATAGGGGAAAACCCAAAACCAGAATAGTCTGTGACCAGTAAGACACCTAAGGGCGTCACCTAAGGGCCAGTAGACTAGCCTGGCTAATAAACCAGACTTGCCAACGGCTGATTCGGTCTGGCTTATTAGCCAGGCTACAGTAAGACACCTAAGGGCGAGAAGCCACCTCAGTCCTAAAGGGCGTGCAGTCGTACACACATCCGCCTCATTGGCGGCAGACTGCTGGGCGAACGCTGGCTCTTTGGCATGGGGGGGTCAGATCAACATGGAATGAATTATGTACTCGTCTGGCCATATACTGGCCGTACTGGAGCATGTCTTGACTCTTGAGTGTACAGGGTTTGATGAGGTCAGATCAACATATGGAATGTCAGAACAGGTCAGCTCCAACAGTATGAATACCTCAACCAACAACAATGTAATAGACCTGAAACGAAATAAATTCCTGCTATAAGTGAACTTGAATTCCTTTTTTCTCACTGTTCGCACTGGTTGCCTGGTCAGACCTTGTAGGTGTGCAAAAGGACTCTATTCAACAGGGTTTTAAATTATTTTAACCACTTAACTCTTCTACCTCGGATTTGAACCCTGTTTGTGCTGAAATGTTTTATCATTGAGCCAATAGAACCTGCATGCCAAGGTAAAACATTGTGTCAGATCCTGTGTCTAGGTGAGACATGACATTTGACGTTAACTAAATGTCTCGATAGAATGTCCTCAGTAGTATTGTGACAAAAGACATGTCCATGTTTGGAGATCGCGGGACTGTTGCGGGTAGTGGACAATTTGGAACTTTGGACACCCTGCCAAATATCAAAGAGTCCAGTAATAAACCTTCAGTTTAAAAATGGACATATGATGTAGTGTTTTTGAGGGGTGCTAGCCCCTCCTATGTCCAGCTTTGTGTTTGTGTACCCCAGTGATGATTTGATTGGCTGAGCATAGAATGAGAGGATAAAAAGTGAGGACGCCTAAAGTGACGCCACTCACTTCACACAAGTGTGATTTTTTAACCTACAATTATACTGCATCTGCTGTCACAATGCAGTGGCAGGAAATTGGCAATGATATAACGCAGTCACTAGAAATTCCGTATGGGCTGAAAGACATAGTCCCAGTAAATCTACCCAGTGCTTTACTGCGTAAATACCAAGTGAGTGTACTGGGTTTCTGTGTAATAAAATACCAACCTGGGTCAACTCAAAATACTGTTAAGTCTATAAGCTTTGAATGGTTTAAGCCCAAAATACAGAAGTTGTATTACTACTTGTACTTGACGTTATCAATATGCCAACTGAGAAGCAGCATAGCCTATAGACATTGGTAGTTGGGTTAATGTGTAATATCATATGATATATATCGTAAAGTGATTCAAACTTGTAACAATTTTGAATCTTGATGCAAACAGCAACGATAAGAAAATGCAGGATCTTTGTAAGAGAATTGATAAGTCTACTTGCTACTGTATTGAAAAGATTTGAATCGTATGTTTTTCAGACATACAGATAAAGTAAATGCTAAGCAACCAAGTACTTTTCACCGGAATAAAACAATTCAACCACGTTTAAATGACTCAACCAATATATTGTTTTCAAACACACAGAACTCACTGTTCAACATAATACAAATACACTCAGGAGTAGGGTCAATATTTTTAAGAAAACCATTAAACGAATAAAAGTGTACAAACATGCACAAACACAACAGGGGTTACAAATAAAATAGAAGTTTGTCCTCTCCAAGGACTGAAAGGAGGCTTAGGGGAGATTCACACTATGGTCCAGGATGCACACTCGGGACCACTCCCGGGTTTGCATCGGGACCGATTGAAGTGTACTTGGATACGGATTGCTGCAATGTGAAAGCATTGAATACAGTTGAATGAAGTGTACTCTGTTACGGAAGAATTAAGGCCAATGTGAATCATGGCCATT
Source organism: Protomyctophum parallelum (assembly GCF_964188405.1). NCBI lineage: Eukaryota > Metazoa > Chordata > Actinopteri > Myctophiformes > Myctophidae > Protomyctophum > Protomyctophum parallelum. The sequence goes on along the minus strand of NC_139697.1, from coordinate 13,607,690 downwards.
GGGGACCAGGCAACCGTATTCGGGAACAGTTCAAATCAATCACTCTCAGTGTGAATCCCCCCTTAGTCATCCTCCACGCAGCAGACTAGGAGGCAACTCACTGCTTGGCTTAATTACCGTAATTTCCGGACTATAAGCCGCGGCTTTTTACCCATGATTTGAACCCTGCGGCTTATACAATGGTGCGGCTAATCTATGGATTTTTACAGCTAACGCAGAGCCATCTCAGGCTCTGAGCTAACGTAGCTGCGGCTTATAGTCCGGTGCGGCTTATAGTCCGGTGCGGCTTGTATATGGGATTTTCCCTAAATTTGGCTGGTGCGGCTTATATTCAGGTGCGGCTTATAGTCCGGAAATTACGGTACTAAATAAAAACACAATTAGTAACCCTCACTCAAAATATTACAAATAAAATCTAACTATATTATTAAAGGACCCTAACTCAACATAAAACAAAACGATACATAAACAAATGTAATAGCAAAAAGATAATAATAATAATTGTGCTGCAGACCCTTAGCGCTGCTTAGCAGCGAGCGAAAGACAGGGCTGACAAGTGTTAGCTGGCTGTGGGGCAGATCAAGAAAACACAAATAAGGTCATAAACTAAATATCACACACCAATAGCAAAAAAATAAAAAATAAAGATCAGACCCATCTGAAGTGAGTGGTGTACAAGCCCTCCTCCCTGGCCTGTGTGTGTCTGTGTGTTAGGCTGTGCAACAGTGACACTTGGTGGTGAACAAACACTATAACGCTATTATCTAGCTCAGACACAGCCACACACATAGCCGTCTATAGGTTCCAGAACAAACTGTACAAGTAAAGGGATTTTCCCCTGTATGTGTCCTCATGTGTCCTTTTAGATTACTCTTTTGACTACAGCCCTTACCACAAACTGTACAAGTAAATGGCTTTTCCCCTGTATGAGTCCTCATGTGTACTTTTTAATGCCCCATTCTGAGTACAGCCTTTGCACCACTCAAAATCAACAAAACAATTGTCCTGCAGACCCTTTGCGCTGCAGAAGACAGGGCGGTCGAGTGCATTAGCTGGCCACATGTGGGGCAGCTCACAAGAAGTACAGCTTGTCGGCCAGCTGGATGGACGGCTCGGCATGCAGATGCTGGCCAGCCAGGAATGCCAGCTTGTGGGCATACCTGCATGGTGCTGGGACACGCACGGTCCCTGGCCAGTTCCAGTACAGGTGGCACATCTTGAAGGTCAGCCTGGTGGGTGGTGGGGGTACAGAGGAAAAAATTTTTTTTAAAGCGCGAAAGCGGTTTGCAAAAACAGGGTTCCCATACATGTATCAGACATTATATGTAAAGTAAATACAATGTTCATATTATTCAACTACTACTATGACAAATGCAATTTTAAGGCTATTTTCACCATTCGATGTTACTTGTAAACACAGTAATATTGTAGGTTCAATCAACAAAACTGCATGCGTATTGGTTCTCCTTACATTTTAGTGGGTGCCTTTTTTAATTGGAAGACAAAACATGACATGCAAAAGGTCCATCATGTGATGGATTAAGCCCCACACCCCCAGAGAGCAGCAAATTACCTTTGCAAGTGGTCTGGTGCGAGGTTGGCTGTGTTGTACACGCAGATGTAGTGTGTAGGCAGCCCACAGCCCTGGCGGATTGTGTGAGCCATCAGGAAGAAGTCCACCCTGGGTTAAAAAAACAAAACAAAGACTTTTAAGGTTGGCTGTGAGCAACAAGGGAGGTGCAGCGGCTAACTAACCTACAACTCGGCTCGCCAGCAGAATGACTTGTATAAATCAGTTTTACCACGTTAACCATGTATACAGCCCTTTGATCCACTACTAGTTCACAACAGTGATGCAATGTGTTGCAAGCTTGTAGATCTGCCATTTTCAAAATAATCTTTAACATTTTACTTTATCACCACAAATCTTTTATAGCGATCCCTGGCACTTTACTAAATAATTTCAGAAATGGATTCAGCAGCCAAATGCATTTTTTTTTTAAACCTCATGTTTCTATATCAGTGGTTCTCAATATTTCATGTCAAGGATCCCAAAAACTATATGCCGCCGAGCCCCATCTGAAAATATGATGTTCCAGGGACCCCCACCCTCAGAAGCAAAGATTTGAGTTTTAACACATTGATTGCTAGAGTTTTCTATTTGCTCAGGCTTGGTGGTGCTGAGCGATTAACATTGGGACTTCTGAACTTTTTCGGGGCCCACAGCGAGGGGCCTCTTATAGCGAGAATCACACCGCATAAATCAAAAGGAAGCCAAACTAGTCCACTTCAATTTAAAAAAAAAATTATGATTCTACCATCTTCCATTCTGGAGATATTGACCTTTTTCTAACACCTGCTTTTCGCAGCACGCTGCTCTTTTGAAAAAACAGCAGAGATATGGAAGGTTGAAGTTGACAGACATTGACAGACAGATATAAAAATGAACACAAATAATATCATATACATACTACACACTGAATGAAAGCCCTGAATGTCTACTTTTAGGAGGAAAACAAATACACATGGTCCCATGTATAGTTTGTCAGTAATTGGCTATTGAATGCAGCTTGCGCCCACCAGAGAGGATTTCAGAAAATGCATGGACCAGAAGAACTATTATTCACAAAATAAGGCCTATAGCGAAATGTACATACTATATACCGTATGAAACAGAAGACTCTCTGCTTTCATAAGAAAAATACTTCTACTGTAATAATAATGAAAATCACACCCCTGTGAAGTGAGCAGTGCAATGTTGCAACATTGCACTGCTCACTTCACAGGGGTGTGATTTTCATTATTATTACAGTATTAGTTTTTTTCTTATGAAAGCAGAGGGTCTTCTGTTTCATACGGTATATAGTATGTACATTTCGCTATAGGCCTTATTTTGTGAATAATAGTTCTTCTGGTCCATGCATTTTCTGAAATCCTCTCTGGTGGGCGCAAGCTGCATTCAATAGCCAATTACTGACAAACTATATTTGTATATATTTGTATATTTGTTTTCCTCCTAAAAGTAGACATTCAGGGCTTTCATTCAGTGTGTAGTATGTATATGATAATAATTTATTTATGTTTATATCTGCCTGTCAATCTCTGTGACTTTAAACCTTTATAACTCGCTATGATAACTTCATGAGGAAATGCTCACTTCACAGGGGTGTGATTTTTATTATTATTACAGTATTAGTTTTTTTCTTATGAAAGCAGAGGGTCTTCTGTTTCATACGGTATATAATATGTACATGTCGCTATAGGCCTTATTTTGTGAATAATAGTTGGACCTGAACAACTGCATTCAATATCCTACTGACAAACTGTACATGGGATCAATATTATGTATTTGTTTTCCTCCTAAAAGTAGACAATTAGGGCTTTCATTCAGTGTGTAGTATGTATATGACAATAATTTATTTATGTTTATTTTTATATCTGCCTTCAGAACGATAGTATAACGGTGAGATGCGTTACTGGATCGGTGAGTTTAGTGGTTGAGGTTGACATGTCTGGACATGTTTGAGGAAAGAAGCACAGGAGAGAGAGATGATCAAATAACTGGCTGCTTTGTTGGACAACGCTATCTTCACTTTGTTTGGGCAAAGAAGCAGAGATCAGCGATGGAAAAGAGTTTTATCCACGGCAGATAAGTAATGACGTATTATCGAGGGACCGCCATGATCAACTAACTGCCTGGGACCGAGGCTACGTTGTCACCAGCCAATGCAGCCATCGCTATCCGTTGTGTGATTGTAGCCTTTTTATTCATTATAATTGCAGTGATAAGACCTATATCACAGCCGGGCGTCTCTCTCGATACCGTGGATATAGCCTACATCCACAATCACACAACGGATAGCGATGATGGCTGCATTGGCTGACGAAGACGTAGGCAGTAAGTTGATCATGGCGGTCCTTCGATAATACGTCATTACTTATCTGCCGTGGATATAAAGCTCTTTTCCATCGCTGATCGTGCTTCTTGCCCAAACAAACAAAGTGAAGACGCGATGGCGATCCACACAACGGATAGCGATGGCTGGTGAAGACTGAAGACGTAGCCAGGCAGTTAGTTGATCATGGCGTGTGCCGTGTGCGTGTTGAAAACGTTATGAAATGGCGATCGTTGAAGATTATTCTTGGTTTATATACTGGCAGAGGGCAAATCGACACGACTGCGTTATATCTTTTTCCGAGAATGAGAGAGCGGTGCAAGGCGATTACAAGGCGCAGTGTGGCCTGGGGCCAGGGAACTCAAACTGCAATGCGATCCGGGCAGAAGAGAGACTCCCCCCACAAAGATTCCTCGGGAGAAACCATGTAGAAACAGGAGGGGAGGGGGAATCGAGTGTATTCACAGACACTAGACTACTACTAGAGTATGGGTAACTCCATTTTAGATGCCCTGACATCTGCGTTGGTCTATGCCGTTGCCGTGCAGACCCATACGTGTAATGGAGGCATTGGAGGAGGGAGCGTCTTCGCCACAGACAGACCTCTTTTCAGGAGGGAGGGGCTTTTTACTCCCGGATCACATATTGGAGCTTCCTGGAGACGATCGCTGTTATTTTCTCCGGTGTCCTGGAGCATAGGACGTTGATGTACAGTAAGCAATTAAGGTTGGGCGATATGCCAAATTTTTTCAATCGCCAATCGTCTGTCTAAAAATCGGCGATTGACGATGTATTCGTGTCATTAAAGTAAAGTGAGAACAGCTCACTGCATGTCGCAAAAAAGGCAGATCTACAAGCTCTCAAGGCGCCGCGTCCTGCCTGTTTTTGCAGCTCTGTTCGCTACGCGTTGAGAGCTTGTAGATCCGTCTGTTTTTGCAGCACAACTGCGCAGCCAGGGTAACAAAATAAGAAATAAGTTTAGATGAAGTGGTTGGAAGTTGGAAGTTGGAACGGACAAGCAGCTGCAAGCTAAGCTAACATCACAACCACTGGCTGGTGACAGTGTTAAACATGTAGCCTGCCTGCCCTAGTAACTTCTCCTGGAGAAGTCTTGCCTCCCCGCACCGGCGTCGGAGGCTCAGAGGGGCGCCCACATGCTGCTGCTGATTCACAGGCTCTGAAGGCGCCGCGTCCTGCCTGTTTCTGCAGCACCGTTCGCTACGCGTTGAGAGCTTGTAGATCTGTCTATTTTTGCAGCGCTGGCTAACGATCCCCGAGCGGCGCCTATACAGTATAGGCTCGGGGATCGTTAGCTTAGCTTAGCGTTGGCTTAGCGTGTAGCTACTGATTCAACACACTGAACTTCATCTATACTAACACTACCAGCCTGTTTTTTATTTTTCCCCCCCGACTTCACGGGTGGCGCATTGGGATTGTGATGAGACACGAGACAGCAGTGTGCATTCTGTTGTGACTGTATATTATTAAACTGCATGGGTCTGGACTCCGGACCGTAAACAACATGTAGGCTACAGTACAGTAACAGTAGCCTTCCTCGGCTCGGCTCCCTCGGCTCACAGTGAGCAACTGAGCATCACGGCTGCGGGGACTGGGAGTCGGGACCATACCATTATAACGGGAGGAGGGGATTTCCACCCGGCCGCTGTTACTACTTTGCTGGCCCAAATTGATTCTGATGTTGCGCACACTTTACAGGTTAAAAATCGTCCCGAAAAATCGCCTAATAAAAATATTCGGCGATTGGATTCGTATATTCGCGATTGACGATGTATTCGTATCGTCACCCAACCCTATAAGCAATAAAAAAACGTATAAAACGTATACATACGCTTCGCGCGTACGGCGTTCGATATTAATAAAGCGTATGGATACGTTTCCAGCATTTTTTGTGTTAAACCGAAACTCTGAAAAAGATATATATTCAAAGATTTGAAGAACATTTTCACATTTTTTCAAAAATAGCAGACCTACAAGCTCGTAGCGCGCGCTATGAGCTTGTAGATCTGCTATTTTTCAATAGCTAAAGTATAAGGTAATGCTTAAAACACCAAAAGGGGTTCCCGCCCCAAAATGGGTTAAATTAAGAGACCTTGTCATAACATGAAGACGTTTGAGAACCACTGCCACAGTGCATGATGGTTAGTATTAAAGAAAAGGACCAGGACTGACCAGTCCCTGTGGGTCACGGTGTGGTCCAGAACGGTGCCGGGCGGAGGGGACCCGTAGTGGTTCCCGCTGATGGAGTACAGGGTGGTGCTGATGCGTTTCTGGACCACCAGGAAGGTCAGCTTGGGCTCGTAGTTGGGGAAAGTCTCGAAGCACTTGAGGAGCTGCGGGATCTCGTAGTGCTCCACCGCGTTGAGCTGACCGTCGCCCACGCCGTCTCGGAACACCACGATCTTCTCCGGCAGGCTGTGGTTTATCTGTAAAAGTCATCCATAATCGATTTATATACCGTTATGTGACATTGAATTGGCCCTTGGGCCCTTTCGTCACTAAAGCGCCTTAGAGGGTTATTCAAGTTAAATGGTAAATGGTGCATTTATATAGCGCCTTTATCCAAGGCGCTTTACAGAGATTGTGCATTACATTCACCCATGGCAGCGGAAACCATGCAAGGCACCAACTAGCACATCGGGAGCAATTAGGGGTTCAGTGTCTTGCTCAAGGACACTTCGACAGTAACTCTGGGGGAGCCCGGGTTCGAACTGGCAACCTTACGGTTACCATCCAGGCACTCTACCCCTGAGCCACCGCCGCCCCCGGTGGTTAGGCTGCATTTCTTTTTTCCTTTCTTAAATGCGGTGATCTCAGCGCTCAAACTTTCCAGCTTCATAAATCGCAGCCTTACCTGATATCGCAGGCACATATACAGGTCCATTAAAGTAGCAATCTTTGCAGAATATGTACCACCTAATGTTTCACTGCTTATATCTGTATAATAAGTGCTACAATCTTGAATGAATCAATGTTTTATTTTCTTGATTCATTCAATACATTGTGAAGCCCCGTTATCGGGGTTGGGGCAGACTTTGACCTCAACCCCTTTTGGTGTTAGCATTATGTTATGCTTTAGCTATTGAGAAATAGTAGTTCTACAAGCTCGTAGCACGGCACTCGCTTGTAGGTCTGCTATTTTTGAAAAACCGACTGACATAGAAACATAGCTTTTTCAGAAAACAGTCAGGATGTAGAAGACATTTTCAGAATCTGATCTCAGGTCAAAATGTTATATGTTAATAGTTTTACCTCGTAGTACTTCTGGAGAGCAGCCAGGAAGCACACCCGGAAGCCACTGATGATTTCCTCTGTGGCCGTCTGGAAAATGACCCTCGAATACCACTGCGTCATGAGGCTGGAAGAGAGAAAACGATCGACAAATTCCATTATTAATATTACTACTTCTGAACTCATCATAGAGGAACCACATGTCAGTTTACCTGTTGAGGCTGGCCACGAAGCCCATCACAGACTGCTTCTTCTTGCTGGTGTCATGGTTCACGTCAACTCCAATCACCATCAGTTGTTTCTATTGATGGGAAGCAAAATGGGGTCCGGTGACAAAGTGATGAGCCAGAAGGCAAACATTTGAATATGTTCGTGTTCGGTCACGTTGGCATGCCAAATGAAATGGCTAGAGGATAGGAAACCCCGTCTTATCTGCACAGAAGGACGTGCACCAAAACTCATAGACCACCTTCCTTCTGCACAGAGTTAAGACAGTAGGTGGAACACACTCTAAAATTGTTCAAACTGTCGACTACAATAAGTTAATAAGATAACTCACTGTGATCAGATCTCTTAACTATTTGGAACCCTAGTATCGCTATTCTGGGGCTAACATTCAGGAATCTTAATAAGCTTGCAACGAGCCAAAACGCAGCAGACAAGACTCTGCGGTAAGAAATCTCAAAACTTGAGTTCTCTTTTCTGTAAATTTACTTTCACCGCTCAGAGTATTGAGATCTCTTGTTTAGTATATGTCTTGATGAATATAATACAGACATCAGGGCTTTTTGTACATTGTAAGATAACACTATATCAAATAATGCTTACTAGAGGGACATTGACGGTCCACAATGCTCCCCCAAGTTTGCAGTTCATCTGCAGAAGGATCTTCTGGGCAACACTCCTGAGTTTCTGCGGTTGGGAAATGGTCCTGACGTTGATGCACTGCAAAGCATGCAAAAAATAAAGTCAAAAAGCTGACACCCAAACTCAGAACTTGCATAATTATGTACTGTAGGCCATCTGGTCCTTTAAAGTGTTGCCACACCTGGGATGGCACAGGTCTCTGTATACAGCAGAGCTTCTTGATGGCACTGTAGAGGTCATCTCGGTTTCCTGTAATGATTGCAACTACCAGCTGCACGTTGGGCTGGAGGAAAAGAGACAGCATTACTTTTGGCATTGGAAATGAATACCTTATATTTGTGTCCAATTTGTCAAAAGTTGTTGAATTGTTAGCTATTAACGGTGAGGAATAACACAACAGTGTTGGTATTATGGATTAAATTATTGCTCTATTACTTAATGAATTACATTTGTAACGGCAACCATAACACACATGGCAATTCTTTGTTATGGTAGACCTGTCATTCTAGACCTATCAGATTTATCATACATGAAACATGACATAATAAAGAATTAAAGTAAAAAGCAGCAGCATCTGTAGTTCTTGAAGCAGCACTAGAGGGCGTTATAACTCAAATAATTGAACTCCTAAACTGGTTCTTTGGCAGGGTTAGGAGGATACCTCACTGGTGAGATGAGAGTGGATGGTCTTCACGTAGGTCTCAGTGCGGTCATCCCTCAGTTCCACCCGAACAGGCTTCTGTAGCTGAATTCCCATTGGTTTGCCCACCTTGAGGAAAGTGGACACTAGTTCCTCGGCCTGCTCCGCAGCGCGTCGGGGGTAGAATATAGCCCAAAGATTCAAGGGGACCTGACATGAAAAGTCAAGGGAGGTTACATTTAGGAAAATGTAACCTAGAAGTACAAACATCTACACATCATTCCTGTGTGGGGAAAAAAATTGGACCCGATTGTAAGACTGACCACACGTCACACACTTACACAGCTGATGACGGATTCCCTCGTAACCTCTCTGGACCAGGACACGTCGGGGCCAGTGACAAAGGATGCCGTCTGGAGACAGATGGTCTCCATGGGCAAAGTCCTACCTTGGGTCTAAAAACAACACAGAACACATTACACAATGACAACACAATGCAACCACAAGAAAATAGATGCATCAGCGTCTTCACGAACACACTGCAAAGTTTTTTGTACACTAGCACATTTAGACCCGAGGACGCATCTGTGTCGCCGTATAGCTTTTAAGCAAATTTAACCTTAGCTGTTGAAAAATAGCAGATCTGCCGTGCTACGAGCTTGTAGATCTGCTATTTTTGAAAAATCGTGACAATGTGTGCAGATCTTTGAATATATTTACTCTTCCACAGCTAACGTTTATATTTTTAACTCAAATCTTTGCTTCTGGGGGAGTCGGTGGAACACCACATTTTCAGATGGGTCAGTGGACAAATCCAAATTATTTTGGGGGTCCTTGTACTGACATACAAACATAGGTTTTTCAGAAAAACATTTGATAGAATATGGTCCTCAGTACAGGGCTAGTAGGCCAAGTCAGGTGTTACCATCAGGATCTCTGTGCCGATGCCCAGTCCCCATCGAGCCAGCTCGGTCAGGGCCTCAGGGTTGCTGTTGATGTTTTTCAGCAGTTGCTTTATGGACTGGGTGTGTTGGTCAGCGCTCACGTTGATGTGGATGGTGAGGTCCTGATGGGACATAGAAGCAATTTCGTGGTAAGAGATGTATTAATGCTGTATATACACTTCCATTTTGAAACAAAAGGTGCAAAGTGTATTCAAATGAAATAAGTCCCTGGAAACATCAGTGCGCGCAACACACAATACACTTTTACCTTCATAGCACGGAAGTCCTGCCTCATCTTGTCAGGAATACCGGTCATGAAAGCGAGCTCAGGGACAAGTAGTATCTCCCCTGTAAGGATTTGCTGCAAAACATCAGAATGTTCTTTAGTCATTGCTTTGCATCATAATTCCTTTACAGATAAAATAGGATGTATTGTCTTGTTTAACCTTACTCGCGATTCTATGACCAAATGAAAAAGCAAAAGCAAATAGCATTGCATTTTCATAGTACACACGCCAATTTGAAAATTAAAATGCAATGTTATTTGCTTTTGCTTTTTCATTCTGTCATAGAATGACCACACCTGGATATGAAATCTAAATGCTATTGCATTATATATATATATTCACTTAAATGCGTTCAAGGTTCAGGTTGGCAGAGGAAGTGTAGAGCCCATGATTACATTAGATAATTGACACTGGGTGAAAAAATGACTTACAAAATTGTGGGATAAAACATTTAAGATTTTCTTTTTAAAGCGTTCATTATCTGAAGGTTATTTTCATTTTAATATTGCCCACTAATTTGCTGGCATTCTTTGAAAAATCAAATTCAAATATTTTATTTATAATTTGAATTGTGTCATAGAATGAGCACATCTGTAGATTAAATGTAAATGCTATTGCATTTTATTTTTATTTTTGTCCCAATAAATGTGTTATTGACCTGAAAAAGACAAAGCATTTCTCTTATTTCAATTGACTTTTCATATTTGCGGCAGCTTTATGCTTCCATAAACCAGGTGAAATTGCATAAGAAAAAAGGAGATTCTGTTTCAAATACAGCCACAAGAGGGCAGTCTGTTCAATGAGGTCACACTGGTAAATTATTTGTACCTTCCCTCCAGGCTTGGACCTTTCCTTGGGCCGATGGACAAGCATGGGCTGGTCCATTTCTTTGATTGTGATCCCGTAGTTCTTACTGTTGACACAGCAAGACAACAAGTTACAAATACGGGACATTTTTAATAATGTATCCGAGTTCAGTTGCTGTGTAAAATACAAAGAGACAACTTTTAAAGGAAAAAAGGGTTTCACTGCTGGCTCTTTTAGTGAACATTTGGCAAAAGAATGCAAACAATCAGTAAAAATAGAAGATCTACAAGCTCACATTGTCACGGTGCGACTTGAAAATCCAATCCAATCCATTTAGAGGGAAAAAAAGGACAACAAAGCGGGCAACAAAGTGTCAAACAAAGTTTTTACCTTACTGAAATTATAGAGATCTCCAACTAGGAACTGGAAGATTATCTGGGTGCTTTGGCATCTTTGCATCTTGTACTGTGTGTACAATACCTACTGCATGTGCGTTTGTGTGTTTAAAGGTTTTTCCTGGCACCTGGACCAACCCTATAGAACGTTATTGGCTGACTGAGTCACTCACCAGCAGTCTTTCATGGAAGCTTTACTTTCTTTTTTTAACACCTTAACTAACAAAGCCATCTCTGTGTGCTTTTACATAGAATTCTGGCATAGCCATATCAGAGGTAACCCACAAGTAGAACAAGAGTATCGTCTGTTTTAGACAGTTGTTACCAGGAATAATTAGCCTGATTCAGGAGAAATTAATCCAGGTTCAGTGATGCAAATAGCCTGCATCCTTAGACTGATAAGACTCACAATCATGTCACCCTCCGGGGGTCCTGGGATGCAATACTGTACTGTAACACTGTTGAAGCGGGACTCATAAAATGTCCAGTTGGGACCCAACTAAAAGACCACCCCTGGGTCCCAGGACCCATTACATTGAAAAACTATTTACAGTGTACATCACTGCAGATTTTTCAATTATGTTTGGGGGGTGGGGGGGGACGCAGCTGTAATGGGAGCACTTTCTGACTGAATAATGAAGTGAAACGAAATGGAGTGTCATGCTAATAAGCCTTACCTGTAATACTCCACAAAGCTGGTCTCGCTGCCGTCGGCCATGGTGAAGGTGTCTTTGGGCGACTTGTCCCACTTGATGTCATCGATGCGGTAGGTGCGGTTGTTGTAGCGGGTGATGACGATGGCGCCCAGCAGCTCCTTGGTGCAGTCATCCTGGAAGCTCTGTGTGCTCTGCTGGTAGAACGCCGTCCTGAAGAGGAGTGGAAGAAAAGGACGTCACAGCAGGTCAAACCGCGTAGCAGTGGAGGTCAGTGAGTTCTTGGATATAATGGCCATATTACCCCGAGGACGCATCTGTGTCACCTTATAGCTTTTAACCACTTTAACCATTATTTTAAACTTTAGCCGTTGTAAAATAGAAGATCTACAAGCTCATAGCACAGCACCAAGTGCCACACTACAAGCTTGTAGATCTGCTATTTTTGAAAATCTGAATATATATTCTTTCACAGCGAACGTTTTTTTTTTTTTTTTAAGATATTTTTTTTGCGGCTTACGCGTTTTATTGATTTTTTAAGGGACAGATAGTAGGCTGACAAGAAACGGGAGAGAGATGGGGGGATGACATGCGGTAAAGGCCGTGTCGGGTTCGGGAGTCGAACCCGCGGCACACCGCGACTGGATCACCAGTCCGGTGCCCAGACCGTTACGCTACGGCCTGGGCCACAGCGAACGTTTTTAACTTAAATATTTGCTTCTGGGGAGGTCCCTGAAACAACATATTTTCAGATGGGGGTCTGTGGCCACACAGTTCTGGGGGTCGTTTAAGTGAAATAGTTTTGAGAACCACAGACAAAGAAACTGTTTTTTTCAGTAAACCTTGAGGATTTAGAAGACATTTTGTAGAATCTGGTCCAGAACTATCCAACAGAGAATTGAACCATAACATAAGTCAGACTGCTGTAATCATTACCATTACAATGCTATACAATAATGAGTAATAATACTGAGTGGACCAACATGACATTCAGCACAGAGTCGTTGCGCAGAACTTTGTGGGACACATCCACCGACAGGTACAGGCCTCCATCTGTGTGTTTGATGCTGGTGGCGTAACCTGGCCAGATCTGCAGTCTGCAACCACAGAGAAACAAAAGGGGTCTGAATAGGATACCGCAGCCGAGGCTAAAATGTTGGCAGCAGTCAGAAGAACATCTTTGGAACAATTATCATTTTGTTAAATATACTTTAACTTAGATAAGCAAACAAAACGCTCACCGATGTTTTCCCAGAATGACTGCGCTTTGGGGATCATAGTGGTTACGTCCCACAAGTTTCAATCCTACTATCTTCATCAACCTGGAATGAATAAGAGAGACATTGTTTTTTTCATAATACTTAGATTGTTTTAAGTGCCTAACTGACAAGTAATCATAAACAAGTCAAGTCAGAATATCAATGATTGAGTGAGTGACTGCTTATCAATGTATAATTTGTTCTGTCAGTTATGCGGTTCAAATGTTTTAATTGTAAGCTTGATTATAGTAATAAGCTGCTCCAGTTAATTCTGCCAAAGGGGCATTTAGGATTTAAATGGCAAATTAACTGGTTTCATAAGTGGCTGTGTGCAGTGGCTTAAAACGTTGAACTCAAGTATTATGCTGAAACAGTCTCCTCAAAAAGTAAATAAAACACTTTCCCACATTTATGCATTAGAAACCCTGTTGTACCTCCTCAGCACCACGTTGTAGAACGGAATGCAGAGGTCCGAGTGTGGAGGCAGAATCTTGGTCATCTCAATCTTGATCGTTATTTCCTGGTTGTCAGTCCTCCTCTCGCTCTTCAGGAAAACCACCTGCGTGAGGGGACAAGGCAACACGTGGTCAATGTTTGTGGACACTCCAATCGTAAGGGCCTATTCATACTCCTATTTTAGAGCCAAATAAAAGTCGGTTCGGCGCTGTAGAGCCTACAATGTGACGTCATTTGAGGTTCAGGGGGGCGGGTACCGTCCTAAAGTCGGCTCTTCGGTGCTACTGAAAAATTCTGACGAGCCGAAATCATTTCGGCACTACAGCGCCGAAACAGCGGTAAAAATACGAGTATGAATTGGCCCTTACATTTTCACTTTCACCACAGGGGTGGTTACCGAGACAACTTTTAATCCCTATAAACTACCAAATTGTCACAATCACATGCAAAACTCCTTCCTTCAAAGAGGAAAATGGTTGTACACACCTTCTCCATCTTGACAGGCAGGTAGAGTATGGAGCCATCAAAGGCCACGACCTCCCCTGTGGTGGGGCGGTGGTCTCTCAACATACCGAACCGCATCCCTATCGACTCCACATTTGGTCTGAAAAGGTGATTTGGGAAAAGAGTAAGATTACTCGACCTCACACCGTCAATGGTGTGCCAACTCCTACTAACCAATTAACAGTATTTCAGAATCTTAAAGAGAAATAGAGAAGAGAATGTCATACCAATGGCGGCAAAATGGTTTGCTCCAATTCTATTTAGCACTACTTGCAGATATACATGTTTTGGTTGCATGTCAGCCCCATATTCTGTTCCGTGTGCAGAAGACTGACGAATCATTCTATTCTACATTTGGTGTTATGTGTCCGCAAGCCTAAAGCTCTGGTCACAGTGAACCGATAACAGCAGACACTCGACACAGGATAGATTTAAACAAAATTGTAGTGTTGAAGGGCTACTACTACAGACCAGTGTTGTTTTTGGCAGCATATTTAGATTTTAGTTTTAGTCATAGTCTTTCGAATAGTTTATTTAGTTTTAGTAACATTTTAGTCACCTGGAATGTGTTAGTGTTAGTCTAGTTTTAGTCGACTAAATGTCATGAGATTTTAGTCGACTAAATACTAAAATGTATTTTGGTGGGCATTGATGCCGTCGTAAGGACTTTTTACACTTGCTGAAAATAGCCGATCTACAAGCTCACAACGCGTCGCAGTGCGTCGCGTTGTGAGCTTGTAGATCGGCTATTTTCAGCATGCAACCAAGTGTAAAATGACATACTGGATCCCTTGTCCACTAGTCCCTTCCTAACATTTTAGTCTAGTTTTTATTTGTTGACGAAATTGTCAGTATAATTAGTCTTAAGTCATCATAGCAGTTTTCTTCAGTGGAAAAAGGTGGTCGACGAACATTTTTCGTCTTAGTCGACGAAAACAACACTGCTACAGACAAGACACAGAGGTGTTAGGGCAGGGTCCCACTTACTTAAAGGTGACATGGTACTGGTAGACCGCCTCATTTTTGCAGCAGATTGGGATTTGGTTGGAACCAATCGTCACAACGTTTCCTTTGGTTCCAATCTTTTTAAGTGGCTCACTGGTGACAGCAAGAGGCACAAAAACATGCAATAATCTAATAAGAAATAACGCAGAGCAAACTACATAGAAGCAATTAGCTTTTGATATTAGCATTCTATTCTAGGGTGGGGCAGAGCGGATGTTAGTGTCCCATCAGTTTAATCACAATGCATTGTCTCCCCCCCCCCCTTAGTAGAAACCAGTATCATGAGAAATCTGAGGCATTTGTAGGATAGTAAACAGTATAACAACTATTTGCACTTTTCAAAGTTACTCAAATATGACATAATGTTATTGATAAATGATTTACCGAGTTGCCTCCATTTTGAGTTCTGTCTTCGTCATTACTTGCCCAGGATCATCTGGGGTACTACTATCTTCAGACAGGGCAACAGAGGAACTGTCGTCTGGGGCATCTTTAGAGGGAAACATGTTTGTTTATATTTAATTTCAACAACTATAGATGAAATCATACAGCCGACATTTTATGCAAGTTATCCTCTTACCTTAAAATGATTTTGCAAAGTGTAAATGCTCAAAATTAGGGCGCAAGAATTTCTATTTGTTTTTCTAAATTATTATTTTCTTGTATTCCTCCTGTGAAAGATTGCACAGTGTTCTTTCATAGCAGCATACCTGTATAGATGGAAGGCTGAGGGATTGGAGGTGGTGGTACATCTGAGGAAGGCGCTTTGGACATGATGGGCCCAGGGGACAGAATCTGAGTGGGTCCTCTCCCCACGCCCAGTGGAGGCATGGCTGCTCTGCCAACCCCTGGCATAATTCCTCGCCCAAGGAAACTGTTTCACAATTCACAACAATGACAGTTAAGCATCGATGGAAGAACATGTTCTTAAGCAATTATTTCATTGACAGAAAATATCAAAGTGCTGGGTTTTGTTGAGAATCGAAGTAAAATAATTTGTAAGCAATTAAGAGCATTATTAACACTATAATCATTTTAATATTTCTGTATTTGATCATTGAGAACTGTCTAGATAAATAACCCATTTTGGGTGGGAACCCCTTTTGGTGTTAGCATTATGTTATAATATAGCTATTGAAAAATAGCAGATCTACAAGCTCATAGCACGCCACCGAGTGGCGCGCTACGAGCTTGTAGGTCTGCTATTTTTGAAAAATCGAAGAACTACCGACATAGAAACATAGCTTTTTCAGAAAACTGTAAGGATATAGAAGACATTTTTAGAATCTGATCTCAGGTCATAATGTGATAAAGACCAGCGGTGTACCTGGTTCCTCTGCCCATCACTTCTTGGAAGTAATTTTTAGAATCTGATCTCAGGTCATAATGTGATAAAAACCAGCGGTGTACCTGGTTCCTCTGCCCATCACTTCTTGGAAGTGATTTTTAGAATCTGATCTCAGGTCATAATGTGATAAAGACCAGCGGTGTACCTGGTTCCTCTGCCCATCACTTCTTGGAAGTGATTTTTAGAATCTGATCTCAGGTCATAATGTGATAAAGACCAGCGGTGTACCTGGTTCCTCTGCCCATCACTTCTTGGAAGTGATTTTTAGAATCTGATCTCAGGTCATAATGTGATAAAGACCAGCGGTGTACCTGGTTCCTCTGCCCATCACTTCTTGGAAGTGATTTTTAGAATCTGATCTCAGGTCATAATGTGACAAAGACCAGTGGTGTACCTGGTTCCTCTGCCCATCACTTCTTCTGGCTGTCCTGGACCAGATAGGACTCCCACGGGTGCAGCCTGCTCCTTCACCTCTGCTCCAAGATACCCGGGTGCCTCCCCCCTCCCTGCAACACAAATCAAAATCCACAGTAAAAACAATGGTGGAGAGCTGCTCAAACAAGTCCATTTTTCACGGGAACAAATCACATACTCATTGATTTTTTGTATATGGTTTTGATTAATTCAATACTGTAGGAGAAAACTTTCACACACCTAGAAATCAGGCATATGCACACAGGTGCGTAGGCCAGTGGACATCAATTAAAGCAATAGAATACACCCGCACACTGCATTTGCTCTGTACATTTTCTTATTTAATGAAGCAACGTTTCAGGCATGACCTTAAATGAAAAAGGTTGAGCACCACTGACATAGAAACATAGGTATTTCAGGAAACTGTCAGGATCCTCATGCCTGAGGAAGGTCCAGAGGGACCGAAACGTTGCTTCAGAAGATACTCATGTACCGAGTAAATACACAGTGTGCGGGTGTATTCTATTGCTTTGATTAATTAAATACTAAAATAATTATTAAGCGTCTCTAATATATATTACACTAACACTTTTGTGAAACTCACCTACTGGTGGGCCTCCTCGCCCCCATGAAGTCTGTAAAGGCTCAATGCCCATACCTCTGAACATGGCTACGAGAGCGGACCCTCTGCCATGCATGGGGACATCACCCTGTGTGTGTGTGTGCATACAGAAAAAGATGGAGGAAAATTACGCAGTTATAATAGACAGGACAAATTAATTTCACATCTTGTAAAACAATAAACGGACTGACAGATAAGATATAAGGGCTTCCCAATCACTCTTGTCTTACACTGCTCGTCTTAATGCCGGCAGGAATCCCTCTAGCGAATCCCACGGGTGAGCCTGTGGGTAGAGGGCCTCCTGGTCCAATTTGCACGGGGGGTAAGCCTGTGGGTAGAGGGGCCCCTCGCCCAATTTGCACGGGTGAGCCCGTGGGTAGAGGGGCCCCTCGCCCAATCTGCACGGGCAGTGCATTGGTGGGTAGCATAGGGGTTCCTCGTCCAATCTGCACTGGCAGTGAATCGGTGGGTAGAGGACCAGCCCCTCGGCCAATTTGCATTGGCAGTGCGTTGACGGGTAGAGGGCTTCCTCGTCCAAATTGCCCTGGCAGGGCACCGGCAGGAATATGGGCTCCTCTCCCGATCTGCACCGGCAGGTCACCAGTGGGAAGAGGGGCACCCCGCCCCATCTGCACCGGCAGGGTGTCGGCGGGCAGAGGGCCCCCTCGGCCAATTTGCATGGGCAGTGAATCGCCAGGGGGAGGAAAGCTTCGGGACCTTCCAATGCCGGCCCCTTCGGTCAGGAAGGGCAGGCCTCTGGCGCGTCCCACTGGACCGGGCTCTTCAGTTGGAAGCCCTCTGCCCAGCTGCTGCTGCCAGGGGAAGCGTGTGGCGCCCGGGAGTCCGGGGAACGAAGGCTTCTTGTTTGGATCCATGTTTTACTTTTATCACTTGTGGTTTTGTCTAACAGAAGAAAAAAAAAGGTGGGGGAATAACATAATTAACATAATTGTAACATACAATAATTATCCCCAATGGCAGTTGCTAGGAGTTGCATTGGTGTGGACTGTGGAATGACCTTAAAACTGTTGCAGAGTATTGGTATGATCTGGTCTGTTACTACTTCTCAAAGGGTGTCCTCGACAGAAAGAGGAACAGTTTATAGTAACACGTTCACGTTTTAGGCCTGTGGTTTGCAAAGAGTGGTCCGGGGACCACCAGTGTTTTTTTTGTTTTTTTTAAGATATTTTTTTGCGGCTTACGCCTTTTATTGATTTTTGAAGGGACAGACAGTAGGCTGACAGGAAACGGGAGAGAGATGGGGGATGACATGCAGTAAAGGCCGTGTCGGGTCCGGGAGTCGAACCCGCGGCACACTGCGACTGGATTACCAGTCCGGTGCCCAGACCGTTACGCTACGGCCTGGGCCACCACCAGTGTTTCTTGAACAGATTCCAGGTGGTCCCCAGCTAGATGTAGAGTTGGTAACCAAATGGACTCTTATAGATTTTAACTCTTGAATGTAAAATGAAACCAAATACCCTCACGGTCTATTTGGTTTCATTTTACCCTCTGAAGAGTTAAATTGTTAAACATAACATCTGCATTACTTAATTTAAAAGAAGTCTACACAATTAGCGATTGCAGAAGAATTTATATTTTGATCAACGTTTGCCTTTTATCTCTCCTATATGGTATGTACCACATCAATACAGCATGGAATTGGAATTGTGTCCAAAATCGTATCAAACTACAAATTATTTAAAGTTTTGGGTTTGGGAGGCTAAACCTCACCAAATGGTGTATGGTGGTCCGTGGCTCAAATGCCCCAACAAATAATAGACCTCAACATGAAAAAGGTTAAAAAATGAAAACCAGTTTTAGGCCATTCGAAAATGGCATAATATAATAGGCCTATCTATTCAGTCACAAAACCCTAACGCCTAACCCATTTTCGGAAAATATTGACAAATAGTCTCTGGTCCTTGTCAAAACATGCTAGCTTCATTCATGTCCTCGGCGTGGTGGGCAACAAAGTGTTATGCACACCTGATAGGCTCAGAGACGGGTGCGTGGGCAGGGCTCAAAGTATTCAAAACAAAAGGCACATAAAGTGCTCGAATACCCCGCACACCGTCTGCACTTGCAAATATGAACGCTTCGGTCAAAGACCTTCTTCATGCATTTCGTGTCCTCGACGTGAAAGTGAAAATGGGTCAGAGCTGGAGCCACTGCACTGGGCCTGTACCCCCGAGGCTCACCCCTTTCTGTAGCTTATTAAAAAGAACACGACATTTTAACAACTTTTAAAGTCGCTCTACAATCGCAAACTAGTTATTTTAACGACGTAACTATTTACCAGCATACTTACTCCGTTTATTTACCTCTGTCCTCCATCCATGAGACATACAATAATATCACCTGCGCCACAAGCTAATTATTGCAACACGACACACGTGCGCTCAAACAAGGCGAGGCGAGGCTCTCAATTCAAATTGAAGTTACCACTGAAATTAGCAAACCAAAATGTAGCTTTATACTACGTTTACGTCGTGATTGTTTACAAGTTAAACGTAGCGATATGCTTTTGCAAATGGTTTGTCATAAAAAAGTCCGAAGGACAGAACATACCTTAATCTTTCTTTCACTCGATGGCGAAACGTCGTCTTGTCGTGTTGTCGTTTGAGAGAGAGAGAGGGAGAGGAGGAGTCTTCGGCTCATGCTCCTTTGGTCATTGGTCATTTGGTCATTGGTCGCGATGGTACAGGCCAGGAACGAGGCTAGCTATTGGTTTACCGCACCTGTCAATCTGTGTCGTCGTCAGCTATATTTCCAAATACGTAGTACGACGGTGTCACTCGCCAAACTTCGCCACAGCCCAAAGACACAGTCAGGCAGTGGTTAGTATCCTTACCAGACTGTAATATTTGACCCAATTCAAATAAATTGCAATAGTACGTTTTTTATGACCCTTATGGTCATCCAAATAACATAATAATAAAAAAAGAGAATTATATACATTTTGGATCATGGTCAATTCAATCTAAAAATGATCTTCACAGAGTCCTTGTGGGGTTGGTTGTTGTTACACTGTATAAAAAACAAGCACTTTCACCACTGAGACGATGAGGTCACTCGATCGCCTGATCTAGTTTTACTTTTCAGTGGTCATCTGTCTCAGTGAACAAAAAAATCTGCTAAAAATAAATATATGGACAGAAACATTTTAGGGTCTAACAACAATTTACAAATATCCATTCATCATATTGACTCACTATAAGGGCCAGGTCCAAGTCTTTACTTATTTTATTTGTTGGCACATTTTATGGGCATCAGTAAAAAGCGAAGCTCATCTTCAAATTACGTTGGTGCAACAGCATAGTAGGAGTGTCCGTGTCTGTTGAAGCATTTGTAGGAGCAGAGAAGAACCCGCACTGGGACTGTCAAGGAGCTCCTCATCTTCATGTCCTGAGACACACACACATGCACGCACGCATAAAAGGTTGATATATAGGCCTACACAAGGTTTCTGCCCGACAGCAACGATGTTGTTCATGTATGCATTTGTGTCATTAAAACATCAATCAATCAATCAGAATTTGTCAGAATTTTAATGGGAGGATGGCCCCTTGAGATGCAACATCTCATTTTAGAGGGGGTCCTAATCAATCAATCAATCAATCAATCAATCAATCAAATGTTTGTATCTGCCCACCCTATACCTTATTCAGGTGTATGAAGTGCACACTCTCCAGCCAGGTGAAGAGGAAGGGGCCCAGGCAGAGAGCACAGCGCCCGCTGTCCTCCAGCATGGAGGTTAGAGCGGGGGGGTAGCAGGGGAGGGTCTGATGGACCAGAGAGCATTTATTCCCGTCCTCAAGCAAGACAAATCTGGCGACCAGCTCCTGCAGGGGGAGGGCACACAGGTTGTTGTGAGTAGCTGTTGAGTGCACAGCAGCATATAAAAAGGATATAAATGGTACAGAAGGGGTCAGCAACCCAACAACTATAGACGTGCTCTAATACAGTGGTTATCAGCCTTTCCTTTTCAGGCTGCGACCCTGCAAAATAACTCATGTGGGGACCCGGACCCCCCTGGGGGTCCCGACCCACAGATTGAGAACCACTGCTCTAATACAAAGTTGGACAGACAGATTACCTTCAGTGCGAGCACCTCTGCAGGCTGCTGAGACGCCAGCGGCTCACAGCGCACAAAGCTGTTTCCTTCACAGTAGAGCTCCTGTAGTTCTAGCAGATGAAACTGGACACAATGGGAGACAATACATTCAATATGTAATCCTACAGCAGCACTGTAATGAATATACCACCGTTTATTCACAGCCTGTACATAGTACAGTAGATGTTGACCGTTCTCAGTTATGCTTGGCATTATTTTTTGATTTTGCATTTACACATTGTTTCAGTTATTATTACAATGTTGACTGAATACTAGTTTAGTCTGCTAAACATTCTGCATGGTTTGAAATTTGAAATTTGAAAACAATAACCACACAATGACATTTCAGACAATCCATTAATGAATTCCTTGACGAATGGTATAATTTTGGATTTCTATTATATTTTCCATTCAAGTATCAGTGGGCTAAATATGCCGGACTATCTGTATGGTCCATTAAGTTACCTTTAAAGTTCACCATATAAATAAGTATAATTGAGAAACATACCTCAACAGGAAACATGGACAACTCATTCCCAGCCACATCTAGAACCCGGAGCTTTGACAAGGACCTTATTCCCTATGAAAGAATCAAATCAAATCTACAATACACAAAACGTAACGATCTAATTCTCTGTGAGAGAAGATAGAGAGAGGGCAATACAGACAGAGCACAAGCACACAGGAGATAGAATGCCAAGTGAATAATACTAGCCATTGTTATCCGGGCATCCCTATGCAAAAATAGCCTATCTATACAAGGTCCCGCATGCAGGTCCCTTCCTAGAAATGTACTGGATTAGAAATTACAATATTTGTCATTGAAATGTAGTGTAGTGAAAGTCATAAGCTTCCAAAAGAGCAAATACTCAGGTTAAGTGCAGCTACTCAAAACATTTATTTTAATAGTACAGTACTACTGAGTTAAATGTAATTTGTTACTGCCCATGAGTGTTGATTTTGACAGCAAATGTTGATGTAGTTTTAGTCATATAGTCTTTTGAATAGGATTTCATTTCATTTTGGTCATATTTGAGTCATCTGAAATGTTTTAGTTTTAGTCTAGTTTTAGACGACTATAACTTCAGATTTTAGTCTGCCTGATTTTACACTTACTTGCATGCTGAAAATAGCCGATATACAAGCTCACAACACTAGATCTGCTATTTTCAGCATGCAACCAAACATAAAATGACCACTTCTCCACTATTAGTCCCTCCCTAACATTTAATCTAGTTTTGATTTGTTGACGAAATTGTCAATGTATTTAGTCTTAGTGTTAGTGCTCATAGCTTAGTTTTTATTCAGTTTTCATCAGTGGAAAATGGTAGTCGCAGCATATTCTTCCGTCATAGTTTTAGTCGACGAAGTCAACACATGGTGGAGACTGGAGAGGCCTCCATGGATGCTGCTGTGCCCAAGAAGGGCCTCCGTCCTCACCCCTCATCCCTCCGTGGCCCTGCGCCAACCACCCACCTCTGGGAGTGCAGTTAACCTGTTTCTGGCCACGTGTAACTTGGCGAGTGCTTCACAGTTGTACAGCTGCTGAGGCAGCCAGGACAACACGTTGAAGTTCAAGTTCATCTCGGTTAACTTTGTAAGATGACCCAACTCAACAGGGAGTTCTTCCAATGTGTTGTCCATCACACTGAGGTGTTCAAGCTTACTCAAGCTAAGAAGGAAATAAAGAACAAATTAATAGATAAATGTTTGACTGTGATCTTGCCCTAATATATGCTTATAGTTATTGCCTAATGTTGCATTTGTATACAAGGACTAAGCCAATTGTGAACTACCATTTGATTGAGGGTCACTACAGTCAAATGACTACAGAAACTATACATTGCAATTGTTCAAGTTGCAATGTAATGGGGAAGGGCCCACAACAAGTAACACATTGGCCATTAACTAAATGTATTTCCCTTTTTATGTTGTGTTGTGTCCAATATCCGAAAAAGAATAGTGAACTGAACTGAACATAACATAACATGATAATGCTGGCTACCTTTGTATCTCCCGTGGAAGTCTTTTAATCCGATTGTGGTTCAGATTGAGAAGAATAAGATTTGGCCAGCCACCTGTAAAGCATTGAGTGTTTGAATGTACGTTTCATCCGTCTACTTTTTATTTTTAACACGGCTCACGACCTTACATACAACTTTGTGAAAACATACCTCATACCTACATCACCTCAGGCGACACTGTTGTAATTTGGTTCCTGTAGAGATGGAGTTTTCTCAAGGACCCCAAATGACGCAGGACAGCTGGAATCTCCTTTAAAGCATTATTTCCTAAATTAAGCTCTGAAAGCTGGCAAAGAGACAGATTTAAGCACTTATAAGACCA
The DNA here is from genome assembly GCF_964188405.1 of Protomyctophum parallelum. Lineage (NCBI taxonomy): Eukaryota > Metazoa > Chordata > Actinopteri > Myctophiformes > Myctophidae > Protomyctophum > Protomyctophum parallelum. Next base: position 13,583,881 of record NC_139697.1, on the reverse strand, counting down.
TTTTATACTTTGGCTATTCGAAAATAGATGAAGCTCGATCGTGGATCGGATATTTTAGAAAAACCTAACAAATTGAGATATTTTTTAAAAATCCTGGAAATGTTGACATGCTCAAAATAGGGACGCCATGGTTAATGTCGTTGTACACAACATAAAATAAAATATTAAGACTCACGTGCCGCAATGACAGAAGTTCAACAGGCAAAGTTGTAATGAGATTATTGTTGAGCAAAAGAACAGTTATGTTTTTTAATCTCGAAACTGATGTAGGAACTTCATAAATTTTCTTTGAACTCAAATTAAGAGAAGTTGAATTCCCTTGTAATGCTCTAATAACTAGTTTAGCCATATTAACAGGACGTTTTTACACTAGGTTTCCATGGATATGTGATGCTTTGAGACCAAAACTAATCAGTTCTTCCAACAACAGTGCCATCTAGTGGCAACTTCTGGATATGGAATATTTAGCTTTTCTTTGTATCCAAGTATATAATATTAGTCAGGGAATATTATCAGAAAAAATTCCAATCTGAGAAGAAATTCCTTAAAAATAAATGTTTTCACCAATTTGTTTGATTGAAATTAAATAATTCAGTTTCCCTTAGTAGGGGAATCTGTGACAGATGCTGAAAGTTGGGGAACCATTATAAGTTAACCTATGCAGGCAAACCGTTAATAAAGTATTACATCAATCAATCATATGGCTGCTGCCCAACCTACTTCAACAATGTATTTCGTTGGAGTGATGACGGTGATGGGGGGGGGGAAAACAGCAATTAGCCATAGCGTCTCTCTTCAGCTCATATCAGATTTTATTGTCGTTTATTTTCAATTCCACCCCAGCCCATCACTGCACAGCATTATCAAACATTCATCACTCTGCCTGTATATTCGTATATATTTTGTTTAATTTTGTGACAGTGTTGCTTTGCATTACACATGACGATGCGATGACAAATCATTAATATTATATTTTTCTTACACAATGTGATACACAGCCAATCAGGAACAAATATTACTAAAACGTCATAATTGTATATTGTGTTAATGGTTTACAGTTAGTTATTTGTCTCTGTCATTTATCACATCAGTTGTATACAATATACAAAGGTTTATGTTATACAGTTGACCAAAAAGGAAAGGGAAACAAGATTCAAGGTTGATGACAGTTTTCTAATATTTATAATCCCTTACCAACCAAATGTTTGCCCCTACCCTGCATGGACATGCACATTTCGGACATAATATTCTAAATATGGTTTCCTCTTTTGTTAAGCAACATGTGGATCCAGAAATCAGGAAAAAGGGGTACCGAGGCCCAAAAGGTTTTTAAGATTCTCAAGACAGTTGAGCAGTTGAGAATAGGTTCAAAACAAGTCATGAGTAGTAAAACTCCTGTTTTCATAAATGCACAGATTGTTTTTAGTAATACTGGGCATGATCATGATACTAGAGGTTCCAGTAATGGGCAGCTTGTGTTACCTCGCCCCAAAATATAACTTTCTAAAGAGATCATTTATTTATAGATCATTGACACTTTGGAATAACCTGCCTCGGAACCTGTGTTGCATTTACAGTAAATGAACGTTTAAAAAGCATCTAAAATTCCATTTGATACAGTGAAAGTGGGGGGGGGGGTTCACACTCACTTGTAATCTTAGCAATTTGTATTTTTATTTTATCAGAACTAATGTAAGTTGAATACTGACGTTTTAACAAATGTGTATTTGTAATTGTATGTCTACCGTACTGTTTATTCTTATGTGGAGACCAGGAAGACTAGCTGGTTGCAACGGCACCAGCTAATGGGGATCCTTAATAAAAATACAATAATATTACTCTCAATAATACTATTATGTCAATATCAATAATAATTTTTCTACAATATTATGGTCTCCTCTTGTAGGCAGTATTTTTTATCATATGCAATGTTTTTACTGGTTTGCAGCCTACTATTCATTTTGTCTGCACCTCTAGACTTTTGGGTTCTAAAGAGTTGGCCTTAGTGCCACTATCTACAATGATAATAAGAGTCCTTAGCTTGATATGCTCTTTATGCTGATTGCAGCCATATTCTGTCAGATGTGGTGGGTGTGTCTCGCTTATTTCCCTCATTGCAATAGAGCTTGTTCCCTGTTGACCTGCCCATATGTTGTTGTATATTATAACACGCCTACTTGATGCTTTGTACTCATACCTGACGAAGTCCCCTTCCTTTTCAATATCAATAATAATGACAAATTGTCATTATTATAATTATTATTAATATTGTCATTGACAATATTAATTATACTAATGATAATACTTAGTAATCATAATACTAATGATAACAATAATAATATTATTATTATAGGATCGCTTTTTTATGTGTGCACACATATACACACCCATACACATATATATGATATGTTTATGAGACAGCGCTAGCGTGCGTGCAGGGGGCTCCACTTTTTCCACAAATCGCACATTTAGAATTGGAACGTGGCCATACGTGGTTATTAGTTTTTATATATTGTCTTAAATCATGTGTTTGACATTTCCCGTTGTTTCAGACGTGCACATGTTGCCAGTGCCGCGGACGGTGTGCGAGAGGCGGGGGAAGGGCAGCATCATTAGGAGGAGGTCCAGTCGTGTTCACATGCAGAGGTCATCGAGTGAGGGAAACCCTGGCACGCACCTGGAGGAGTCGTCGAGTGAGGGAAACCCTGGCACGCACCTGGAGGAGTCGTCGAGTGAGGGAAACCCTGGCACGCCCCTGGAGGAGTCGTCAAGTGAGGGAAACCCCGGCACGCCCCTGGAGGAGTCGTCGAGTGAGGGAAACCCCGGCACGCCCCTGGAGGAGTCGTCGAGTGAGGGAAACCCCGGCACGCCCCTGGAGGAGTCGTCAAGTGAAGGGAAACCCTGGCACGCCCCTGGAGGAGTCGTCAAGTGAGGGAAACCCCGGCACGCCCCTGGAGGAGTCGTCAAGTGAGGGAAACCCCGGTGCGCCCCTGGAGGAGTCGTCAAGTGAGGGAAACCCCTGCGGGCCCCTGGAGGAGTCGTCAAGTGAGGGGAAACCCTGCGGGCCCCTGGAGGAGTCGGGCACTGCTGGAGAGTTTCTGGAGGCCTTGACGGCGAGTCCCATTTGCCCCCCGGACGGTGACGGCAGGCTCCAGAACGAGACACGGCAACAGGCAGCTGAACCAGAGCCGTATGTTGTCGGCTCCAGAGGAGGGGGACCTCCTCCGCCGCCGCAGAGCGACAAGCTCAACACCTCGCAGGTAGGGATGTACCAATGAGACATTTTAGCCCATATTGATATATCAGATTTAATTAATTGCTGTTATGGCCGATAACCGATTAAACCGATGTCGATATGATCTCGTTCTGTATTAAAAAGTATAATTTTGTCCATGACAAAAAGGCTTATAAACACTGAATTTGTAAAAGGCAATGCCTCTTTATTCCAAAACTAGGGATGCACTGGCGTTATAATTGAGATGTTGGCCCATATCCCCACATAGACGTATTGGACGCATTACTAGTGTGTAGTATTTTTATTTAAAAATGTTCCAACTTGCTGTCACGGCCTGTGAAGGTTGAGAGCCACTCTGGTAAGAGCATGTTATAAATACAATATTGAATAATGTAGCAGTGTGATATTAGAATAACATAAATTATTATTAACTGCTACATCAGCAGTGGCTGGAGGGCGTTTCCCTGATTTTCCACTGGGAAATTTAGTGTCAAGTAGTACTGCCTTAAGCTCTAGTCTAAAGTAAGCAGTATCTCCCCAAGTGTGTGTTCCATCTAGTGGGAGCGGTAAAAAAAATGAGGTCTCCCACTTCATGGAAGTTCAAATCCCAGGTAGGACATGAAACTGACAGAGCTTTAAAGCCTGATTTATACTCAGTTGTAACACCAATGTCGCACGTGGAAAACACAAAACAGCTGAACTTTAAAGGTACACAACGCGTGCCGATACGACACGTTGTGAGCTTATAGATGGGTTCATGTTGGCCCGCGGCAGGCAGCGGTACACAACTAGGTATAAGCAGCATTATACCATGTATCTCTACATCACACACACGCTGGTTGTCGTCTCTCAGCTGTCGTCTTCGTTGGCGCCGTCCTTAAGGCCCTCCACAGAGTTGTAGTGCTCTCCTAGTCCGTAGGCGTGACGCATGTATCTGCAGCGCAAGGACAGGATTTATCAAAGACGTTTCTCCAAAACAGTCATGACCAACAGTCATTAAGACATGTGAATCCCTTGACTCCTTCAAAGGGCACCTACGGACGGCTGCAATTCGAAACTGGCCCCCGTAAAATCTGAATCCCCCCCACCGCCCCCTTTTTCCCCCTCACTGTATATGTATCTTTTCCCTTTTTGCTTCCTTTATGATGAATTCCTGTTCTGTTCTTTAACTATATAGAAGTGTCTATTTGTTCGTCTCTAAATGTTTTGATGAATTGAACAAGGTGGACCCTCTTGTAAACAAGTGTAATGCTTAATTGGGTCGTCCACTCACAGTTAACAGTCTTTGTATTGAGTTTGTGCTTGAAATGTACTGTAATTTTGCAAACTGTTAATAAATATTTCAATCAATCAAAAAAAAGAACTATTTTACGGCACTGCGTCAATGTCTGTGTAAAGTGTGTGGTTTCTCCAACGGTCCAACCATATAAAACTTAAAAAATTACCACCCTCCAATTTTCATTTTCATCTCATTTTCTGTAGAGGTCCTACTCGACCACAGGATGTATACAATTCTCAATACAAGAGCAGGTACACCACTTTCAACCACCACAGTTGTCTTAATTATATCGTTGGTCAAAATAACCGTTATTCGCTGAAATAAGTTATGGATCGCAGGTTTAATATTGCTAAACATGAATATATTTTTCAAATTTCAACAAATTCCCACATAATAATTAACCCATTTAGGCCTGACCTCAAAATAAAAATAAAATCTTCTAAATCCTCCTCTGAAATAAATATTTTCACGATTTTTCAAAAATAGCAGACCTGCAAGCTCGTAAGTGGCACGCTATGAGCTTGTAGATCTGCTATTTTTCAAAAGCTAAATTATAACATAATGTTTAAAACACCAAAAGGGGTTCCCGCCCAAAATGGGTTAAGAAAAGCGGCACACACAAGACGAGCTCTTACATAAGAGTGATGGGGGCCTGGTTGTACTCCTCTCCGATCTTGATGGCAGGCGAGTCGGCCTGGATCACCTCTATTGGCTGCTGGAGGACTTGGGTCAGAGCTCGCAGCTGGTTGTTGGTGGAAGGGAGCACAGAAAAGCAGGAGACATGATGGCTCATTGGAAGGACATGCATCGCCGACGTAGAAGCCAAAGCACAAACTACTACCCCATTTGCATCACCTTGCTGTATTGTAATGCTACGCCTGGGTGTAAGTGTTAAACTTAGTGCGTGTCCCACACCAAAAAAAAAGAATCCATATCTACAAGGTCACCTTAAAGCTACCGGGACACCGTTTAGTATACATTAGGCGTAACAGAGATGGTAGCCTGGCTCCAGCTCTGCAGCTACTAATTTACCATAAACAAAACTCGAGTTATTAAAAAGCACGATAATCCAAGGGCTGTCAAACTGAGAACACAGTATTTCTAACATGGTGAAATCAAATCTGTCTGTCTCGCTATCTAAAATGTGTTTCTGGAGCGAATCTCACAAACCTATGGGACAATCAGCACTGCACTAAATATCTTGTGTAAACTGTCAATAGGCAAATTCACATTTTCTTTTCCCCCCACACTTTATACTTTTAAAATATCTCTGTTGTCGGGCAGACACCAACTACAAACAAAATAAGAACTCACTTCTAGTTGCCCGCCCCAAGCTGCTGTGTGCTCCGCGTCACTGCAGTATTTCTCAAACTCATCTGGGAAACACAGAGAACATCTCCATAAACTCACACACAAATACTTTGTATCGTCTATATTTTGAGCAATGAGGTCAAAAACCTCATTGCTAAACACCACCACTGCAGCCTGTGGCAAACAGTAAGATAAGACAATCTCCAAATCAACTGTTGTGTTAATTTCCTAAAATATAAGCTAAGATATGATGACTAAAACTAAGACTAAATACAGTACATTGACAATTTCGTCAACAAATATATTAACACAATTTGTGTTACGCAGACGTCCTAGGAATTATGGAGGGAGGGACTAGTAGAGAAGAGATCCAGTAGAACTAAAAGACACTTCATTTTATGTTTGGGTGTTACCCTCTGAAAATAGCAGATCTACAAGCTCACAACGCAACACATTGTGAGCTTGTAGATCTGCTATTTTCAGTATGTGGCCATGTGTAAAATCAGGCATTAAGACTACATCAAGGCCCGACAAAAACTCATAAACCAGACGAAAACCGAAAAAAAATCAGATGAGTAAAATACGACTAAAAACTAAGTTTTATTCCAAAGACTACCGCTGTTGTCTTACCTGCTGTGTACATGTCACCAGTGTTTGTGTTGGTGAGGAAAGGGAGGAAGTCATCAGCATGCTGTCTCATATGTTCAGCAGTGCGAGACCGCAGTTCCTTCAAACTCAGAATCTAGAATAGAACCGGGCAGGATATTAACACATTTAGACCAGAGTGTCGCCTTTTAACCATTATTTTAAACTTTATCTGTTGAAAAATAGCAGATCTACAAGCTCATAGTGCAGCACCGAGTGCCACGCTACGAGCTTGTAGATCTGCAATCTTTGAAAAATCATGACAACGTGTGCAAATCTTTGAATACATATTCTTTCACAGCAAACGATTTTTAACTCAAATCTTTGCCTTGGGGGGGGCTCCCTGGAACAACATATTTTCAGATTGGGGTCGGCGACCAAATACCAAATACAATGTTTGGGGTCCTTGACATGAAAAAGTTTGATATTAAACCACTGACATAGAAACATTTCAGAAAACGGTCATGATTTAGAAGACATTTGTAGAATCTGTTCTCAGGTCTTAAAGGGTGAAATCAATCACACTGTCCAGCTCAGCAAACTGTAGCAACTGTAGATGTGAGAATATTTCAGGGGTTGACATAAACCGTTGCCCGAATGCCCGTGGTAAGTAAATACATTTATGTTTGTGCAAGTGGAGTTTGCCTTCAGGTTGCCTGACGGGCAAGTACATTCCGTCTTCATAAAATATGAATGCCCATTTATGAATAACAATGCTACCTTTTTACAACTAGCAATTGCACTCATTCTGTGAGTGACTGTCGCCACTAACATTTTGTAATGGACAATCTACTTTGTTAGAACATGACCTGTACTTGCCCAACGGGCAAGTGCCTCTGAGACCTCCAAGACCAACTCCTGGAAAATGTTGCCACAATTACCGTAAAAAATTGTGTAAGACTATAGACTTTTATCATGATAGCATTAAGGACAATTTCTGTCCAGTTTTTAACATGTTATAGCAATTAAATGCAGCACGATACGCAGCATCAAATATAACCTAGATGTGCAATTGTGTATAGAGAGTTGAGCTACATGGCTCATCAAAGACCTTGACCCTTTTATCTCTCCCTAGCCAACATTTTGTAAACATGATATAATAACCCTCCCCACTCATTTCTGTATTTTGCCACTGCAATTTTGTACTCGAGTGGCTCACCTGCAAGTGAGGAGCCCCCACTGGAAGGATGTAGCACCTCCGTCCCACTCCTCTCGTTCAACACGACAGAGTCGCTACTAGTGCAAGATCCCCTTCCCCTCCCTGCTTCCTTCCCCCTTCAACACCAATCTGCGTAGAATCAGTAAGCCGGATGCGCCATAGTGGATTCGAACCCCTAGACTCCGTGATGGTGGAACGGTACTCTACTTTAGCCGTACCTGTGCACGTTGGGCCAGCTGGTCTTGGACGGCGCGGTACATGCAGTGGCCGTCGGACGAGATCTCTTTGATCTGCAGCTGTCTCTGGGTCAGCTTCTGGGTCACTTTCAGGCCCTCCTGGTGCCTCAGACCCTGCAGGTTGTCCACCTCCGCCTCCGCTATGCGCATCTCACGCTCCCTTTCCTGGGCCGCTCTCTTGTCCTGGAAGAAATGACGCATTTCATTTTGTAGAGAGCCTCCCAGTACGGCAACAAAAACAATGTGAAACTAATAAACGGTGACAAAAAGGGCCGCCCACCACCGTCTGGGGTTTCCAATCCACTGCAGTGCATTCGGCTTTGCACAATTGGACTGTTCAGTGACCTAAATGTTAAAACTATTTCTATCCACGTTGCAATGTTATGGCGTGGCTCTGCAGGGGTCTAGCCTCTTTGAAGACGGGTCTGTCTGTGTGTCCGAGTTCCCAGAGCTAATCCGCCCTACCACCAGGCATCAAAAGGTGTGACTCCCTACCCTCTTTCAAAACCGGACCTGAACACGTCTTCTAGTAGATTGTCAAAAATAATTTATTCTGCGACGCGTTGTGAGCTTGTAGACTGGCTATTTTCAAAGTGAAATCAAGTGTTAGTTGGGAAGGGGGTTTATGATCTACTTTCACCAGCAAAACAAATAATTCAAGTTCAGTAATGAGTTCAATATAAATATGTAATATATTGGATTAAGAATCGGCCGATATGACCCTGCTAATCATCGGATATAAAAAGTATTTAGGGCATAAGTGGTTAAAAGGACATGGATTACATCTCACCCGTCTCTTCTGGGCCTTGGTGACGCGCGGCTGCTTGCCGTTCTCTTCTTGTTCTTGTTCGTCTATCTTCGCGGACTCCACTCCATTGATCACCTCTTCCACCTGACCACATGGATTAAAGCCATGAACCAGTGACTCCACTCCATTGATCACCTCTTCCACCTGACCACATGGATTAAAGCCATGAACCAGTGAATCCACTCCATTGATTACCTCTTCCACCTGACCACATGGATTAAAGCCATGAAGACTCCACTCCATTGATCACCTCTTCCACCTGACCACTGACAATGTCCGTATGACCATGTCCTAAATGTGTGATTTGTGAGAAAGTACGAAGGGAGACCTCCTCTCCCGCACACATACACTATAGCGCTGATAATATCCAAAATATATGATTATTATCAATATTGCCCAGCCCAAAGCGGTTTACCTTTGTGTTGTCTGTACATGAGACCTGTCCCACCTCCTCTTGGTGTCTGCATTGGAGTTCATCTTCTAGCTTGGCGACGTCCTCCATCAGCTGCTTCCTCCTCTTCTTGTCGTTTTTGGGGACAGCATTTTTCATGCTCTGGATCTTAGCTGTAGAAAAGAATGCCAGCACTCACACTATTATATCCAGTAGGATTCTTGTTTATTTTTCCATTTCCCCCAGCAGTAAGCAACATATGATACGACATATAAACCTCTAAAAATGCATCGTTTGGATCCGGCAAATTCATTTTGTTTGCGGCGGAGCGCGTCTGACAACATGGCCCATCCCATCGCCTCTCAGCGACTTATTTAAAGTTTTATTCTCATGTAGCCGCTTACAAATGTCATGCCTACAACATTTTTTAGGCCAAATACCTACTATAATTATGACCATGGGTTGATTTTGATTCACACTTATTTTATATTTTTCAGCACATTTGAGCATATTTGGGCTATGGCCAAACTAGGGGGGTCTATGGCCAAACTAGGGGGTTTTCATGATTCTGAATCCATTCCAAGCATTAGTTTTGCACAAAAACACTCCTTGGGCTTAAAAAGTCCATAGCCGTCATCACAAATGTGATGAGGTCAGCACATTTGGCCACATTTGGGCAAGTGTCTATGGCCAAATTTAGCCCAACCAGTGTTTTTTGTGCGAAACGAATGCTTGGAATGGGTTCAGAATCATGAACACCCCCTAGTTTGACCCCTAGTTTGGCCATAGCACCAAATGTGCTGACCTCATCTCATTTGTGATGACGGCTATGGCCGTTTTTAGCCCAAGGAGTGTTGTTCGTGCAAAACTAATGCTTGGAATGGATTCAGAATGATGAAAACCCCCTAGTTTGATACGTCACATGCTACTTAAAGCATAATGAAATGTAGAACATTTTGCCTTATAATGGTTGTATGGTACCCCAACTTTCAGCAGCTGTCAAAAGTTCCCCGAATAGAAACCAATGTGGGATATGTTAGTAGACACTACTAACACACCTTTACAAATACATTGGTGAAGAAAATTCTTGGTAAGAAATGTATTCCCAGATTTGACATTATACTGATAATATTCCCTGACTAAACAATGAAAACAGCACATTATAGGTAAACAGTGCTCTTATATTTTACATTCCACAGACCAGAAGACAGAGCGCTCTGGCCAGGTTCAGGTGTTTAGACAGATATCTTGTGTTGAAAGTGTTATTTACTTGCCAGGAGCAGGTGGGAAACCCTTAAGCCAAATTCCAATACCCAAAATCTCGGCCTCTCGCTCACTCACACTCGGTCACTCCAGCATGGCAAATTATGGTGAAATTGGTGACCTGCCGAAATATGTGACCATCTTGTTGACTTCACACAACTTACACGGAGAGGTCTTTATATATTTGGCCTCAATACCACTAGGTTGAAATCTGCTAATGAACAAATTGCAAGGATTCACATTCAGACACTGACATTATGCAACGTGTACACGATTTTTGGGCGTAGCTGCATTGGGGACCAACTCTTTATGGTTATGGCTGAATCATAGTGACATGAGCATGATTTATTTTGAGCCAATTGTAATATTATTATATGAGATATCAAATTAAATATATCCCCATATATCCCCCAGCTCTCTTATTTGTCTAGCCCCATTTGGAAGCGGGGGTAGAGGTTCCATATGGAGCTAATATTTCTCCATATATCCTAACAGGTTACTAGGTTAGTTTTAGTAGTACTTGTACTTATATTACTATGACATTACTATTACCCAGCACAACAGAGGGGACTGCTCTTTAATCATACTAGTCAATTAGGCTACAGGATATACAATTAACCAAAATAAGCCCTATAAACACTTCTGTTCATACAATGAACAGCCTAAATAGAAGCTCACAGAGCTTGTAGATCTGCTATGTTCCACTGTGTTGGACCATTTTGTCGCCTTGCTTTAATGACATGCCCAAAATAGCAGGGCTGATGGCAGTTTTGACAATGTTTTAAATGCTTGTAGCAGTGTTCAACTTCAACATTGACACATAAAACACATCAAACTATGGCAGTCATGTTTCAGGGCTAACATAAAGCATAACATGAGGATAAATCACATATTGCAGTGGTTTTCAACCAGTGGTCCAGGTACCACCAGTCATGGTCCTTGAGGGGGTTCCAGGTTGTCCACTGCTAAATGATGGAAGGGGACCAAGATCTTTAACTCTTGAGAGCGTAAAATGAAACCAAATGGTTAAGTTGGTTTAATGTTACGCTCTCAAGAGTTAAATTGTTGTTAAACATCTGCATTACTTAATTTACAAGAAGTCTACACAATTATAGAACGTACTGTATAATAGTTATTTTGATCAATGTTTGCCTGGTACAACAATGCATAGTTTGCATTACCATTAGCCCTGAAACATGACTGTATGTGAACCATGGCTACGTTTGCATAATACAGCAATAAATCGAACGATAATGTTAAGTATTGCGGCTAAATGAATCTCATCAAATGGTGGTCCGTGGCACAAATGCCAAAGAAATAATGGGCCTTGATTAGAAAACCACTTATATTGTGTTTTACTCATACCTTGCAGATCCTTCTTCTCTTTGCGGTGTTGCTTTGACAGCAGCTCTTCAGCCGTCTCTACCTCAGCAACCTCCATGACTGACTGACTCACTCAGTGGATCAGATTACACACGATAACAACAAGTGTGATGTTCCTGCACTATCATGCAGCCTGTAGAATGACACAAAAACATGAAGCCCATAAAAATAAAAACATGTAAACAACACGTCTATCTCAATGTTGATACAACGTGTGTGTGCGCCGTGTGATGCGGGACCGGGGCCCAACTGCTCGGCAGCGTCTAGTGAGCTAATCTAGTGAGCTAATTTAAGACTTCCGGTGGACGATCTCTTCAAAATAAGAGTACCCTCTAGAGTATGGAAAAAAAGTTTAATTTGCACATTAAAACTACAAATTAAGCATTTAAATGATGCTATATGATGCTATAAGACACACATTATGTTTCTGTGTAAGAATAAGTAATTAAATCCTTATAATAATAATAATAAAGTTATCTAAATGGATAAATGCTATTCACTGGAGTGCATGGACTTTATAAAGTGGACACTGGACAAAAGACGGCTCCGCAAGGCAACTATCTGGACATACCCACGCGTTCGGGGAGATGTCCTATACCACACCCCACTCTCCGCTAAGCGGGAGAGGTGTAAAATTCACAGCAGCAGACCTTCTACTGGGGTCAAGGCTGACAAAAAGTACCGTTTCCGGACCCAGAATGGACACTGGACAAAAGACGGCTCCGCGAGGCAACTATCTGGACATACCCACGCGTTCGGGGAGATGTCCTGTACCACACCCCACTCTCCGCTAAGCGGGAGAGGTGTAAAATTCACAGCAGCAGACCTTCTACTGTGGTCAACGCTGAAAAGAGTACCGTTTCCGGACCCAGAATGGACACTGGACAAAGAGGCCTCCGCGAGGCAACTATCTGGACATACCCACACGTTCGGGGAGATGTCCTCTACCACACCACACTCTCCGCTAAGCGGGAGAGGTGTAAAATTCACAGCAGCAGACCTTCTACTGGGGTCAATGCTGACAAAAAGTACCGTTTCCGGACCCAGAATGGACACTGGACAAAGAGGCCTCCGCGAGGCAACTATCTGGACATACCCACACGTTCGGGGAGATGTCCTCTACCACACCACACTCTCCGCTAAGCGGGAGAGGTGTAAAATTCACAGCAGCAGACCTTCTACTGGGGTCAAGGCTGACAAAAAGTACCGTTTCCGGACCCAGAATGGACACTGGACAAAAGACGGCTCCGCGAGGCAACTATCTGGACATACCCACGCGTTCGGGGAGATGTCCTGTACCACACCCCACTCTCCGCTAAGCGGGAGAGGTGTAAAATTCACAGCAGCAGACCTTCTACTGGGGTCAATGCTGACAAAAAGTACCGTTTCCGGACCCAGAATGGACACTGGACAAAGAGGCCTCCGCGAGGCAACTATCTGGACATACCCACACGTTCGGGGAGATGTCCTCTACCACACCACACTCTCCGCTAAGCGGGAGAGGTGTAACATTCACAGCAGCAGACCTTCTACTGTGGTCAACGCTGAAAAAAGTACCGTTTCCGGACCCAGAATGGACACTGGACAAAGAGGCCTCCGCGAGGCAACTATCTGGACATACCCACACGTTCGGGGAGATGTCCTCTACCACACCACACTCTCCGCTAAGCGGGAGAGGTGTAAAATTCACAGCAGCAGACCTTCTACTGGGGTCAATGCTGACAAAAAGTACCGTTTCCGGACCCAGAATGGACACTGGACAAAGAGGCCTCCGCGAGGCAACTATCTGGACATACCCACACGTTCGGGGAGATGTCCTCTACCACACCACACTCTCCGCTAAGCGGGAGAGGTGTAAAATTCACAGCAGCAGACCTTCTACTGGGGTCAAGGCTGACAAAAAGTACCGTTTCCGGACCCAGAATGGACACTGGACAAAAGACGGCTCCGCGAGGCAACTATCTGGACATACCCACGCGTTCGGGGAGATGTCCTGTACCACACCCCACTCTCCGCTAAGCGGGAGAGGTGTAAAATTCACAGCAGCAGACCTTCTACTGGGGTCAATGCTGACAAAAAGTACCGTTTCCGGACCCAGAATGGACACTGGACAAAGAGGCCTCCGCGAGGCAACTATCTGGACATACCCACACGTTCGGGGAGATGTCCTCTACCACACCACACTCTCCGCTAAGCGGGAGAGGTGTAACATTCACAGCAGCAGACCTTCTACTGGGGTCAAGGCTGACAAAAAGTACCGTTTCCGGACCCAGAATGGACACTGGACAAAAGACGGCTCCGCGAGGCAACTATCTGGACATACCCACGCGTTCGGGGAGATGTCCTGTACCACACCCCACTCTCCGCTAAGCGGGAGAGGTGTAAAATTCACAGCAGCAGACCTTCTACTGTGGTCAACGCTGAAAAAAGTACCGTTTCCGGACCCAGAATGGACACTGGACAAAGAGGCCTCCGCGAGGCAACTATCTGGACATACCACACGTTCGGGGAGATGTCCTCTACCACACCACACTCTCCGCTAAGCGGGAGAGGTGTAAAATTCACAGCAGCAGACCTTCTACTGGGGTCAATGCTGACAAAAAGTACCGTTTCCGGACCCAGAATGGACACTGGACAAAGAGGCCTCCGCGAGGCAACTATCTGGACATACCCACACGTTCGGGGAGATGTCCTCTACCACACCACACTCTCCGCTAAGCGGCAGAGGTGTAAAATTCACAGCAGCAGACCTTCTACTGGGGTCAAGGCTGACAAAAAGTACCGTTTCCGGACCCAGAATGGACACTGGACAAAAGACGGCTCCGCGAGGCAACTATCTGGACATACCCACGCGTTCGGGGAGATGTCCTGTACCACACCCCACTCTCCGCTAAGCGGGAGAGGTGTAAAATTCACAGCAGCAGACCTTCTACTGTGGTCAACGCTGAAAAAAGTACCGTTTCCGGACCCAGAATGGACACTGGACAAAGAGGCCTCCGCGAGGCAACTATCTGGACATACCCACACGTTCGGGGAGATGTCCTCTACCACACCACACTCTCCGCTAAGCGGGAGAGGTGTAAAATTCACAGCAGCAGACCTTCTACTGGGGTCAATGCTGACAAAAAGTACCGTTTCCGGACCCAGAATGGACACTGGACAAAGAGGCCTCCGCGAGGCAACTATCTGGACATACCCACGTGTTCGGGGAGATGTCCTCTACCACACCCCACTCTCCGCTAAGCGAGAGAGGTGTAAAATTCACAGCAGCAGACCTTCTACTGGGGTCAACGCTCAAAAAAGTGCTGTGCCTTGGGGCATTGACATGAAATCACTTTCTCTACGCAAGCTAAGTCAGGTCAAGGAGTTACCTCTAGCTTTGGAATGGGTGTCACTTGTGTGCGTTGATTGCATCTGTCTGTGCATTTATGCATTTGTTTGTCCTGACGAAACTTGATTATTTCTCGACTGTTTATTTTCTCGTATGACACGACATAGAAACTACTTGTGACTACTGTCTTTGTGTGCTGTCGAGCGGATGTTCTTTGCATCAGCTCAAAGGTATAGCCTGCTGTGTCATTCGATTCATTTGTCCAGATATGCCATTTATGATCTTTAAGGATGTACAATGACGCATATGGTGGCCTGTCGAAAAATACACACATACTGGTCAAAGCATACTCATTTTGGTGGTACAGACAGGATAAATTGAACGTTTTTGGAATTTTTGTGCCAGCTCTTAACAGGAGAAGTAAGGTCTGTGGGCTGTTAATTACTTCATATGTTGATAAGCTCTTTTCCTGCTGACATGTTTCACATTGTTCAGATTGAGCAGGTAATATTTGTGCAATAGTGTCTAAGATGCCTTTTTGTGACACGTCAAGTGGCTGCACTATGAATTGTGACATGTTCTTTGTAGATGGTAAGGCCTTGTCACCACATTGAGTACAACTATACAGACTAAGACTTTTCAGGCAAAGCAGGTCATCTCCAAGGAAAGGAGACCGAAGTGTGTATTCTACAAAGCTGTTTAATATGGTGCATACTTCTGTCCTAGAACATTTCTGAGACACTAATGACACTGATGTGTTGGCTAGATTGAATTTCGCAAGTTTCCGTCTAAATGTTGAGTCCTGCGCTGCTGCTTCTTCAAGCCGTGTGTGACATTTTTTGATAGCAGATGTCTGTTGTAGAAATGTTAGAATTGGTAATGGTATAGCTTCACACATATTGTCATTTAGACTTTCATTGCATAAAACCACATCATCATCATCTTCTTCCAAATTGTCCTCCGTTATTGTTCTGTTAATTGCTTTCAACTGTCCAGGCACAGAATGTACAGATGTCTGTATGTTTTGCTTGAACAACTGTGTGGACACCACACATACTCAACCAAACTACTAGTTTGTGTATAAAATCTAATGGGTCATTGTGCATTCCTAAGGCCAAGTAAGATGCTATTCACTAGTTGTTGAGTGACACCACAGATTGTTTTGCAATCAAATGTGTGACCTGGATTTTGAAAAAAACGCTTGAATGAGAGCTGCTAAATTCCCCGGCATAGATGACAACTGAACCATCGAAGTAGGTGTCAATGGTTTCAATTTATCTTGTACTACTTGTAGATGCAGTATACCCACGCGTTCGGGGAGATGTCCTGTACCACACCCCACTCTCCGCTAAGTGGGAGAGGTGTAAAATTCACGGCAGCAGACCTTCTACTGAGGTCAACGCTCAAAAAAGTGCTGTGCCTTGGGGCATTGACAATTATTTAATTAACGAATTAAATAACCTTATTTTATTCTGAAGGCAACCGGATGTCTTAAATTAGCTAGCTCTCAGACAGGAAGTTCTAAATTAGCTCATAAGACGGAGCCAAATATCTGTCTGAGAGTGGAGCCTGCCTGGCAAATGACATGGGGGGTCCTTTTTGTGGGCTTGGCCGAAAGTGGGCGTTACCAAAAGGTGGGCGTGGCCATGGCCACCAGAAGTCTGTCAGATTTTGACAGCTTCAAATTAGTGTTAAACATAATATAACCCAATTGACTCCAGTCCTCTCTGTTTAATATATCTATAATGAAACTATATAAACTATGCATATACCATGAAGTGCTATGACTACTAGCTCTGGTCCATAGCTCTAATGCGTTTCATTTAGAGCTATGTTACTCTAAACTTCCCCGCTCGCATGAATGCAGACCAGCCTCTACTCTTTGGCGTAAATAAAAAGAACGTTTTTGCTACACATAAAAACAAAGGCGAGTTGTGTCATTAGAAAGCCTACTTTGGTAATTGGTTCTAGTTCTAGTGAACAGAAATAATAAATAAATAGACTTGGTAACCTAACTGTAGGGAGTGCAAACACATTAAAGAACCTGGGGGTTATCATCTATGAAAAGGCAACACAATGAGCAGAAAATAAAAATGAACCATGTAAATACAACAAATTGAGCAGAGCACTGCAGGGAGTTGAACCCCATTCCGGTAAACCAGAAGTACCACAACCAGTGCCTTGGTTTTTGTTTTGTTTTACGAGGTCCATTCCTTGAAATGTAAATGTTGCATTGCAACGGTAAAGTAATTTCACAATTGACATTGTAGGCAATAATTAATAACGGTATGGCACCAGGCCAAAGCCATGGGGATAGAGTATGTTTTGCACTCTGAGTGAGTGTGTGTGTGTGTGTGTGTGTGTGTGTCCGTCAGTTTGTTAACAGCTAATCTCCAGCACCATTAACCCGGTCGATGCCAAATTTTGCACACACACTCCCTGGATGCCAACGATGAACCTCTGTCCCAAATTTTCCAGAACGGCCTGTATAGCACCACACATTTTTGTATGCCCTCCGAGACTATGGACTATAGCCTTTCGCTTTTCCGCGATTTAACCTTTTTTCAAATTGTGAACAATGATGAAGAATCGCGCACTATAGCATGCCACTTAATGACCTTGGGGTCATCAAGGTCATTGATATTGATCAATAACCTTGAGCAGTATAAATGACCTTCAATAAGACTAGTAAATGACCTTGACCAGTATAAATGACCTTGACAAGTACAAATGACCTTGACCAGTATAAATGACCGTGACCAGTATATGACTGACCAGTATAAATTACCTTCATGAGACTAGTAAATGACCTTGACCAGTATTAATGACCTTCATAAGACTAGTAAATGATCTTCACCAGTATGAATTACCTTGACCAGTATGCGGTCCGTGACCATGGACTATAGCCTTTCGCTTTTCCTTGATTTTCACCTTTTTTTTAAATCCTCAACAATGATGAAGAATCGCACACAATAGCGCGCCGCTCAATGACCTGAGACCATGGACCAATGAACCATGTAAATATAACACATTGAGCAGGGCACTGCAGGGAGTTGAACCCCGTTCCTGTAAACCAGAAGTCCGACACCAGTGCCTTAGTTTTTGTGTTGTTGTTCATTTACAGGTCCAGGTGTGCATACACATGTGCGCCTGTGCGTGTGTAGGTGCATTTGTGCATGTCTGTGCATGCTTCAATGACCACTGTTGGACCCCATGGGGATCAAGGACCTCAGGGAGCCACCCATAATTCACAACGGTCACAGCGAACTCTGTTGCATCACAACTGGTGGCCAACAGTTGTGACCAAGACCGCCACCGACCCACAGGAGAATAACATCGCACAGTGGTATCAGACCAACCACAATCAGCCAGCCCTCAAACCAAACCCTTCGACCTAGAAGAACTTGAAACTGCAATGGGAAAGTTGAAACCCGGAAAAGCAGCAGGGATTGATGACCTACTGGCAGAAATGTTACAGCACCTGGGACCCAACGCAAAGACCTGGCTTGTGGGGATGCTGAACACATGCATAGCACAGAAAACCATCCCTTCTGTCTGGGAAAAGGCCAAAGTGGTTGCAATCCTTAAACCTGGCAAAGACCCATTATCCACAAAGAGCTACCGACCCATTTCCCTCTGCATCACCTACAAGGCTATATGAGAAGCTGCTACTCCAACGCCTCGTTGCCACTCATAGATACCAAGCTGACTAAAGACCAAGCTGGTTTCCGTCCCAGCCGCTCCTGTGCTGGACAGAGCTCAACCTCACCCAACACATTGAGGATGGGTTTGAGGGGAAACAAATAACTGGAGCAGCATTCAGAGATCTCTCTGCTGCCTACGACACTGTCCAACACCGCACAATGGTCAGGAAAAGCCTCCTCAACAACAGGCGCTTCTATGTCCAGTTAAATGATGGAAAGCCCAAAAGAACGGCCTCCCACAAGGTAGCGTGCTCGCCCCCCTCCTTTTCAATATCTACACAAACGACCAGCCACTACCCAATGCCTAATGCCAGCATTTCATCTACGCTGACAACCTCTGCATTACGACCCAACAAGCAGACTTCCAGAAGATTGAGTCTGTCCTTGAAAGTGCCCTCCAAGAAATGTCAAGCTACTACAATACAACCACCTGAAACCCAACCCATAGAGAACACCTCACACGCACATAATTTCCTTTCGTGGCTGTTTACATTCAAGGGTCGCTGGTACTCTCGAACGGAACAGTTTAACGTCATGCCCAGGACGAAAAGATATAGAGAACACCAACATGACAAATAACAGCAGGAAGGCATGAGCCACAATCCACCGTCTTGGCAAAGACCACACCACCCATAATTCACAACAGTCACAGCAAACTCTGTTGCATCACAACAAAGGTACCTAATACAAAGGTATTGGATGGAGCCCGCACATCACAGGTATAAAAAAAAACGTTCTATATTGAAATACTGACAACGTTTCGATCTATTTGATCTTCATCAGGTCATGTGTACACAAAACATACACTTTTATACTAAGGGAGTGCCCCCATCAACCAATCAAAACACCACATTTTGGTGCCCCTCCCATCACTGCAGGTGTGACACGTCAACCCTGAGTGAGTAGGTGGGGACCCAGACATATTGATGTAAATATAGTCTGTTCAGAAATTGTAGTGCCTCTCATAGAGCTTGTAGGTGATGCAGAGGAGGGAAATGGGTCGGTAGCTCTTCGGGGATAATGGGTCTTTGCCAGGTTTAGGGATTGCAACTACTCCAGCCTTTTTCCAAACAGAAGGGATGGTTTTCTGTGCTATGCATGTGTTCAGCATCCCCACAAGCCAGGTCCTTGCGATAGGTCCCAGGTGCTGTATCATTTCTGCCAGTATGCCATCAATCCCTGCTGCTTTTCCGGGTTTCAACTTTCCCATTGCAGTTTCACGTTCTTCTAAGTCGAAGGGTTTGGTTTGAGGGCTGGCTGATTGTGGTTGGTCTGATACCACTGTGCGATGGTATTCTATGTGGGTCGGTGGCGGTGTTGGTTACAACTGTTGGCCACCAGTTGTGACCAAGACCGCCACCAACCCACAGGAGAATACCATCGCACAGTGGTATCAGACCAACCACAATCAGCCAGCCTTCAAACCAAACCCTTCGACCTAGAAGAACGTGAAACTGCAATGGGAAAGTTGAAACCCGGAAAAGCAGCAGGGATTGATGACCTACTAGCAGAAATGATACAGCACCTGGGACCTAACGGAAAGACCTGGCTTGTGGGGATGCTGAACACATGCATAGCACAGAAAACCATCCCTTCTGTCTGGAAAAAGGCCAAAGTGGTTGCAATCCCTAAACCTGGCAAAGACCCATTATCCCCAAAGAGCTACCGACCCATTTCCCTCCTCTGCATCACCTACAAGCCTATCCCGTCACACCAAATTGGTCGACACAGCCCTAAATGACACCTGTGGCATCATCATAGGATGCATCAAGACAACACCTGACCCTGTCCCAACACCTGTTTACATTCAAGGGTCGCCGGTCCTCTCGAACGGAACAGTTTAACGTCATGCCCAGGACGAAAAGATATAGAGAACACCAACATGACAAATAACAGCAGGAAGGCATGGGCCACAATCCACCGTCTTGGCAAAGACCACACCACCCATAATTCACAACGGTCACAGCAAACTCTATTGCATCACAACTGGTGTAGGTATTGGATGGAGCCTGCACACCACCAAAAAAAAGAAAAACAACATACTATAGTATGCCCTCCGTGACCATGGACTTTAGCCTTTCGCTTTTCTGCAATTTAACCTTTTTTCAAATCCTCAACAATGATGAAGAATCGCGCACTATAGCGTGCCACTTAATGACCTTGACCAATATCAATGACCTTGAGCAGTATAAATTACCTTCAATAAGACTAGTAAATGACCTTGACCAGTATAAATGACCTTGACAAGTACAAATGACCTTGACCAGTATAAATGACCTTCACCAGTAGAAATGACCGTGACCAGTATATGACTGTGACCAGTATAAATTACCTTCATGAGACTAGTAATTTACCTTGACCAGTATAAATGACCTTTAGAAGACTAGTAAATGATCTTCACCAGTATAAATGACCTTTAGAAGACTAGTAAATGATCTTCACCAGTATAAATGACCTTGACCAGTATGCGGTCCGTGACCATGGACTATAGCCTTTTGCTTTTCCTTGATTTTCACCTTTAAAAAATCCTCAACAATGATGAAGAATCGCACACTATAGCGCGCCGCTCAATGACCTGAGACCATGGACCAATGAATGAAATACAACACATTGAGCAGGGCACTGCAGGGAGTTGAACCCCGTTCCGGTAAACCAGAAGTCCGACACCAGTGCCTTAGTTTTTGTGTTGTTGTTCATTTAAAGGTCCAGGTGTGCATACGCATGTGCCCCTGTGTGTGTAGGTGCATGTGTGCATGTGTGTGCACGCTTCAATGACCACTGTTGGACCCAATGGCGATCAAGGACCTCAGGGAGCCACCCATAATTCACAACGGTCACAGCGAACTCTGTTGCATCACAACTGGTGGCCAACAGTCGTAACCAACACCGCCACGACCCACAGGAGAATACCATCGCACAGTGGTATCAGACCAACCACAATCAGCCAGCCCTCAAACCAAACCCTTCGACCTAGAAGAACTCAAAACTGCAATGGGAAAGTTGAAACCCGGAAAAGCAGCAGGGATTGATGACATACTGGCAGAAATTATACAGCACCTGGAACCTAACGCAAAGACCTGGCTCGTGGGGATGCTGAACACATGCATGGCACAGAAAACCATCCCTTCTGTCTGGAGAAAAGCCAAAGTGGTTGCAATCCCCAAACCTGGCAAAGACCCATCATCCTCAAAGAGCTACCGACCCATTTCCCTCCTCTGCATCACCTACAAGAGAGGCTGCTACTCCCAACGCCTCATACCACTCATAGACACCAAGCTGACTAAAGACCAAGCTGGTTTCCGTCCCGTCCTGTGCTGGACAGAGCTCAACCTCACCCAACACATTGAGGATGGGTTTGAGGGAAAACAAATAACTGGAGCAGCAACTGGAGGGCGAAGCAAGCACGCAGGCAGCTTGTGCCTGCCTGCGTGCCTGCCTGCCTTCCTCATGTGGAAGCTGCATAGTTGAGTTTGTGTGTGTGTTTCTTTTTCTGTCTTTCTTTCTTAGGACGAAGATCAAGGTAGACGCCGTTGGAAGGCTCAACACAAGCCGATGCCCCTAGAGATCCATCCCAAAGCTTCCCTCAGGGAGTCCAGCAAGCCAGCTAGCCAGCAAGCCCGCCCAGTCAGCCAACGCAGCCAGCCAGCTCCGCCAGTCAGCCAGTGTAGAAAGTCAGGCTGCCAAGCCAGCGCACATCAGCCCTTGCAGTCAACCATTGTAGCCATACCAGCCTTGCTCAGTCAGCTCAGCCAGGCCTCTCTCGAGGCCTGGCTCTCTGTCTGCCTGGCCCGGTTTGCCCCGCCCTGCCTTGCAGCAACAGAACCAGCCTTGCTGGCAAGCCAGCCAGCTCAGAATACGAGCTCAGCAAGCCAGCGCAGCTGGCAAGCACGCAGTTAGTCTAAACCAGTTTCAGACTGGCAGGCCAAGGCAGACAGACAGGAAGACCGAGGCGCCTAGGCAGGCAGACAGGCCAGGAAGGCAACAAAGTGCAGGCAGGGGGACTGTCCGGCCTAAGGCTGCGCTGCAAGGGTTGGAGCCTGGCCAGCTCCTGCTGGTCTAGACTGAGTGGCTGTGGCTGCACAGTAAGGCTGCGGTAACCTAGTCTGGGCTTGCTGCTGCACTGGCTTGCTCAGCTCGCATTCTGAGCTGGCTGGCTTTCCAGAAAGGCTGGTTCTGTTGCTGCAAGGCAGGGCAGGGCAGACCGGGCCAGGCAGACAGAGAGCCAGGCCTCAAGAGAGGCCTGGCTGAGCTGACTGAGCAAGGCTGGTATGGCTGCAATGGCTGACTGCAAGGGCTGATATGCTCTGGCTTGGCAGCCTGACTTTCTACACTGGCTGACTGGCGGAGCTGACTGGCTGCGTTGGCTGACTGGGCAGGCTTGCTGGCTAGCTGGCTTGCTGTGCTCCCTGAGGGAAGCTTTGGGATGTATCTCTAGGGGCATCGGCTAGTGTTGAGCCTTCCTATGGCGTCTACCTTGATCTCCGTCCTAAGAAAGAAAGACAGAAAAAGAAAGACACACAAACCCAACTATGCAGCTTCCACCTGAGGAACCGAGACGCGAGAAAAGAACTGAGCGTCACTTGGGATGGTCACAAACTCTCCAACCATACCCACCCCATGTATCTTGGAGTTACACTGGACAGGACACTCTTCTTCAAAAAAACACCTGGAGAACACAAAAGCCACGGTCAACACCCACAATAACATCCTGTGAAAACTAGTGAACTCCCAAGTGGGGCGCAGACCCACAAACAATCCGTGCAACTGCCATGGCCCTGTCTTTCTCTACAGCAGAGTATGCCTGCTCAAGCTGGAGCCGATCACGTCACACCAAATTGGTCGACACAGCCCTAAATGACACCTGTCGCATCATCACGGGATGGGTCAAGACAACACCTGTCCCGTCCGTGCCTTTATGCGCTAGCCGGCACCTCCCCCCGCACATCAGACGACTGTGTAACGCTCAAGATGAATGGAAAACACAGGAGATAGACAGTGAAGTCTGGAATGAAATGATAGAGAACACCTCACACACACAGTTTCCTTTCGTGGCCGTTTACATTCGAGGGTCGCCGGTCCTCTCGAACGGAACAGTTTAACGTCATGCCCAGGACGAAAAGATATAGAGAACACCATAATGACAAATAACAGCAGGAAGGCATGGGCCACAATCCACCGTCTTGGCAAAGACCACACCACCCATAATTCACAACGGTCACAGCAAACTCTGTTGCATCACAACTGGTGTAGGTATTGGATGGAGCCCGCACACCACAGGTATAAGAAAGACGTTCTTTGTTGAAATACTGACAGCGTTTCGATCCATTTGATCTTCATCAGGTCATGTGTACACAAAACATACACTTTTATACTAAGGGAGTGCCCCCATTAAACAATCAAAATACCACATTTTGGTGCCCCTCCCATCACTGCAGGTGTGACACGTCAACCCTGAGTGAGTAGGTGGGGACCCAGACATATTGATGTAAATATAGTCTGTTCAGAAATTGTAGTGCCTCTCATAGAGCTTGTAGGTGATGCAGAGGAGGGAAATGGGTCGGTAGCTCTTCGGGGATAATGGGTCTTTGCCAGGTTTAGGGATTGCAACTACTCCAGCCTTTTTCCAAACAGAAGGGATGGTTTTCTGTGCTATGCATGTGTTCAGCATCCCCACAAGCCAGGTCCTTGCGATAGGTCCCAGGTGCTGTATCATTTCTGCCAGTATGCCATCAATCCCTGCTGCTTTTCCGGGTTTCAACTTTCCCATTGCAGTTTCACGTTCTTCTAAGTCGAAGGGTTTGGTTTGAGGGCTGGCTGATTGTGGTTGGTCTGATACCACTGTGCGATGGTATTCTATGTGGGTCGGTGGCGGTGTTGGTTACAACTGTTGGCCACCAGTTGTGACCAAGACCGCCACCGACCCACAGGAGAATACCATCGCACAGTGGTATCAGACCAACCACAATCAGCCAGCCCTCAAACCAAACCCTTCGACCTAGAATAACTTGAAACTGCAATGGGAAAGTTGAAACCCGGAAAAGCAGCAGGGATTGATGACCTACTGGCAGAAATGTTACAGCACCTGGGACCCAACGCAAAGACCTGGCTTGTGGGGATGCTGAACACATGTATAGCACAGAAAACCATCCCTTCTGTCTGGGAAAAGGCCAAAGTGGTTGCAATCCCTAAACCTGGCAAAGACCCATTATCCACAAAGAGCTACCGACCCATTTCCCTCTGCATCACCTACAAGGCTATATGAGAAGCTGCTACTCCAACGCCTTGTTGCCACTCATAGATACCAAGCTGACTAAAGACCAAGCTGGTTTCCGTCCCAGCCGCTCCTGTGCTGGACAGAGCTCAACCTCACCCAACACATTGAGGATGGGTTTGAGGGGAAACAAATAACTGGAGCAGCATTCAGAGATCTCTCTGCTGCCTACGACACTGTCCAACACCGCACAATGGTCAGGAAAAGCCTCCTCAACAACAGGCGCTTCTATGTCCAGTTAAATGACCAGAGGAGTAAATGGAAAGCCCAAAAGAACGGCCTCCAACAAGGTAGCGTGCTCGCCCCCCTCCTTTTCAATATCTACACAAACGACCAGCCACTACCCAATGCCTAATGCCAGCGTTTCATCTACGCCGACAACCTCTGCATTACGACCCAACAAGCAGACTTCCAGAAGATTGAGTCTGTCCTTGAAAGTGCCCTCCAAGAAATGTCAAGCTACTACAATACAACCACCTGAAACCCAACCTATAGAGAACACCTCACACACACATAATTTCCTTTCGTGGCCGTTTACATTCGAGGGTCGCTGGTCCTCTCGAACGGAACAGTTTAACGTCATGCCCAGGACGAAAAGATATAGAGAACACCAACATGTCAAATAACAGCAGGAAGGCATGGGCCACAATCCACCGTCTTGGCAAAAACCACACCACCCATAATTCACAACGGTCACAGCAAACTCTGTTGCATCACAACTGGTGTAGGTATTGGATGGAGCCCGCACACCACAGGTATAAGAAAGACGTTCTTTGTTGAAATACTGACAGCGTTTCGATCCATTTGATCTTCATCAGGTCATGTGTACACAAAACATACACTTTTATACTAAGGGAGTGCCCCCATTAAACAATCAAAATACCACATTTTGGTGCCCCTCCCATCACTGCAGGTGTGACACGTCAACCCTGAGTGAGTAGGTGGGGACCCAGACATATTGATGTAAATATAGTCTGTTCAGAAATTGTAGTGCCTCTCATAGAGCTTGTAGGTGATGCAGAGGAGGGAAATGGGTCGGTAGCTCTTCGGGGATAATGGGTCTTTGCCAGGTTTAGGGATTGCAACTACTCCAGCCTTTTTCCAAACAGAAGGGATGGTTTTCTGTGCTATGCATGTGTTCAGCATCCCCACAAGCCAGGTCCTTGCGATAGGTCCCAGGTGCTGTATCATTTCTGCCAGTATGCCATCAATCCCTGCTGCTTTTCCGGGTTTCAACTTTCCCATTGCAGTTTCACGTTCTTCTAAGTCGAAGGGTTTGGTTTGAGGGCTGGCTGATTGTGGTTGGTCTGATACCACTGTGCGATGGTATTCTATGTGGGTCGGTGGCGGTGTTGGTTACAACTGTTGGCCACCAGTTGTGACCAAGACCGCCACCGACCCACAGGAGAATACCATCGCACAGTGATATCAGACCAACCACAATCAGCCAGCCCTCAAACCAAACCCTTCGACCTAGAAGAACTTGAAACTGCAATGGGAAAGTTGAAACCCGGAAAAGCAGCAGGGATTGATGACCTACTGGCAGAAATGTTACAGCACCTGGGACCCAACGCAAAGACCTGGCTTGTGGGGATGCTGAACACATGCATAGCACAGAAAACCATCCCTTCTGTCTGGGAAAAGGCCAACGTGGTTGCAATCCCTAAACCTGGCATAGACCCATTATCCACAAAGAGCTACCGACCCATTTCCCTCTGCATCACCTACAAGGCTATATGAGAAGCTGCTACTCCAACGCCTTGTTGCCACTCATAGATACCAAGCTGACTAAAGACCAAGCTGGTTTCCGTCCCAGGCGCTCCTGTGCTGGACAGAGCTCAACCTCACCCAACACATTGAGGATGGGTTTGAGGGGAAACAAATAACTGGAGCAGCATTCAGAGATCTCTCTGCTGCCTACGACACTGTCCAACACCGCACAATGGTCAGGAAAAGCCTCCTCAACAACAGGCGCTTCTATGTTCAGTTAAATGACCAGAGGAGTAAATGGAAAGCCGAAAAGAACGGCCTCCCACAAGATAGCGCGCTCGCCCCCCTCCTTTTCAATATCTAAACAAACGACCAGCCACTTGAAACCCAACCCATCAAAAACCCAAATATGCAGCTTCCACCTGAGGAACCGAGACGCAAAAAAAGAACTGAGCATCACAAACTCTCAAACCATACCCACCCCATGTAACTTGGAGTTACACTGGACAGTTTAACGTCATGCCCAGGACGAAAAGTTATAGAGAACACCAACATGACAAACCCTACACTTAAACCCTCTATATTTAATAAAAAACAATTCTGGACAGGAATCCTGTATTGCAGGGGTGCCCAAAAGGTACATCGTGATCTACCAGTAATCACAAAGGCTGTGCAGGTAGACCATATGGCATGCCCCTGTATATAATCTATCACTTGAATTAAGGTGACTTGACACCAGCTCAAATGTTGCACACAAACATCAGTAGCAAAAGTACAAAGTTATTGTGACAGTAATAATTGCTATAGTGTGTGTTCAGTAACAGGAATATTCCTGTCTCTCCAGCTCTTTAATAAATAGAAAAGGGTTTAATCAGGAGTTGTAGTAGCCACAGGATAATCAAAGCGGTGGATATTGCTCTTGTCTTCATGTCTTTATGTATGTAAATTGTCTTGTTGTTTGTGTTATGTCAAATGCGTGTATACGTGTTCTGCATATACTTGGCTGCTGTGTTGCAAGATAATGGGAGTTACTGATACTATGGGACTGAATGGGAGTGAAAGGGAGGTACTGTTACTATGGGACTGATACTATGGGAGTGCATGGGAGTGGATGGGAGTGAATGGGAGGTATTGTTACTATGGGACTGATACTATGGGAGTGAATGGGACTGAATGGGATGTACTGTTACTATGTGACTGAATGGGAGTGAATAAAAGTGAATGGGAGTGAATGGGACTGAGTGGGAGTGAATGGGAGGTACTGTGACTATGGGACTGTGTTTAACAAAAAACTGGAGAGACCGGGAGACCTCTGTTACTGAACAAACACTATAGCAATGATTTTGTCACAATATAGAGCTATTTAACACTGTTACTGAACACACTATAGCAATGATTACTGTCACACTATAGAGCTATTTAACACTGTTACTGAACACACACTATAGCAATGATTACTGTCACACTATAGAGCTATTTAACACTGTTACTGAACACACACTATAGCAATGATTACTGTCACACTATAGAGCTATTTAACACTGTTACTGAACACACACTATAGCAATGATTACTGTCACAGTTATAGAGCTATTTAACACTGTTACTGAACACACACTATAGCAATGATTACTGTCACACTATAGAGCTATTTAACACTGTTACTGAACACACACTCTATAGCAATGATTACTGTCACAATACAGAGCAATTTAATTTAGGTAACCAAATTGACCCCAATAGTAGATCTTTACACTCAATAGTTCAATTGTTGTTAAGCATCTGCTTAATTTCCAAAAAACTACACAATTAGAGAATGTAGAAGATTGCTACTTTTGATCCTTGGATTATATAATGCTGATTGTAGCATAGCGATAGTGGTTAGTGACTGAGCTTTGTTAACATGAGTGCCCGGGATCGTTTCCCACCAATTTCAAAGAATGTTTGTTGCTTCGTGCCAATTTTCACAGAATGTTTGTCCTTTTACCTACCAGACAATACTCTTCTCACCTCTAGTCGATTATTTATTCAGCGTTTGAGCCACGGACCAACATTTGAGGCCATCTAGTCTCTCAGACCCATTTGAGCCACTGACCACCATTGTGAGAGTCTATTAATGTGAAATGGTGGTCCGTGGCTCAAACATGTTATCACTTTTGAAGTTACTTGTTGTGTTTAGATATGTAAATACTACTCTTTAAAGCCGTGTTTCGGTAGTCGAGTGGGTACTGTCGACGGTTAGTAAACATTGAGGCCGGGCATAGTTGTTTATAAACCTTCGACACTAACCATTCGGCTACTGAAACACTGTTTTACAGTTTCGTACAAACATCATTTATAAACATCATAACAAGTAACTTCAAGTGATAGACGTTTGAACACACAAACAACAACAGCGTTAAGTATTAAATAACATTTAATCACTTACTTGCTCCGAAGACGGACCCGCGATGGTGACGTGGCACGTTCCAAACAAACACTGACCAAACCTACCTCCACGCGTCTCTTCCGTATTTGAGGGCGGCGGCACTTCCTTCCGGTGTGAGGCCACGCCCGCGAGATTTAACCGCGAATCTATTGTAGTCCTCTTACGTTACATCCGGGTCCCTTGGTCCCATCCGCTTCTAATGCAAAATAGCTACATATGAACGCGTGAATCTCTTTTTTTTTTTTTTTTACAATAACGTTATTTGTCAGAAAGGAAGCCATTGAGGGTTAAAATGGGTCTTAATGCTTCCAACTCATATAACTGTCACCAACAACACTTTTAATGATATTACATGAAGCAGACAGCCCTGTGATGAAACCTTTAGCATTACACTGTGGTTAATACGTTTTTATTCACAATGGAATGTTATTGTACTCTTAATATATCATGGTGTAGCACAGCACAGTAGATTCATATTTCAATCGATCTGGGATGTTAAAATTGTGCAAAACTCTGTTCAATGAATGGCCTCTTCTGCTACATTAAACATAGTTACATTACTAAACATTAAACGTTACTTATACCTGTTATTGAGACTCCTATAGAGCATGTTGACATGGATAGCTTGGTAGTAGTATCTCTGTTAGTTAATGCAGTTTGATTGATTAAATTAATAGCCTATTTTATTAGACAAAAATGTAGAACAGTAGTGTCATAGAGTGGAAAATGCCATTTGGTTTAATGTCACAGAATGCAGTGCCACGTAGAGCAGCATGATAAATGGTTAACTTTATAGTGTGTTCAAAAATGGCAGATCTGCAAGTTCAGTGTCTTGAATGAGATGTGCTGTGAGTTTGCATATCTGCTATTGTCCAGCATAGGACCGTTGCACAGTGAAGTATAAACAAGGCTTTAGGATTTATAAGTCGTTTTTAGAATATAATAGAATATTCACTCCAGTGAATAGCATTTATCCATTTAGATAACTTTTTGATGTTATTTAATTACTTATTTTTACACAGAAACATAATGTGTGTCTTTACAATAACTGTAATGTAATAATAATACTAATAATGTAATGTAATAATTATTAATTAAATAACCTTATTTTATTCTGAAGGCAACCGGATGTCTTAAATTAGCTAGCTCTCAGACAGGAAGTTCTAAATTAGCTCAAAAGACGGAGCCCAACTGCTCTTCTTCTTTGTTTGGCTTCCGGCAGGCTGTACACTGGCGAGTGTAATGCTGCCCTCCACAGGCGAATGGCGATGGATATACTTTCCCTACACTTTTGGAAGAGGCCCTGGTCTGCCAATTCCATCAACATCTGCTGCCTCTTGTGGTATCTGGTTTATACCACCATACACTCTAGTTCTATTATACGAAATACTGTTAAAACTGGGAGAGCACTCAATGAAGTTTGTGAAACACGGGAGTCAGAAGATGAGATGGTCTGATGTTTATTTTCAGCAAAGTACAGCCCAGGTTTAAGGCTCATGCCAGCCAGCAGAGTGGCCGATGCACACAGGGCTGACGCCCGAACTGACTAAATTACATTCAAATTCTTCTGATTATCAATATATTATATATATAATATTATTATATTTATGTGTATGTATATATATATATATATATATATATATATATATATATATATATATATATATATATATAACATTTTTTAAGAGTAAAGAGAACCTATATGCTGTCGCTGTCCAGCAGACCAAATATTATTAAATTAAATTTCAGAATGGTAGACCTGAGGCCTAGCATTGTGTGGCACATCTATGCACGGAATGTCTATGTTCACAGGTGTGCGGCCTAGAGAGCATCTGAGCATGGGCGGCACTACAAGTCTTACACTAAATGTGTTTGGGAAACCCAGCCATTACCTTTAATCCACCCGACACTGAAACATAAAATAATCTATCTTCATATAAACAGTACAATTTACATATACAGTACATGTATATGTAAGTTGTATATATGTATATGTAATTTCAATTTGTAAGTTAATGAGTATACTGTGGTTACTAGTTGTTTTATGCGTAAGCCGTGGCTGCATGATTCTGAGAGTGATGTAATGAAGATATGTAACAATACCAGGGTATAACTGGCTTTTGATGGTGACGTAATAAAGATATGTTTCAGTGTCGGGTGGATTAAAGGTAATCTGAAACCTACCTTTACACACACACACACACACACACACACACACACACACACACACACACAGTTGGACTCTCGCTCAGGTTCTCCTTCTGTGACCTAATGTTGTTTTCTAACTAGGATGGGTCACAGGTCATATAATTAAACTAAAGTTTTCAAATAATTGTAGTAGAGTAAAAGTGTACTATTTGCCTCTGAGATGTAGTGGAGTGGAGTGGCAGTAAAAGTATTTAAAATTGGAAATACTCCAGTAAAGTAAAAAAAAAGAACCTGAAAAATGTATTGAGTATAGTACTTGAGTAAATGTACTTAGTTACTTAAATTGAACTGGCATAACACCTTCTATCGCGGAATCGCTGAAAAGCCAAACATATAGCATTGTTACGAACACCATCAAGATGGATGGGCTGAGTGAGGTGCAGGGAAGTGTTTGGATTATGGAACCTATTACTGTATATTTTTACAAACTTTAGACCGAGTCTCTAGCCGGTGACGTATGGGTTAGTTTGTGTCAGCGTTAGATTTTGGAGGACGGGGGCTGTCGCCTATCCAACATGTGGGCCTTCAGTCTGGACCACTCAACCAGCCTCTGGATGAAGCCTTTCTCCCGGGTGAGGATGTGAGCCGCCCTCTTCATCTTCTCCTCGTTCCTGTCCAGGTATTGGAGGCCCTCGGCCTGCAGCAAGTCAATCTTCTCTGGACGGCTCTCGTCCAAGTCGATCCCCTCGCTCATGATAGGGTTGAAGCGGAAGTAGGTGTCAGGAGGGAGGAGGACCTTCAGTATGGTGTGGATCGCCTCAGTGTCTGTGGCACTGCTGATGACATTGTCCAGCTTGGTCTTGAGGCTGATGGAAGCGCTCTGCTTGCCGGGGGTTATGAAGTGGCCCGTTCCCACCGACACAACGCATTCCACAGGCGTGTTGGGCCACAGAGTCTTGCACTCAATGATAGCCAGTGCCGTGGGGTTGTTCATCAGCAAACCTCCATCCCCGTGCATATCGCCCCCCAAGGTTAACTCCTCGAAGTATCCAGGGGCAGCTGACGAGGCGCGGATCGCCTGCCACAGCTGGTGCTGGCAGCCTCCTAGGTAGCTGGAGTGTACCCCGGGCCGGAAGTTGTAGTTCCTGAACACGTAGGCCCTAAGTGGAGTGCCCCGGTTCACTATGGTGCTCACCGCTGCCATCTTGGGGCATTTGGGGTTTCTTGACGTCTCCACCATGCGATCACTGCCCACCTGTTCCTTGAGGGTGTTCTCCCAGGTCTCACTGCTGTAGAAGGCGTGGTTCCAGCCCATCTTCATCCTGCCAATGATGGCGTTCTGCTTGAAGACGTCGGGGCCCAGCTTCCTGTATCGCTCAATACATTCGTCCAGGGAGAGTTGGTTTATGCCCAACATGAAACCTATAAGTGCTCCTGTGCTGACACCACAGATGTAATCAAACTGCTCATAAATTGGTTTTCCTGTCAGGAATTCCAGCCTGCGCAGAGTCTCAAGGGCAACCAGTCCTCTTAACCCTCCCCCGTCTATGGTCAGAATACGTATTCCCCGGCCTTTAACAGGGTCGTTGTATCCGACCAGACTGAGTGCCTGGCTTACTGCTGCCCTCAGATCTGGCTCACTGTCCTGTCTCAGACGCAGCAGACATGCAATCACATTCTCCTTGACTGCCACACCACAGGTTTCTGGAAACTCCATCAAGTGGGAGTTTAAGTCCTCCACCATGTTGATGTGAACACTTTCATCTGAGGCCCTCTGCATGAGTAAATGGACCAGACACCGGGTTTGATTGTCCACACTTGCCCGGTCAAGTTTCTTTTCCCTTTGCAGGAGCACACTCTTGCCTTTATCCTCTTTTGCTTTTTGCTCTTCTGTGACAGTGGCCTCAGCAGCCAGGTTTTCTGGCTTCTTCTCAACAGTATCCCTGGACACTGTTGCCCTGAACTTTGGGATCAGGGGAGCAATGTAGCTGCCTATAAAGTTCTGGTCAGACTGAGCTGATTGCCCAATGCCCTTCTCTGGTGAGGATGGGGCGCTTGTCGCAGGCTTGTCTGAGGCCAATTTATCAGTCTTTGACACAAGGTCACTAGTTTGTTCCTTCTCCCCCTGGGACTGTGTGGCGGCAGGTATGGTCTCACTTCCAGTCGATGATGCTGGCTTGTCGTCCAACCCTCTTGTGGTACCTTTTTCTTTAACAACGGAACCAGTGCGCCTTATCTTTTTCCCACGGCCACTTGCAGATGCAGCAGTTTCAGTTGCCTGGGAAAGGTTAGATAAAGTTGACTTGGGTGTAGGTGTTGCAACAGTGGCGTTTGGAGGTGAATGGTAGACAGTAGGTGCGTTTATTGTCTCTCTGTCCTTTGACTTAACTTCAAAGCTGGTCTCAACCTCCTTGTTCGCTTGAGAAGCATTGGGTTTGAGTCTAGCAATTTTAGAGAGGAGTTCTGTTAGGGTGTTCCTGATGTTTGACATGTATTGTCTTAGACCGGCAGACCAGCGAGAGGTCGATGTTTTCAAACATCTGACATTGGGGTGGAGTCTGAGTAGCAGTTTCGCTTCCTGCCTTCCTTGAATCTGTGGGTTCTGGAAGTGCTTCCACTTGAGATAACCAAACTTGTGGCTAAAGGGCTGCTGTACACAAAGACTGTAATGAGGATTTACAAGTGATGATTTCAGTAGCTGAGCTTGCAGGTGCCACAGATCAATGGCTCTGCTCACTTTCAGCACCCATGTTATTGGAGCCAGTCTGTAAACCATTGCTTTATAGGCCAATAAGGTCAGCTGTTCAAAGGGTTTATTGTTCCATCCAAACAAACATCGTGTCTAGAAGATCATAGAAACATTTCAAAGAAGTTCATTCATAAAAGTGTTGGTTATGAAGATGGGCATGGTGTTCCACCTAGCAAATGATGTCACATTTGAAATATCTCCCATTATCAACCATGTGACGTCAACATTTCATCATCGATTGCATCACCGTCATCTATTTTTGACTCCTATATACAGCTTTTGTCCCCACACGTCTCATATTTGCCATTGACAATGAGAGAAATTAGGTCATATGTATAGACCATAGACTCCGGGTCTAACATGAACGTAAAATCGCCATCTTTCTAGATCCGTTTGGTACCAGCTGGCCATTGGCTGGCTCCGTTTTGGACCAGCTGGCCATTGGCTGCCCAGACAACGAGGCGGGACTTCCCCCCTTCTTCTCCGTTGGTTTTTATTTTGACTCGAGTGGGAGGGGAATCCCGATCATAGACTGTAACGGTAGCCACGCCCCTCAGAACATACGCGATGGTTTTTTTTCTTTATGGTCATTTTTTTAATTAATGGGACCATAATTTTCCAAAAAGAATATTATGACATTAGAAATTAGACTTTAAACTAGTGACTGGAAGAAGAAAGTATTCATGACCATGTTTATTAAGGTAATACAGTCTAGGTGAAGTTGGGCCAAAATACATGGGCCTCTATGGAGCTATGGGGCTTTTTGGGTCCAGCCCAGCGCCACAACAGGCCATTATATGAACTACCGATTTCAAATGAGGCTTCACGAAATATCTGGCTGACTGCCCCCCTGACGAGCAAATTGGCTAACCAATCACAGTTCATGAGATGATGTATGATGATGTATAATGATAAGAGCGCCCCTCACTTCACACGGGTGTGATGATGATTTTTTTAATGCACCAAGTCTCTGTACGTCTGTACGTACGTGTGTAATCCACGTAACTCGGGAACTGTTCACCCCACCGACTTCAAATTCGACACACGCGTTCCACACCCCCACAGGGAGTGCAGTGCCCGGTGTCTAGTCGGGCAGACCCACGTATGTCCAGAACCGCCACGCCTCTGCCCGGGCTCTTTACAGGGCCCCTGCCCAGGGTCCATCCATATATGGAGCTACAGTAGCCTCTTCTGACATCACAACACTCCATATTTGGGCATGCCTGACACATAACTCCATATATGGGAATAAAGGGACACAGAGAGACACATACAGAAATCTTCATATATGGGCATAAAAGGGACACAGACAGATGGGTGGTACTCTGCATTTCCGGTTGTCCAGAACCAGCACAAAAGCCTCATTTGGCATGCTTGACAAAGAACTCCATATATGGGCATAAAAGGGACACATACAGAATAACTGGGTGGGCCATGCATTCCAGGTTGTCCAGAACCAGCACACAAGCATCTGCCCAGGCTCTGGACTTCAGCACCCCTATATCTCCATATATGGAACTGGCCTGTTCTGACATCACAACACGACACCGCTCTAGTTCAATAAAATATAATTATTTTATTACTGTGTAATTTAATCCATAACAATGAGACAAATCCTCAGTGATAATAACTCTGAGAGTCAAAAAAAGGACAGGGTCTAATAACAGTGTGGTTTAATTGGCAAAATTATGTTGGCTAATAGTGAAACTAATAATTCAAAATCTGTCAGCTGTTGTATCTTAACCTCATCTCCTCGCCATTAAACAAGGTTTAACAATTCAAAATAATAGAACATATACATCATTATCTCCTGCATTCATCAGGAACAGAGGCCCAATAAAAACCATACATAGGCCATTCGATTCCATTTGACCAGACAGACACCCATAAGAACAAAGACAAAGACAAAGAAATATTGTGATTTAAGCCAAAGATAATGGCTTGATCATTTTCAGACAGACTGATGGACACAAACGCTACTGCACACGACCACATAGTATAGAAACATTAGAAACACGAGTGTCAAGTGATATTGTGATAATAATAATAATACATGTATTTTACAGTAGGCTATATATTCTCTTTTTTGAGGGGTGCTGCTACAGCCCCTCTTATGCTTTCTGTGAATTTTAGCGAAGATTTGATTGGCTGAGAAAAGTACATATTGAGGATAAAAAGGGAGGGCAGAAAACAATTGTGATTGGCCGGAACCACATTTGTGAAGATTTTATTGGCTGAGCACGGGATGTGATGTATGATGATAAGAGCGCCCCTCACTTCACACATGTGTGATTTTTGTTTATATTATTACTTGCGCAAGCAGAGCGTGCAAGTAATGTTATCAGTCAGGTGCTACGATGTGTATGTCCCTTAGCATCATGTTATGACGTCATTTTCCGTCATGCTACGAAACGTATGTCCCATGACGTGATGAAGATATGTACCAATGTCCCTTAGCAGCATATGATATGACGTCATATGCTGGTACGGGACATACGGAAGCAGACCATGCAGGTATGTTTTCCGTCATGCTACGAAGCATATGCCCCATGACGTGATGATGAAGATATGTACCAATGCCAGGGTATAATTGGTTTACGATGGTGACGTAATGATTATATGTTTCAGTGTCGGATGGATTAAAGGGACATACGCATCAAACGACCCGAGTAACCACATTATACCACTAATCAACTCAGAAATTACATATACATACATATAGACATATACATATAGACATATGAGCATATGACGTGATGAATATATGTACCAATGCCAGGGTATAATTGGTTATCGATGGTGACGTAACGATGACATGTTTCAGTGTCGGGTGGACTAAAGGTAATGCCCCTATGTATATATACATGTATGTAATCTGACACCACAGGCATAAGTAATCATTGATTCATTACCATACTTCAAAAAAAAAAAAGATCCCCTCCAAAAGCAAGGTACGTAGCAAATAGCTAAACCTAATAATTCAATACTACAAACGTTCTTTCTCAGAGAGGCTGAGATTTGATAGTTTGTAGCGGTCTACAGTACTTGCACGCTCTGCTTGCACACTAGTAGGACATTACTTGTGTGCAACAAGCAAGTAGGCACTCGACAGAGTGCAATTCTAGTTATTACTATATTGTTACATGATTAGTATTAAAAAAGAAAATATTTATATATATATATATATATATATATATATATATATATATATATATATATATGTTTTCATAGAATCTCATTGTCACAGTGTTGTGGCTAGACGCCCTGTGTGTGTGACGTGGCACGGGAAAGGGAGGGGGTGGTGGTGGTGCGATGGAGGGGTGGCGGAAGAGCTTCTTGTTTGTGTTTTGGTTCTGAGGGGAAGTTGTTGCGAGAAGAAGAAAGAAAAAGGAGGAGAGAGAGAGAGACGTCGGTTCTCAACATCATCGGGGCTTGTTGAGGAGGAAAAACATTCACTAAAAAGTGTCTTCTCTCTCCCCCATCATCATCATCATAACGACAACTGAACAACAACATAGGATTCGATATTTTAGATCGTAGCGTCCGTACCGTGGGTTGGTTGGATCACTGGATCTCTCTCTTCTTCTCTCAGGTACAGTACAGTAGTTGTCAGTTCGATCCTTGCTTGTACAGCAGCTGCTGCCTGGCAGGCAGTGGCTTGCTTGCTTTGGGGCTAATAATGGCAAAATAAGTAAATAGACGATCTACAAGCTCACAGCGTGTCGCGGAGGCCATGCGCGGTGAGCTTGTAGATCGGCTATTTCCCCCCGCGCGCGACGCCGTCTTGCGGACGAAGTGTAACGTTCGTTATTATGATGTGGCTTCTTCGTACTAAATAAATGTGTGACAACAACATACATACACCGCAGCAGGCCAGCAGCACAACGCTAAGCTAGCGAACGAACGCTCGTTTCGTTTGGTTGTGTTTCGGGTTGTTGTTTTATATTGTGTCTTCGCTTGGGTATTTTTTTTTAATGACGTCTTGTCTTGTCTCGCCTTAAAGTCCGAGGCTCCGAACCGGGATGATCGCAGGACAGGACGCCCGATCCCTGTTCTGACAGCCTGGGTCGTTTTTAGTAGGCTTGTTTGTGGCTAACGAGCTAGCTAAATAAAGGGGCAGTGGTGTGTCGTTAGAATCGGTGACCTGTAGAATCGTGTGACTCCAGCAAATGCAAAAATATGTAGGCCTACTAGTCTTTTGGTCGTTCTGTCAGCATGTTAAAATGACTAAACTATAAAACCAAAACTGGATCATTTCCCTATGTAATCGGTGTTGGAAGTTATGTGTAACGTTAGTTGTCCAGAAGGTGCATTTTCTTTTCAAAAACAAAATGCTATCGAAGTTGCAAAGGCTCAACTTATGTAACTTAGATAGCATTTATGTAGACATAGCACTCTAGAATGTGACATGACTGTCTGTCACCTAATAAAAGATAACAATGGATTCGATTACTGGAAGAAAAAAAAACATGCAAACTAAACGGCGCCCCCGGGAGGCACCGTATTTGACAGGTCTCCATTGTGTGTGTAACGGTGGAAGCGGGTCAGTTCAGTGGGTGGAATGCTAATGATGCTAGCGACCTGAACGTTTGGCTGCTACACCCCGAACCAGAACAACAACATCCCCCCTAAAACTACTTTGTTTAGCCGTCCAGCTGGTCAACGAGACCGGGGGGACACCGGGGACCTGTCGTTTTTTGTTGACATGTCAGCCTGAATGTGTTACCGCAGTGTGTAAAGTTGTAAAACTCAACAAAACTTTTATTTGTATTATATATAGTCGCCTATTTTAGCAAGCTATGTCACTAAAGAAACAAGAAAGCTAACAGGCTGCTCAAAACAGTTTTGGGTGGAAAATGGCGTCCTCTGTCCAAAATCAAAACACATAAATAATGAATCTAAACCTTTAGTGAGTTGAGTTGACTGCATTATTTTAACTGCCAGTTCTATGTTGTGGTGTTTGTCAGCACTGCAGTAAATATGTTGACACTTGACAGTCAGTCAGTTGACTTGTCAAGTCAACAAACAAACAAGGTTGTTAGCTTAACAGATTAAAATCCTCAAATGGATGCATAAACTTCAATTTGTTTCCTCTCTGAGTTGCAAACGGATAAAACTCATGTGTTTTAAATACTTAATTGTCTTCCAGTCAACAACAAAGGTTTGGAAAGTAAAAATGTAAATAAACGTATGTCTAATGAGGTCTTCCTGTTGGAACTTGAAAATCGATTGTCTCCACTTACAGTACATGACCAACATTCATTTCTCCCAGAGAACCCTGGTGATGTGACAGCTATTTGAATACACGGTTTAAAAAGCCAACAATGACTGGTGCTTGTTTTGTTCTTTGTACAGCAGAGCTGTTGCCAACTTGCCACTGTTACATCAATTAAAGGGCTGTGTGAATTTGAGCCAAGCCACTTGCACATGTGACAGACATAACTGCAAATTACATTGACAAAAAGCTAACTATCTTATTATATACTGTAGAAGAGTAGGCCTACCTCAGCATGAATCCACAAAGCCTAATGTCTCCCCTGGCCAATGGGGATTCCCTCCTGGGCCAAGCCGTTTCCCATGATGCAGGAGGAGACCCGGGTTTCAATCTTTGGTGTTACATATACGTGTATTAAAAATTGAGTGAGGGGCGCTCTTACTGAGGAAAATGATATGAAAATATGTCTTCCCGGTGTATCGCCTATCGCATATATACACACACAGCATATCAATGTATACCGTATGTTACGCAATGTTTGTGTTTACACGATCACTCAAAATTGTCCATTCATTGTCAATGGCATTTAATGTTGGGGAGAACAAAGTTTGTGTACACACAGCAAAAGCTGGACAGAGGAGGGGATAGTGCCCCTCAAAAAGGTATAGCTAGGTCATAAGCACCCTTTAAGAACCCCTTTGTGTTCACAGAGGACTACTTTGCAGGGTAACCCAGTGGCACTTATGTAAGGGATAATATCTGGTCACCTAGCTGGATATTATCCCGCTTATTACATGGCTACCTAACATAAATTAATAAATTGACCCAAAACACATAACCAAAAAAGTCTGCCCAGCTGCAGGGCTAGAGCACTAGGAAAACGAGGAAGTGAGTTGATCAAATAGAATCCGTTTTCGGGTACTGCTTTGTCTATTTCTCGCTCAAATGTTTTCAAAAACAGTTTTTGAGAGCAATGTTAGCTGTAAATGACATTGTATGTTTACATGGTTGTCATGTTGGAAACGGCAGTAAATCAAGCGGGGCGCAGATGTTGCTCAGTAGGTTTGATTGGGCAGCGGTCTGTTATAGAGCGGAGCTGTTATCAAGAAATATAACACTGCTGAATTCAGCGATTCACCAATCAGAATCAAGCATTCAACCAAGCCACGTAATAATGCCATAGAACAGATAGATATACGCATGCATTACGGACCAGTGTCCTCCATGAATTGACATTGCTATGAATCATGTACATGTCAGTTCTTGTTTTCTTGTTCTATACATTTATTTCTGTGGATTAGGCATTAGCCAGTTAGCCACACACTCCTCCGCCTCAAGAGAACGGCTGTTTGATGGACTCATTTTGTGTTTATTTTGACAACTTCACCATTTGGTGGAACCTTAGTGAAACATGGCACCTACTGTGTTTCTCTTACCTTGTTTGTTAGAGAAGTAAAGAGAGATCCAGCTCTATCCTTGTTCTTGATGGAGGAGGAAGGGCCAGATAAACATAAAGTCACGACATTCAGGTTTCGCTTTAGAGACAAATTGAACAAATATGACTCATGACAAATTGTTTACTCCTCCCCGGAGAAACTAAGATATCTGCCACTCTTTCTATAACGGCTCAGTGTCGTGGGCGGATTAATGCACATAATTACAAAAACAAGTTACTAGACAATGGACTATAAGAATGTATGGCATGTAGGCCGGCAGAGGTAGCCTACTAACTAAGCAACAATGTTAATGGCCTGTAGTGCTGTGGGTAGATGAACTGAACTGCCCTCTGTTATGTGAACATGGTGGGCTTGACTTGATGGTCTCACCCATAAGCACAGAATCATGTTTATTATTACTACATTCTATAAATTCATGTCAAATAAATAGTTCTAACAGCAACTGCATAGGCCTCAAATTATGTCACATCATGGTTCGTTATTTGCCCGTTATGCTCTCTGTAAAACATAACGTGACAGCACAGCGGCCAAATATTTTGTGTTGTTTCAAATGCGGTAAGGTACCACAGTATCTGCCACAAAAAGCAGGAAGGAGCTTGTTGGCGTTGCCATTAGTTGCAGAAGGAATGGCTTAGATTAGAATGATAAGAGTTCTTTAAATAAGAAGAAGGGGGAGAAAAGGTTGTCACTGACTGTTGAATGTGACAAGTTAACTGTAAAAATCCCACCGTCAGCCATCCGTTGTTGCACACAATTTCAGCTATGTGTTTTGGTTTCTTTCCGTAGGCTCTTGCAGCTGAAGTCCTGATAGTGACACACAGGACCCAGGGGATCTGACGAGGTCATGGCCAACCGGGGAGGAGCTACGAGACCCAACGGACCCAACGCCGGGAACAAGATCTGCCAGTTTAAGCTGGTGCTGCTGGGCGAGTCGGCTGTGGGCAAGTCCAGCCTGGTGCTCCGCTTCGTCAAAGGCCAGTTCCACGAGTTCCAGGAGAGCACGATAGGAGGTGAGCTCCATGCTGACTGGACACAGCCTTCTAACTGGACACAGCCTGCTTCCAGTGCGGTAGAAGCTTCAGTGTCCTGGACACAGCCTGCTTCCAGTGCGGTAGAAGCTTCAGTGTCCTGCTACCAACAGATTTTGGCCAATTTCAAATAGAGCTCCGGCGTCAATATCGGTAGAGGGCGCTAAGTCCACGGGTTCATGTACTTTTTTTTGTCTCCGCCAGGCCGAAGGCATGGGGAGAGAGTATGTTTTATACTTCGTCTGTGTGTCCGTCTGTTACCAGATAATCTCCGGCACCGTTAACCCAGTTGATGCCAAATTTTGCACACACACACACTGGATGCCAACAACGAACCTCTGCCCCAAATTTCCACATTGGCCTATTATAGCGCCACCAGGAGGCCACAACCTGACCTGGCCTGGTGGAGACATGTGCCCCGAGGGGCATTTTATCTAGTTTGCATTGTGATCCCAACAGGGGATTTAGATCGCCTCATATACTGTATGAACTGTGTTTGAAAAATAAACAAATCATCCCAGCCGTTTCGCTCATATGGATATGAAGAATCAACTGACTACAAGAAAACACTAATGTTACTGCTGCGGAATTAGTTACGTTTTCGCCAGAAACAGACAATGAAATATGAGTTACTGACCGTCATAAACTGTCATCGGCGCTCTATACTCACTGGGTGTTTGCGGGTCCTGAAAACGTCTTAAATTCATATTTATTTAAAAGTAGCCAAAAAGGTGTTCAATTGAATTGAAATTGTCTTTGAAGAAGTGAGGTAGCGGTCTGCATTCTCTGTAAGAAAGCCAAGGTAGCAAGCGAACGGCTTCATAGTTAACGATCAATGGCTTATTCACCGTGGTTAAAACCTGTGCAGCATAGCCTATGTGTTTGCTTTTCTTGCAAGTTTGGTGTTAAATCTAATTACAGCCTAGGTGGCGTTAAAATTGCTAAATTAAATTTCCTGATGCACACGGACACCCTGAATCACCTAACCATATCCTGCTTTTCCCAAAGTCAACATCCGAACCACAATGTGTATTGCCAAGTGAAATGGGATACTGGATACTAGTGCTAGGGTGCATTCATTGACAAGTTACAGCCACTGCGCACGGCATTGTGAAAGAGTACTTGAACCAGTACTTGAACTTTGTTTTCTGTCCTCAGCGGCCTTCCTGACCCAGACGGTGTGTCTAGACGACACCACGGTCAAGTTTGAGATCTGGGACACGGCGGGTCAGGA
This sequence comes from Protomyctophum parallelum, assembly GCF_964188405.1. NCBI lineage: Eukaryota > Metazoa > Chordata > Actinopteri > Myctophiformes > Myctophidae > Protomyctophum > Protomyctophum parallelum. The sequence goes on along the minus strand of NC_139697.1, from coordinate 13,540,896 downwards.
GCGCTACCACAGCCTGGCACCCATGTACTACAGAGGGGCCCAGGCCGCCATCGTGGTCTACGACATCACAAACGAGGCATGTCTATTACAGCTCAAACCTGTTGTTTCTACACATACGCATTAACCCATAAAGACCTGAGGCCAATTCTAAAAAATGTCTTCTAAGTAGTTTTCTGAAAAACCTGTTTCTATGTCAGTGGTTCTCAAACTTTTTAATGTCAAGGACCCCCCGCCCCCGAATTATAATGTATTTGGCCGCCGACTGAGTGACGCGCTATGAGGTTGTAGATGTTCTAATTTTGAATAGCAGATAAAGTATAAAATAATACTTTTTAGCTCAAATCTAAAACAACAGACTTTCCCAGTCTTAATGGGCTAAGAATTCCTTTCTTAGCTTTTGCTCTTCAGCAGAGCACAAAAATGTATTTAATCGATAAACTCAAATGCCTTTTTGAAGGTACCAAAAGTGTGAGGTTATAGGGATGGGTCCCGAGAACGATGCTATTTTCGTACCAGTACCTTCTGAATGTTGGTCGGAACCAAAATACTGATAAATTCCTGCACAAATGGGGCTGCTGTCTTAATTGTGCTGTGTTCCTACCCGACTTCTATATAACGGCACACCACCAGGCGGTTTCCTGTAAACATTGGTGGGTAGAAATGGCAAAAATGCAATTCATGCAAGAAAACTGTTGCGTGAAGGGGGAGTGAATAGTGATACCAGCATCCTCACAAAGGCCCCTTTTCCACCGGTTGGTTCCCAGTGGGAACCGGTTCAGTTCTTTTTGGTTTTTAGTCCATGAGCCAGAGCTCCAAAATTGAAACGTTAATTATGAATTGAGTGGACAAAACCATACCTATATTAGATTGTTATCACCATGAAACCTCCACAATTGAGTACTTACACGAAGACAATTATTTATTGTATTACAATTTTTACTTTTTTAAATATGCAAATGAGGCATTCTGTAGGAAAATATGCAAAATAATCGAAAATATGAAAAAGCTACTACTGTGGAAGGGTTATCATGTATTTATTTACTTGTATTGATCCTATAAACAATTTAATATAGGGTATAGTTCGTCCACAAATGTTGGAGCTCTGGCTCATGGACTAAAAACCAAAAAGAACTGAACCGGTTCCCATTGGGAACCAACTGGTGGAAAAGGGGTCAAAGAGGAATGCAACATGGTATGAATGAATGTGAAGCAATGCAGTGTATTCCACTGTTTGAGGAATGGCTGCTGTGCAATGCCAAGCCACAAACCCCTGTCTCAGAAGATTAAACTTTCCTGAAAACTAACTTTACCCTCTTTACCTGGCTTTGACTAGTCAAGGTAACACTCCCTATCGAAGTGAACATGTCTATTAATTAGGGAGACCAATAACAGCCTTAGTTTTAAATGTGTTTCATTTATACAATCCTTCCAAATAATTAACAATTACGAGTCTAACCAAAGCCCTTAACGAGACACGCAAAAAGAACACAGGAAAGGTTGGCAGAATGCCACAGGGCTGTCGGCATGTTTATGTTCAAAGACTTACAGTGGAGACCAATTGGTTTAGGTATGTTTTATATCCAAGAAGTTGCCTGACGTGTGGAATTAACGTGTGGAATGATTTCATTCCAAAATGCCATTAGCCCAAGGACAAACATAACTGTTGCTTATGCTTAACAATAACATACGTGTAATAGCATCAATCAATCTACTATTTTGTAAACAAACATTAAGTCTAGATAAAAGAGGGAGAATCCTATTTTGAAATAAGGTATTAAACTCCATGTGTTATCCCTTGGTAGTCAGGTCTGTACACACTACACAGTTGATAACTGTAGGGACTCGGGAGGGTGACCGGGGCCCTCGGGGATTCCGAAAGTCATAACAGACATCATCTTCCCTCGTAATAATAAAATAAGTGTTCATTCTTTTCACGTGATTTCGTTTTCACCCCTAAGACATTAGTGAGAAGAAGTATCTCGCTAAGTTGCGTGTATTGATAACATCCATCCCTAATACCAACGCTGTCTGTTTTGCCTCTGTTCAGGAGTCCTTTGCACGGGCCAAGAACTGGGTGAAGGAGCTGCAGAGACAAGCTAGCCCCAACATCGTCATCGCTCTGTCGGGCAACAAGGCTGACCTCGCCAACAAGAGAGCCGTCGACTTCCAGGTCAGGACAACTTTTTTTCTTTCACCGTGTGACCCCATTTGATCATACTTGACAATTAAAGTGTTAAGGCACTTTTCCAATGCATGATACTGGCATATTTTTGAAAGTACCAAGGGAGCTGAGGTGACACCAGAAGGTGACGTGAAAACTAGCTTTCTGATATAACTTATAACTGCATGTAAGCTCCTGACTATTGCTAAACTTTAACTAGCCATTGTAAATGTGAAATTAATCAATACTTAACTGATTACTGAGCAACCATGGCCTATTTGTTGTCTAAACGTTATCAGAAATAGGCCGCTGATAAATGTCCTCCATTTAACTCCATGCACTTTTGTCCACAATATGAAAGCGTTGTACTGTATGTGTGCGTACGTAACTGCGTATGTAGTTTGTGAAGTAATTGCCGTGTGTCGACAGGACGCCCAGTCGTATGCAGACGACAACAGCTTACTGTTTATGGAGACGTCGGCAAAGACCTCTATGAATGTGAACGAGATCTTCATGGCCATCGGTAGGTGACTCCTGCCATTTGAGCCTGTGGTTGCTGTCGGGTGGAATGTCGGTGGCTGTCGGGGTTACACAAAAAAATAATACAAAAAGTGAAAAGACTGGCAAATTCAAAGCCAACAGCACAGTTAATTCTTTTTAAATGTCTTTGCTTTAAAAACAAACCCTGCTCTGAAATCATAACTGATAAAGAGACCAGTAGTAAACCACAAGGTAAAGGTTTTTCTTCTTCTTTTGAAAATGTTTTAACTTTATTTTGATGCGGTCGGTTCACCTTTTAGGCTCTGTCTGTCATGAGACCGTTGCCTTCTCATGGAGTGCAATTTGACGATACATTTTGTGTGCACTGCAATTCTAATTTATATTACCATTGTTACGGCCTCCAAAGAATACAACAAAATCAGTGACCACAACACAAAGCATAGGACACCACAAAATGGGAAGATTTAACAGAAACGGAAACAGAAACATAAAGAAACTCAAGGCAGGATACTAACAAAATGATGAAACAAAAAGAGAGGCCTGCAGATGCTGGTCAAACTTAAAAGAATGGAGGGGGGACCAGGCCACCCCTATAGAGGTTAGCCCTCCAAGCAGAACCCAAATGCTACTGAAGTTTCTGACATTTGTTCGACCCAGTGCATTGGGTCCTGTTCCACGTCGTCCATGCCACCTGATTAAAACATTTACTGGCTCATGTTTACATGTTTACCGCCTCCCCGCGCTCTTTGACGATATTCTTCAGTATGAGGCTTTCTGAATATGTAAAGTATAAGTACCCATACATGCCGCTGCGAATATCTCCTGTGGCGCGGAAGCCGTTAAGTATTTTTAATATATGTTTGCCCGATTTGGAAGCTTGGATTCTTCTTTTCCTTCCTTGTTTATTGACACCTCATTGTACCGCCTATCTGGCTAGCTAGTGGCGCTATAGCTATGACACAGCAGATCAGAGGCAGGGACGTAGCCTCACAAGCCAACCGCACACCGGGAGGCGGTACAATAAACGGTAAACAAACAAGAAGAAATAAAGCGACCAAATCAGTCAAACAAAGATTAAAAATACTTAACGGCTTCCGCGCCACAGGAGATATTCGCAGCTGGATGTATAGCTACTTAAAGTTACCGAATTCAGAATAACTCAAGGAAAATAATGGCGTCACATGCCGCGGGTCCTATTTTAGAGAGAATCTCCACTTCCGCATATAGGAATTTCCATACGAAAATACAGTAGTGAGCAGGGACCCAACGTAAAACTCAACAAAATATCAGAAAAGTTTTACGTAGGGTCCCGAAAGGGGCTAATAGAGGGTATGCACATGACATCATCGTACCTGAAAGTTATACGGGAACGCCCATTCATCCAAACAGAAAAGTCCTGTCCGATTGCATTAAACAATGTTAAACTCACCAACATTGCAGCTGTACGAAAAGCTTGAATTATCCTCTATCTGCAAAGTTTTTGTTTCATAAAGATCCACCATAGAAACTTTATGAGCTACTTTCTGTCAAGAAATGCCCTGCATTTGATTATAAGTGTCAGAGTTTGGAAGTGCTTGTTTTCAATAACACATTTTGCTGCCTCCTGAATTATGTGACATTTAGAAACATGTGCTACGCAGGATGGTTGAGTGATTTCCAACGAGCGCTTCCAAACTAACACTCCATGCTGCTCAATGTTTTGTCACTCAGTCTAGATGAGGGGGACGTGTCCTGATGGGAAAATCATGCATGTGCATACTCTCTATAATTTAGGGTTATTTAGCTAAAATTAAATAACTGAAAGGAAAGGCTCTCTCTAGCCTAAATGATGAACAATGTGGGTTTAGCGCTGTTGCTGGGTCTGTGTCTGAATTGGAACTGAAGCCAGCCAGCTTTTATAGCCGTAGGGCTGTGGCAGGTGATAATTGGGGAACCTGCTGCAGGTGTGCCAGTCTGATGAAGAGGAGAGACAGTGGGGGTTGGGAACAGCACAGTAATTGAGTGAGTGATGATGTCATGGCCACACGTCACCCTACACACATGCCCAAAGCTCGTCCCTAATGCACACCCACAAGTGGTTGTTTATGGTCCTGGGTCATACCAGGTCCAATATGGCTGATAAGGACATAACTAACTGGTTTATTGCAGTCATAGCATTTAGACACTTGAGGACATGTTTGTTTATTTACCGTTGACCTGAGGACACACCCGTGTTACATTAGGCCTATAGCTTTAACCACACAAGCTCATACAAGTAGAGATGGGCAGTATTTGAAATACTAACTATCTAATACTAACTATACATTCAGGTTTTTTTTGGCCTTTTAACTAAAATATTTGCTTCTGGGGGGTCCCTGGAACAGCATATTTTCAGATGGGGTCAGCGGCCAAATACACAATTTTGGGAGTCCTTGACATGAAAGAGTTTAAGAACCACTGACATGGAAACATAAGTTTCTCAGGATTTAGAAGACATTTTGTATAATCAGGTCTAAATGGGTTAACTAATGTTAATTTCTGCCCTTCAGCAAAGAGACTGCCTAAGAGCGAGCCTCAGCCTACAGGCGCCAACAGCGGGCGGAACCGGGGCGTGGACCTGACGGAAGCTGCCCAACCAGCCAAGGCCCCGTGCTGCAGTACCTAAACGTGAAGAACCAACCCCCCCCCCCCCCCCCCCCCATCCTGTTCGTTTCCTCTCCTCCTCCTCCGAGCCCAGTACAGTAGTAAAACTAATGCGACCGATGCCTCGAAACGCCACTGCGTTTACTCCACCCAGCTCCCTTGGCGTGCAAAATGACAAAAGGTGCCCTCAGTCAAAACCCACACCCTCCTAAACCCATCACACTGACTTCTTTAACATTTTACCCCTCACCCCTATTGCCCCCTTGTGATTCTACTGTTGCTCATTGAGACCTAGCGATCATCCTTGCCTCTCTATAGCTTCTTTCCATATAATTGTTATTACTGATGATAACAGACACCCTCCCCCCACCCATCTCCATGTGTTGGTTATGATGAGCAGATTTGAGAGGCAGGCTCTGAGTGGGCTCGTTATCTGTTCTGGGATAAACTAAAGACTCTTCTGAATCTTTACTAACGGTCTTTATCTTTTCTTCCTCTTTTTTTAAAAACATTTTGTTTCAATTGTTTATTTCTGTTTGTTTTCTATGTTGGAATTATGGGTGCATGTGTAATGATGAGGCCTCAAAGAGAGTAAAAAAAAGAAAGTTTTTAACTTCTGTCTTCAGTAGCACAGAGAAGAAGAAAACAAATCGGTCAGAGAAGACGACTAGAAGAGGAGTGAATTGTTGTACGTGTGAGAGAGTGAGGGAAGATGGGGAAAGGAGGAAGAGTGAATCTTTGAGTTCCATAGCTCGCTCGCATTTTATCTGCAGCTGGGGGGGGGGGGGGGGGGGGAAGAAAAACGGAGACTTTTGACCGCAGGGTTCTCTTTCTCCATCTCCCACACTCCCTCCCCCTCTGATTTCTTTCTTACAAGTATATCTATGTGCTCACTGCTCATCCCCCCCCCCCCTCCTAGTTCCTACTGGCCTCCCTTCAATGTCCAAGGTCCCTTCTGTTGGTCCGTGCCTGCTTTTTAGCTGTCCCCTAGTGGCATCGTGCAATGTCTCACAGTCACAGTATTTGAATCTGTGACTTCAGTGTCTGCAAGGACCAATAACGCGACCCTACCCCACAGGGTTGCGTGGGGTTAGGGTTAAATGGCCCGATGCTAACCGCCTCAACTCGGCGGTGCTTGCGGTCGGGTCATTGCAGGTTATAGGTCACCAAGTCGGCTCATTTCTCATATCGTCTCCTGCCGTGGTTCCTGGATTATGCAGACTACCTTTTTAGGTGTGTGGAAGAAAATGTGATGGGACAGGCTTTTTTTGTTTTCCTTTTCTTTCAGGCTATTTGGGGTTATAATTTTTTTACACCCAGTGGCAAAAGACGGGTGATGCTATAGCGAGCGTCGAGCAAGGACCTGCATTATCTTAAGATCAGTCGGCGCCGACATTTGTCAGCCTCTCCAAGTTACAATCGGCCATCATCTTTACATTAGGAAGTGCTTTAGACACATTGGTTTGTGTCACCCGTGAACAGAGTGGACCCTGGGCTGAAATCCATCCGTAGACTCGCTCAAACATAACCCACACTGATGTGCACGTCAATGACTTGAGCTCTGTTTTCAAGCTCACAACGTGTTGTGTGATGCGACATGTTGTGGGTTTGTATATCACTTTATTTTTCATGTTCACCCAGGTTTTACGTTTTAATAATCTCCCAGAGCCTTTCCTTTCCTCGCTGACTTGTACATCATTGTACATAACGAACACACACACCAAACACGTATACAACCTGTTACAGCACTTCCCGTCACTTCTGTTCCTAGCCAGCCTCAAACTCTCACGACAACCATCATCATTATTGTACAGATGACAAACAAAAACCCACAGCTGGTCAATAACTCTGTTCCACAGGTTCTCTGTCTTACTCATGCCTTGCACTAATGACGCTCATGAATATATCTTGTCATAATTACAGCCAGTGTGATATAAATATATATAAATATATAAATAATAAACTGTAAATAGGGTGTTGCAATGTAGTCTACTTTTTTTCGATTTACAATTGACAGGACTAATGCTTGCTAGGGAGTTGTCTAGATAATCATTAAAAAAAACTGTACAGTTCGCAGAAAGATGAAAAAACTGCCTCGGTCCGGGTATGGAATTTTGTTGCTGATCTCTCACTTTCTTTTTGTATTATTTTCCCCTTCCCACAAACAATTGTTAAATTATAATCAGTGGTGGTCTTTATAAATGTATGTAGTGTTATTAACAAATGAAATGGCATTTATTTAGTGGTATGTCTTGTACCTTTTTTCAAAAAGTAGAAAAAACAAAACAAAAACAATGTCCAAACGTTTTGGTTTTTTAACATTCTCGACTTTTTTCCGCACTTCGCACTCGCCCCCCCCCCCCCCCCCCCCCCCCCCCCAGTCGGACACTCCTCATAACTAGAAGTGAACATCCAGGAAATCATGGAGTCACAGGAATAAGACGATAACTATCGGAATGCCGTGTCTGTCGGAAATGTTGCAGGAACAATGCACAACCGTTTAGCCAGCTTGCTGTGCATCAAAGAAAGTAAACAGTTAACACATTATGTACTTCATGTTTTATTTTTATTTTTCTGCGCTCCCCCCCCCTTTTTTTTTGTTGTTGCTGTGGACACTTAATTACAGCCGAAACATTTAAATGCAAGCATTTTGCAGTACTGTTATGTAATGACCAAATAAATACAGAAATAAATTTGATCATATATTATTGTACTCATGTTCATGTATGTATGTATGTGTGTGTCTGTCTGTGGTTATATTGTAGATTTGATTTTGATGTTTGCGTCTCAATAGCAGGCCATGGATCATCAATGTGTCCCTAGCGAGACTCAACCTTGTCTGTGGCAAATCTTCACATTTTTGTTTTGTTTTTTTACATAGCATGATAATGTTCTTATTTCATAAGACTTCAGAGATCTTCAGAATATGTATGACACTGATTTACTATGGCACATTAGAGGAGTCCATAATAACTGCATGAGAGTTACAGAATACAGACCTGTAAATGTCATCTAATGATATAGATCTTTATGTAACTGGTAGTATAATTGTGTGTTGATTTGTATATCCATGGCAAAAATATAATTTTGACAAATGTCCACCACAAGCCAGCATTGGTGATGACCTCTTCACTGTTAACCCCTTTTGGTGTTAGCATTATGTTATGCTTTAGCTATTGAAAAATAGCAGATCTACAAGCTTGTAGATCTGCTATTTTTGAAAAATCGAAGAACGACTGACATAGAAACATAGCTTTTTCAGAAAACTGTCAGGATTTAGAAGACATTTTTAGAATCTGATCTCATATCAGGTCAAAATGGATTCTTCTCTCATGTTTGGTCTTTGCGGTTGCAGTATAGGTGATGACAGAGCTGGGGGACCTGTCCTTCAACAGCACGACCCCCTTCTCTATTTTAACTTTTGACCTGCAGGTGTTTTATTGATAAAACATAAAATATTTGGTATACTTACAACACTATGAGGTTTGAACAGATATATTTTCCCCAAAGCAAAGACTTGTTTTTATTGTGATCATTTTGCAGTTCATTTACAAGTTTAAATGCTGTTTAATATATTTAAGCCAATCTTTGGTTACTCGTTTTGGTGTTTGGCAATGCATACATTTCGTTATAACACAACGCTATATAGCGCAGTGCTCAACCCTATACTATACGCTAGGGCCTAGGAGGCCCATCATGGTCATACCAATAATAATATAATTGCTTATTTTCATTGTTTTGAACAAGATTGTAGGTATTGTTTGTTCCAAGATAAAGTTATATTATGGCTGATGTCAGCTGAGTATTAACCACCTATCTATTCACCTGTGATAATCTGTTCAATATCTCTTCGCATTTTGTGAATGAAGCCTCAATTTGTAACTTAATCATTAATCACAATGTTTTTGTTCATTGAGGTTTGGCCTTATAGAGGGAAATGTGGCTTTTTACTGTGTTTCCTTAATATTTAGACTAGTTGTGTAGTCTGTTACAAATTACAATTTGTTATTGTAAACGTTTCAAAAATAATACTGGCATTTCTTGCTTGCGGCCCTTTGACTTTTGTAATTTTGCAGAGTGGCCCCTGATAAGCCATCCTAGGTCGAGTAGCCCTGCTATATATAGCTCATCATACCACACACACGCAACACAATTAAAGAGGTCTTTCAGATTCCATTTGACCTTGAGTTTTTGTCACAAACGGTGCGTTTTGTAACCTCTCTCCCGCGAGTTCTCTGTGGTGGATGATGATGATGATGGGCCTATCCCACTTTGAGTGAGTCCCCTAGTGGAGGAACAGGGGGCCTACAGCCGTATAAAAAATAAATAAAATAAGGATGAGCGCCATGTCTGATCCTCCGGTTGTGGAATAGAAAACAGCCGGACACCAGAGAACCGAGCATTTCCCCCCGGCCGGGGGATCATCATCATCCCATCCCGTGTCGCCGGTTTCCCCCTCCCCCTCTCCAGGATGGCCGAGAGCGCCGGGATTCAGCAAGGTTCCCCGGCCATCGGAGCCGCGGGCTCGGTCCCGGCCGCTCCGGGAGCCGGGGCGACGGAGGGCTCCGGCGCCGCTGTGGGCTCCGCACGCATCGCGCTGAAGAAGGCGCAGCTCCGCTGCTCACCTCGCCCCAAGAAACTGGAGAAGCTCGGCGTGTATTCCTCCTGCAAAGTACGTTCTTTCTTCCAATTATTATTATTATTATTTTTGCATTTTTCAACTTGTTCTTTATAATGTGTCGTATTTTCCGGGGGCTTGCGTTGCAATACTTTTTTTTCTTTTGCAAAAAAGGAAAAAAAAAGGGGGCAAAGCACAGCACAGCAAAGGAAGCCATTGATTGCCGCACTTCATTTTTTCCACTTTTTTTTGCATTTAGCTAAACACGAGACAGATTTATTAAATACCGCAATCGATTCTAATTCTAATATATGCATACATTTATGTATTTCTCGCATGCATCGCTCCAGTGTGTGTTCGTTACAATGTATCAGTGGTGTGTGTGTGTGTAGGGGGGGGGGGGGGGAGGGGGTTGGTGAACCAACGTAAACAGTGTCTTTCTTGGCGCTCTGTCACAATCATCTGCCGTGTCACACATAAAGAGCAACAACAACCGCATAACTGTTTCTTCTCCACTTGCAGGAGTGACTGTGTTGTAGTCGCACGGTGCTATTAAATGTCATTTATTGGGTTTGTTGTTGATGATGAGGATCATTCTGCAGAGAGAGAGAGAGAGAGAGAGAGAGAGAGAGAGAGGACGGTGGTGGTGGTGCCTTTGTTTTGACAGGGTGACAGCTGCCGGAGGGGCGGAGTTTGTTGTTGTTTCTAGGCGCATGCACGCAGAGGGCCGCTTCCAGCTGATAGTGACAAGGCCCTCACAGAGCCCCACCCCCCTTTGGGGGGGGGGGGGGGGGGGGGAGGAGGAGGAGGAGGGACACACACACACACACACACACACACACACACACACACACACACTGGGCCTGGCTTAAATAACAACAATGAATGTGTTATTGAAAATAATAACACATTTATATTATGTCAGAGACTCTCAGTTTCAACTTTTTCATGTTTTTGCTTTTAGGGCCAGCCACATTAACTCAAGAGTGTACAAAATGTGTCCCATTTGTACACTACATTCTCTTGACTGAGTTTCAGATATACCTCACCTGTTAGGGTCAATTGGTTCCACATCCAAACGATCAAATATGGTAGCAAATGGACCTGTAATTGTCTCCACCAGGCCGAAGGCATGGGGGGAGAGTATGTTTTGCACTCCGTCCGTCCGTCCGTCCGTCCGTGTGTGTGTGTGTCCGTCCGTGTGTGTGTGTGTGTGTGTGTGTGTGTCCGTGAGCAGCTAATCTCGGCCACCGTTAACCCGGTCGATGCCAAATTTTGCACACACACTCCCTGGATGCCAACGATGAACCTCTGCCCCAAACTTTCCAGAACGGCCTGTTATAGCGCCACCAGGAGGCCGCTTTGTGCAAAACAAGTTTTTGCACGGTACACCTACAGATTTTGTCCAAACATCACGCAAATTGGTACACAGTCTCTCTAGAGCCATTCAACGAAACCGGTCTTTCAGATTTCTCAGACTCCATCCTGATTGGTTAAGATTGGCTTCCAAAGTTCACAGGAGTGCTCAGTTTCAAACAAAATGCTGCAAATCATGAACACATCGCGTGATTTCCGTGAAATTGTGCACCCACATTCCCACTAGGCCGAGGACGAAATGCCACATGAACAATTTCAACTCAGCCTCAAGGTGGCACTATAACTGGCCGAAAAGTGTTTTCACCTCTAACTGCACGGATCTGTGGATAACTTTGTATGCCAACTCCCTAGAGGCCAAGGAAAAACCTTTGCCTGGAATTCTTCACATCTGCTCATCCTGGTGGAGACCTGTGCCCAGAAGGGCACTTTTTCTAGTTTGGGTCTGATTTTGACCAGGGGGTTTCTACTATAGGCATAGGCTAGCCTCGGAAACCTAGGCATAGGCAAACTGGGCAGTGCCAGTTAGTCACCTGCATTTCTTTAACCACAGATAACTTGAAGATCTTTATAATCTGTAGCTACTAGGGGATTTCTCGGTCCGGTAGGATGTTAAAGTGTCATGTTTCCTATTTTGTAACTGGAAAAAAAGCGTGATTGTAATAAAATGAAAGTGTCAGTTCCCCAGATGACTGGGATTTTATTTATTTATTTAAAGGGAGCGTCCCCCGCCACTACCCAAGTGCCCATGACTGACTTCAAATCATATACCGGTATACTGTTTGTATGTACTGTAGTGTAGGCTACTGTATGTAGGAATTAATCATATATCGGTATACTGTTTGTATGTAGTGTAGGCTACTGTATGTAGGAATTAATCATATACCGGTATACTGTTTGTATGTAGGCTACTGTATGTAGGAATTAATCATATACCGGTATACTGTTTGTATGTACTGTAGTGTAGGCTACTGTATGTAGGAATTAATCATATACCGGTATGCTGTTTGTATGTAGGCTACTGTATGTAGGAATTAATCATATACCGGTATGCTGTTTGTATGTAGGCTACTGTATGTAGGAATTAATCATATACCGGTATGCTGTTTGTATGTAGGCTACTGTATGTAGGACATAAAAAATTGGGAAGCTCCAAAGGAATCGAAGGCAAACAATGTGGCCCCCAAAGTTGGTTAACTACTTCAAGTAGCTGCATGCTAAACCGGGACAACCCAAGTTAGATCGGAAGGACTGAGAGGCAAATTGCATTGATTGCGAGATTGTTAACAATAGAATCAACAGTTATGCTATTCGGTTTACACAAAAGTTACGTTGTTTCCGTTGTGGTCATCCATTGTATTCAATTAATCAGTAAGACATACAATACACATATTCGGTATTCACAGAGAAAGTAGGGGAGGGAAGGGTGCAAGTTGGTGGGGGTAGGATGGAAGCCAGACAGATTTTCGCTGAATGTTCGCCCTCCAGAAAGGCCCATTTAGAAATGAACACCTTCTACGTTGTTCTCTCAAGTCAGGAACGCCTCAGTGTCATGTTACTACACAGTATATAAAGCAACATATTAGTTTCATTTTTTTAATACAAATTTGAGGTCAGGATTTAGAAGACGTTTGTAGAATCTGCCTCAGGTCTAAACGAGTTAATAGATACTGTATGTATGTATGTTTTAGTTCATTAATTGTCTGTACGATTCGTTTACCTGACTTTGAACTCTTCTTCCCGGGCAGGCCGAAGGAGCCTGCAAGTGCAATGGCTGGAAGAGCCAGAACCCCCCTCCGACCCCCCCGCGAACTGACCAGCAGTCCAACGCCGTCAACCTGCAGGAGCCCTGTCGAAGCTGCTCACACACCCTGGGTACGTTCATGACCTCTCCATCTGAGACGTCTGGGGGAGATGGGCCGAGTATGGGATGAATAAGAAGAAGACAGTACAGGGAATGAGGAGAGGGATTTAGGTAGGGAAATGGAAGAGGAGATGATGGTAGGATGTTAGTGTGAAACTGATGTGCCAAAAACACCATTACCGTAAATCATCAATCACAGTTACTTGCGCGACAATTAATCATCAAGTAAAATGTAATGGTCGTGCCAGCCGTAGTCACATCGCCTTTCTTTTGGTCAGGTGACCCGACCACGGGGCGAAGCAGTCGTTCCTTCACTAGGGCACCCCTCCGCCCCCGCCTTCTGCCCAGTCAACACACACACACACACACACACACGAACGACTGCTTCGCGACCACGCGACCCAACGCGGAGAGAGCGCAGTTTGTCTGACCAATCAAAAATAAGCCTGTCCTTAAAGGCAAAGCGTTGTTATTACCACACATATCAATAATAGCCAGAGGACGTTCCTTCCCACTGCCCTGTGTCTCACATGCAGTCAGAATTGAGCCAAGAACGGGACAGCCTGACCTGAAGCATTTTGTTCTCTGTACACGTGATTCCACTCGGCTAAAGATATCAGCCCATTCCTTCACTGCAGCATAACACACATCAAACTGTTGGAATCACACCACTCAGTTTGTGTTCAGGCCTGTAGAGCAGGGGTGCCCAAAAGGTAGATCACATGACAGGTCCCTAAAGAATAGTTAATTTAAATATAAACAATTTTTTTGCATCTGCCACTTGAATTAAGTTGACTTGATTCATTGACATAAAAAAGCCTGTCAGCTCAAACCCACAACAATACTTTGTTTTCAAGAGTGTTGCTGCCCCCAAATGTCGGTAGAATTACAAAGTAAATACAAAAATCTCAACCTATTCCATTTCTCCCTTCCCTAAAAGATCTACAGGGCTTGTAGGTCTGCTATTTTTGAAAAATCGAAGAACGACTGACATAGAAAGAACTGTCAGGATGTAGAAGACATTTCTTTAATCTGATCTCAGGTCAAAATGGGTTAACAAAAACAATTACATTAATTAGATTTCTACGCCCTCCCTTCTGGACAGGTGACCACGTAACGCACCTGGAGAATGTGTCCGAGGAGGAGATGAACAGACTGCTGGGCATCGTCCTGGACGTGGAATACCTCTACACTTGTGTACACAAAGAGGAGGACGCCGACACTAAACAAGTCTACTTCTCGCTCTTCAAAGTAAGAGCGCTGCCGCACGAAAACGGTTCCTTTCTTGCTAAACATGATCACTTGAACAAATGCACAGTGCGGTTGTACATTAACATTATTACGGTATTATTATTACAACTATATCCATATTATAAATGATCACAGATGCATTTGTTTGTCGCCACGAGCTTGCCAAATGCATATCAGCCTGCCTGACTTTGGATTAACAGGGCAACACATTGAATGCATGGCGATAATTCGTTTATATCACCGATCCATAGCGTTATTTATTCAATAAGCCAATGAGAAAAAAAAGGTTAAATTGAAATTTGTTGTCCACCCATCTGTCTATATTATGCCCATATATGGAGATTTCTGGATCTGTCTCTCTGTGTCCCTTTATTCCTATATATGGAGTTCTGTGTCAGGCATGCCCAAATATGGAGTGTTGTGATGTCAGAACAGGCCAGCTCCATATATGGACACTGGGCAGGGGCCCTGTCCAGGGGGTCGGTGGGGCGAACGGGATTACAGCCGCACACACGTACGTACAGACAGACGTACATAGACATGGTGCATTTAGAGATAGATAGGACTCGAATGGAAACAAGACCGCAAGGTGCTAGACCAAGTGTCTTGACTGTATTCTATAGTGTTTACATTTCTGTCTAATAAAGTACTCTCAACAAGGAATATAACAATGTTATTGTCCTGTTGGGATTTACTAACAGTGTCGGGAGAGCGTTCGCTGAGACCACAAAAGTTGTTACTGGCTTGTTGCCTGTATCTTTTTGATGGCAACAAAGCCATCTGTTATGTTGCCGATTCCCGTTCTGTATTTTGGATCATTTTATGCACAGATCAAGTCCAGTGTCTCTTCTGTGGTGAATTATGCCAAACAACCATTCAAAGGTTTTCAGGTACCCTGTTTTGGGTACCTTTTTATCAAATACAAACTACTACTTATTTTCAAATGCGCTTGTTAGGCGATTGATGCTCACCTGATTGCTTCTCTTCTGTTTGGTCATCAGCTGCTGAGAAAGTCCATCCTACAGATGGGTAAACCCGCATTAGAAGCACAGGAGAGTCCTCCCTTTGAGAAACCCGGCATAGAACAGGTACGTTTTCGTGCACAAAATCCACACACATCATTTAGACAACTGCACAAAAGTCTCCATATACCGTATCCATTTACTTCTTAGACTCCTTTTACACGAGAATGGTGTTCATGGAAAACGGCAAAATAAAGTATTGTTTACGGGCGTCCTTTTAGACGAGAACAGCGTTTTTAGGGGATGAAAACTCAACAAAGTGAAAACACCCTCCAGTGTGGAAATCTTTGAAAACGCTTCCTGTCTCCATGTAAACAGGCAAAACGGTGAACGGTTAGTAGAAAGCAGGCAGAGACGGCCACAACTCGTTGTGGCCTGGACTCTGGAAGTGTCATTCAAAACCCAGATTTTGTTGCGTGAAGGGGGGAGCTACCTAGTCCTTCTTCTCTCGTACGTGGGTGACTGGTCTATCTGGCAGTCCGTTACCGCCACCTAGCGACATTATGGTGTTTTCATAAAGTGTACGTTCTCGTGTAAAGGGTAAAACAAAATGAGAACGCAACGGGACTTCACCGTTTTCTCTGGCGGCCGCTCTTGTGTAAAGGTGGTCTTACTGTTTTGACCAATCAGGGGGTGAACAACTTTGTCCAGTACAAGTTCAGCCACTTGCCGTCTAAGGAGCGCCAGACCATCGTGGAGCTGGCCAAGATGTTCCTGAACCAGATCAACTACTGGCAGCTGGAGACGCCGTCCCAAAGACGCCAGCGAGCGCCCACCGGCACCGACGACGCTGCGGGATACAAGATCAACTACACCAGGTTACCAGCGCATTTCTACTGAATTTAAACAATTTCACGTTCATCGACTGTTGGGGCAGTTAGCGAGGTATAAAGTGCTTGGAAGCCATTATCAGTAATATGGCTGAATGGTTCATCAGAGCACCATGTCCCGTAACGGAGATGTCCCTATAGTTTTCTAACCCTGTGACAAGCCACTGACTGAACTCTGTGAACCCGTTCACTTTTCTCCTTGTAAAGACCTCATTTACACTTTGTCGTATGACGTGTCGCTCGCCGTAAATAACAGATTTTCAAGCATACGGCGTGATATAGCTTGAAAATGTGTTCTTTTCTTGGCCTCGCATGACAGCCTCAGCTGTCACTTAATGATTTGATTGGATTATCTCCCTTTGTGTGGATTTGTTCCCCTATGGCAGACTACTTTTCTTTGTGGATCTACCATGTAGAGTTTCGCCTTTTGCAGACTGCCTTCTTAAGTGGACCTGCCGATGTGCTGCTGACTTTTGCAACTTATGTCTGTCTAACATCATGTACACACCTGCTGCTTTCTATTTCTTTTCTCCTCCCCTTTTTTACTTTCCTGAAAACACTGAATGGTGGACATACACACACACACACACACACACACACACACACACACACACAAAAACGTCACCCCGGGTGCGTAGCGTTAAGCCCCATTCACATTGCAGAAGCTAGCTTCTGCTTTAGCTTCGTGGTCCCATGTTATCTCTATGCAGAGCAGCTTTTGCGTTTTGAAGCTTGGAATTAACAGCTTTTTTTTTTTTGCGTTTTTTTTTCACCCCAAAACTTAACTTTAAAGCAGCTTTTAAAAGCTGGAGCTTTTAAAAGCTGCGTGTAGCCAATCAGAGCACAGCGTGGATTGAGGAGGCGGAGTTGAGATCATTTCACAAAAGGAAAAGGCTCTGCAAAAGCTGTCCACTGCGATTCTCCGAATTAAAAAATAAACTTTTTAAATATGGGCTGTATATGAAATATGAATGGATATTTGGCAAGACGATAGCATATTTATCGATAGAAATGAAAGTTTATATGAGAAACAAGTTGTCGAAGCGGTGAAAACAGGTTGTGTTCCGTGTTCCGTCGCGAGCCACGGTTTTCTGGGGAGTAGTGCTCCTGCATTCACCCCCCCCCCCCCCGGTTCTCACCGCACCGAAGCTATGGACTACTGACCAGTCCAGAACGCTATCCGTCGCTGACGCTGATTGTGGACTAAACAGTGCACACACACACGGTTGATAAATTAGCAGATATAGATAGACAAACAACTAACAATATAGTTCCAACCGGTTGTTGTGTCTGAGCGAGAGCGCTCTCTCTCTCTCTCTCTCTCTCTTTCGCTTGCGCGCGCACACACACACACACACACACACACACACACACACACACACACACACACACACACACACACACACACACACACACACACACACACACACACACACACACACACACACACATGGCTATATAATTAATTCAATCATGGCGGCCCCCTTCAGCGAGCGAGGTGAAACACAAAGCAACAAGCAATGTGGGACTAACCTCGCATCACCAGGCTTTCCACCTCGGAGGAAAAATGACAGGAAAAATGACAGTTTTGTTGTGATTGTCAACAGCTCTGGTAAGAATGTCGGTGCGCAAAAATGCACTATAGCCTATGCAAGTTTGCAACCCTCCTCCTCCGCTGCGCTGTCTGGAGAGGCGGCGGGGTGCACGTTGCTCATAGAGAGCAGTCTCATGTCATGTTAAAGCATATAATATTGCAGAGAACACACTACGGGTCCGGATCTCGGATCGGATCAGCTCCGTTTTGGTCAAAACTTCTCGGCTCCGTTTCGGACCGGATCCAAAACTTTCGGGTCCGGTTCCGGGTCGGGTGCGGCCAATTAGAATGTTCTCGGATCCGGATCGGGTCGGTTCTGATATCACCGGGTCCGTTTCGGACCGGGTCCAATTTTATGGACCTCTAGTAGATAGCCTAGTATATTTATAGATAGATAGAACACAATCCCTGTGTGTGTGTGTGTGTGTGTGTGTGTGAGATATTGAGCACCGTCACCGTGGAGGAGCCGCCCGACACGGGGACACGTGTGTGTGTGTGTGTGTGTGTGAGAGAGAGAGAGCGATATAATGGCCCGTATATATATATGCCATATACCGTATATACTGGCCCTATTAACTATTAATGTTAATGTTAAGTAAACGATATCTCTCTCTCACTCATGCACACACACCCATTAACATTACATAATGGCCGGAGGGTTTCGCTCTTGGCCTGGGGGAGAGGAGAGCGGAGTGGGGGGGAGACATGAGCACTGAAGACGTGGGGGGATTGAGATCCGCTCCGTTCGGTTATTTACAAACAAGTTTACCAAGATTATATTATTTATTCATCGATAAATAGGTTATGATGTAACTAAATATATAATTATTTCTCCTATACAGTCGCTATTTTACATTTTAGACTTTCAAATGCGCATCTGCTAAAAAACTGCCTGTGTTCTTCCTCGTCTCAAAGCCAGTCCAGGCAGCTTGAGTGACACGTACCTTGTACACGCCCACTTTCTCAAAAAAAAAAGCTGCGTGGAAATGAGTTTTGCTTTTTTTCCAGCTTTTTTTTATCTGAACGGGGCTTTAGTCCGACATCCCAATAATGATCCGACTACCCAATATTCCAACCATAGAGACCCATACGAACCCTATCCCCAAACCTTAACCCTAATCTCACATGGAAGCCTCAGGGAGTCTTAACCGACCACATAGTGAGACTAACGGGATGTCGGACTAACACGTGCGTGCCTCCCCCCCCCCCACCTGTAAACTTGTAATGTAACATTAAAATGTATTCTTGCTTCCAGGTGGCTGTGTTACTGCAACGTGCCTCAGTTCTGTGACAGTCTGCCGCGGTACGAGACCACACAGATCTTCGGCCGGACGCTGTTGCGCTCTGTGTTCACCGTGATGAGGAAACAGCTGCTGGAGCAGGCCAGGCAGGAGAAGGACAAGCTACCTCCAGAGAAACGCACGCTCATTCTCACACACTTCCCCAAGTACGAATAACTACTCACTACATGCAGTTTTACACAGCCTCTTGTGCAGCTGACTTAACCCTGTTTTTTTCTGCGTTCGACAGACGATAGACACTTTATGAGCATGATAAAATAAAATAAAAAATATTTTCAGTCTCAGTCTAAGGAGTTTTACTTCTAATTTCTATATGGTGAGCGAGTCTTTTTCTGTCAAAGTTTCCCGTATGTTTTTGAGACCACTGCTACCATAGTCAAGTTTGAAGAAAAGGACGAAGAAAGGCGCAACCGTTTTCTCAGTGCTTCACCTATAAAGACCAAAATGGGTATGCCAGGTTGAAAGTGGTTGGCCTATGTTGCAAAGTGGCTCAGGGCCTCTGCCAGAAGACCAAATATCTCCCCTGGCCAAGGGAGGACTTCCTTCCCAAGTTACTACTGGTTAAGATGTTTGTTGGCTTTACTTCAATTTACAATTTGGGCATTTAGCAGACGCTCTTATCCGAAGTGACTTGACAATAAGCAAGTTAGACACATACAGTACATCAATGCAGAGAGACAGTGTGTAGTGCCTCAGTAAGGTAAAACAAGAACCTAGCGTCATTCTAAAGTTTAGACAATATACTATCAAAATTATAATCTGTACATTGAAGCTATAGAGCGTCGCAGTCCCACCCCCTTTCATGACGACGCCAGTCCCAGGAAATTATTCCCAATGCATTTTTCCCATAGACATTTCAAATGGTATTTATTTAAAGACGGTTACACCGCGGACAAAGCCAACTCGAGTCGTGACAACAAACACAATATTTTGGACCAAACAAATAATTACAAAGAAGAAAAACAACAAAAGAAGTGTTGTAACCTGCCGTTTTTTTCTTCTTTCTAATTATTTGTTCGGCCCAAAGAATTGTGTTTGTTGTCATGATTTGTCACGACAAGAGTTGGCTTTGTCCGCGGCGTAAACGTCTTTAAATAAATACTTTTTAAAATGTCTATGAGGAAAATGAACGGAGAATCATTTCCTGGGCCCTGTTAGGGGGCGGGACTGCGACGCTCTATAGACTATCAAAATAATAATCTGTACATTGAAGCTATTGGATAGCATCTGTCTAAATAACAACATTGAACTTTTGAACCTTGTGAACAAAAACACGACGAGCCTACGTAACACCGCTGTTTGCTGTGGATGTTTGTGTATCAGGTTCCTGTCCATGCTGGAGGAGGAGGTGTACAGCCAGAGCTCACCCATCTGGAGTCAGGACTTCTCAGCTGGGTCCACAGGGGGACAGATCCCCATCATCCACACAGGTGAGCCCAAAGGAACCCGCTGGGTCACATAGGGTCCACAGGGGGACAGATCCCCATCATCCACACAGGTGAGCCCAAAGGAACCCGCTGGGTCACATACATCTGCTAATAATGGAGGAAAAAAAAGTTACAAATTTGGAACACAAATATGGTGCAGGGGCACAAACTATTTCCCATTTAACTGAATCTAGAACAAAGCTGAATCAGAAATGACTGGATTACTGCAATTAAAAATAATCCCGTTATGTTAGTAAACGTTACAAAAAACATTACCCACTGAGAAAAGTAACTCATTAGAATACTTTTACGTTACCCGTTATATAGTAAATAGTAACGCCCAGCGATCAGGACGGAAATTAATAAAAGGATAGAGATTTATTGATATCAAAACTGATCGCATCGCTCCACAGGCTGGGAACGTCTGTTCAATGTAATTTCCGTTTGGGACGTCATCCAAAATGTTCCCCCCCATTTTAGTGGATGAGACCGAAAATCTTAAAAACGTGAATAACTAAAATCATTATGTCCAATTAGAGCAAAGATTATGTTTTAGACAGGCCATCATGGTCCCGTCACTAGTCGTGAATTAATCATACCTCCCGTTGTTGTCGATCGCCTCGGGGGCGTTTTGGCTACATCAAGCTACTTCAGCTACATCCGAGATGGCGCCTGGTGCGTCGCTAAATGTGCTCCGTTGCTGCAAATCGCTGGGCGCTCTGACTTAATACCCCCGGGCGTTCGTGGTGTTAATTAACTCAAAAAACAAGAATGATCCTCTCTCGACATTCAACAACACACTCTTGTGCACGATCTGAGTGCAAGTATAAAACACAGGCTCATACAGTAGAGTAGGCTGTCGCTGATCCCATGCTCGTCGCGGGTTTGCGTAAGGACGCGCTGTGATTGGCCAGTGCACTTGTGCAAGGACGCACTGTGATTGCACAGCCACAAACACACGCCTTTCTTCAGGCAAGAGACATGTGTCAGATCACGTCAGATAATCCCCACATAACCTACAATAACTTCCGTGAACCGAATTCACAAATAATATTTGGCTGTCGTAGCAAACTGGACATTGAACGTATCCTTTATCCTCGTGTTGGAGTTCTGTTTTCTCTGAAGTTAGGGTCAAGGTTCACTCCGCTCGTATGACAGTTCTCGCCCTGGTGTTTATTTCTCCTTTTGAAAACAAAACGCCTGTGGCTATGATCACAGGTCCGTTCACACCTGAGACACAGCGTGCTCCCTGACTGTCTTCTGCCCTCCTCTCCCCCCATGGACACCGAGGAGGAGACCGCTGTCTCTCAGGTGTGAACGGCGCCTATAAAAAAGTGTCACCTGTGTTTGTGTGCTTTGTAGTGATCAGTGCGCCCCCCCCGGTGGCCAGGCCGCTGTACTACAGCACCAGTCCTGTGTCTGTGGTGGACCCGGCAGGGCCGGCGTCCAGCTGTGGCACTGGCAGTGTCAGTCCTGCCAGGAAGACGGCCTCTGTACTGGAGCCAAGCCCAGGTAGGACCCCCCCCCCCCTTATCCCATATGATATCCTCTGTACTGGAGCCAAGCCCAGGTAGGACCCCCCCCCCCTTATCCCATATGATATCCTCTGTACTGGAGCCAAGCCCAGGTAGGACCCCCCCCCCCTTATCCCATATGATATCCTCTGTACTGGAGCCAAGCCCAGGTAGGACCCCCCCCTTATCCCATATGATATCCTCTGGACTGGAGCCAAGCCCAGGTAGGACTTATCCCATTATGATATCCTCTGTACTGGAGCCAAGCCCAGGTAGGACCCCCCCCCCCCCTTATCCCATATGATATCCTCTGTACTGGAGCCAAGCCCAGGTAGGACCCCCCCCCCCCCCCCCCCTTATCCCATATGATATCCTCTGTACTGGAGCCAAGCCCAGGTAGGACCCCCCCCTTATCCCATATGATATCCTCTGGACTGGAGCCAAGCCCAGGTAGGACTTATCCCATTATGATATCCTCTGTACTGGAGCCAAGCCCAGGTAGGACTTATCCCATTATGATATCCTCTGTACTGGAGCCAAGCCCAGGTAGGACCCCCCCCCCCCTTATCCTCTGTACTGGAGCCAAGCCCAGGTAGGACCCCCCCCCCCCCCCCCTTATCCTCTGTACTGGAGCCAAGCCCAGGTAGGACTCCCCCCTTATGCAATATAATATCCTCCAGGTAGGACTCCTTATGTAACGTGATATCTACAAAAAACTGGTCTACCAGGTTCTAGCAGTCGGGAGGGATCAGGATTTGCTTTTAGTTATTTATAAATCCATTTGAGGAATGTTCCCCCACTGTCTGTCAGCTATGCTTTGCTGGAATATTGCCATTCGCTGTACTGTACCCGCTCCCAAACATGGCAACACTTAAAGGTTCTTCAGAAAGAACCAGATCTGCTCTTTGGAAACATGCTTCAGAATCAGTATGAATGGCCCACACGCTGAGTCTGTTCTTTGGATTAAATGCAGATTCTGTTGATTTGTACCGTCATTGCTGTTAGCCTTATTCATGTTTTATATATTTTTTTATGTAATTGTTTGTGTGATTTTTAGTGCATTGTCAAATTTATACTGGTTCCATTTGACACAGTCATTTATTTTGTGTTTTTTCTGGCCGATCTTCAAGTTCACAACGCATCGCGTATTTTCAATACTTTTGCACGACACGCATAGGACGGAATAGGCCATTCATTTACGAGTTACGACATTGACGATATGCATGCGTGCGTGTGTGTGTGTGTGTGTGTGTGTGTGTAGTTGGGGAGAAGCGTAAGCTGTCGGAGCCTGCTGTCTCCCAGGAGGAGAACAAGAGGCCCAAGGTGGTGGGAGACATCCCCATGGACCTCATCAATGAAGTCATGGCCACCATGGCGGACCCCGCTGCCATTCCAGAGGTACACACGCACACATGTGTGCACGCACACAGAGACAAATAACAGAGGGCACTGTAAATCCCCTTCCTATTCACTTGCATCGAGTTGCGCAGTGGTGTCACCTCCGTGCGCTACCCAGTGCGCGAGCCAGAAAAAGTTTTGCTCGTTCATGTGTCTGGCCCTAGCCGTAATAGCCATGTTGTACCCATGATCACCCCCAAAAACATCGGATAAGGTCGGGTTCGGGCAGAATTTGAGAACTCTAATAACCTGAATTTATGCTCCTCTCCTCTCCTCTCAGACCAGCCTGCTGTCGGCACACTCGGCGCGAGACGAGGCCGCGCGCCTGGAGGAGCGGCGAGGCGTGATCGAGTTCCACGTCATCGGGAACTCCCTCAACCAGAAGCCCAACAAGCGCATCCTCATGTGGCTGGTGGGCCTCCAGAACGTCTTCTCTCACCAGCTGCCCCGCATGCCCAAGGAATACATCACTAGGCTGGTGTTTGACCCGTGAGTAGTACCGCACGCACGCGAGCGCACACACACAGGTTTGGGGATTTGTTGGGAATTGATTACATGACCGGCACCTGCGAGTGCAGTTTGTAAAGCCAAAATATGTCTATAAAATTTTAGGTCAGTGACGTCATGTGAAATACTGACACTTTGCTCGCTCTTATAAACAACCCACTGACTGTGAACAGTGAGCGGCCATTTTCAGAGGAAACGTTTATTCATTCATACTTCTCCCAACAGGAAGCACAAGACTCTGTCGCTGATCAAAGACGGCCGCGTGATCGGAGGGATCTGCTTCCGGATGTTCCCGTCGCAGGGCTTCACGGAGATCGTCTTTTGCGCCGTCACCTCCAACGAGCAGGTCAAGGTGGGAGGACCGTTCCTGCTTTTCACCCTGATGGTCAACGTGTCCGAGAGAGCTGGGGCGCTCGGGTTGGGGCAGGGGCAAAGTTACCTGTCCGAGAGAGCTGGGGTGCTCGGGTTGGGGCAGGGGCAAAGTGGCGGCCAGTGGAGCGTTGAGGCGTGGCGCATGGGAGAGCAAGGCCAACTGGTATAAGAATAACTGAGTCGCCTGTGGAGACGATCCTCCGCGGTGCATCTGGCTTGGCTGGGGCCCCCAGAAAACAACAGGCTCCATGCATAGCTAGTTACCTTTTACAGGAGGTTACTCCGTCAGTTCCTCATAGTTTAATTTGATTGGCTCAGCAGCAGAGTTGAACGGGATACACATTATGAAAGTGTTGTGTGTTTCCGGGTCAAATCTGCTGCTGCGCCAATCAAACAAAGCCATGAGAAACAGACCCTGAATTCCACTCTCCGGAAAAGGCAACCACAGTAATGTACGGAGCCTACTGGCCGTGTTTGCGGCAGGGAAGCCGGGGCGGGGAAGGTCATCGAATAACTGTAGGCAGTAACAAGGGACTGTACACAGAGAATTGGCAGAACGAATTAAAATAAATTTGTCATCTTAACCCATTAAGACCTAAATCAGTAGTTTCAACCACCAGAAGAGAAAAATTGCAGATGTACAAACTGGCAGTGCGCTGTGAGCTTGTACATCTGCTTGTATATCTTGCTTTATGCAAGAGTTAAGCTATTATAGCTCAAATCTAAAATGACACGGACTCTTTCCCGCTGTCCGACCAGTCAGCATTTGACATGTGACTATGGTTCTCTCGGCAGGGATACGGTACACATCTGATGAACCACCTGAAGGAATACCACATCAAGCACCAAATCCTCAACTTCCTCACCTACGCCGACGAGTACGCCATCGGTTACTTTAAGAAGCAGGTCAGTGTGTGTGTGTGTGTGTGTGTGTGTGTGTGTGCTGCGCTGTCTGTCAGGGCGCAGTTCAGTGCCTTGGATCTTTCTTTCTTTCTTCCTTTCTTTTTAATAGATAGATAGATCTATCTATCTAAGGAACTTAAATGTATTATTGACTAGGGTTGGGTGACGATACGAATACATCGTCAATCGCGAATATACGAATCCAATCGCTGAATATTTTTATTAGGCGATTTCTCGGGACGATTTAGCCCAATTAACCTGTAAAGTGTGAGCAACATGTGAATCAATTTGGCCCAGCAAAGTAGTAACAGCGGCCGGGTGGAAATCACCTCCTCCCGTTATAATGTATGCTCCCACAGTCCCCGCACTCAGCAGCATCGGGCACCGGGGCACGGCACTTACGGCCTGGGAGCTGAGGGAGGCTGTAGCCTACATGTTGTTTAAGCTCCGGAGTCCAGACCCATGCAGTTTAATAATATACAGTCACAACAGAATGCACACTGCTGTCTCGTGTCTCATCACAATCCCAATGCCTCACCCGTGAAGTCGGGGGGGAAAATAAAAAAACTGTCTACTAGTGTTAGTGTATAGGCTCGGGGATCATTCGTTAGCTTAGTGCTTAGCTTAGCGTGTAGCCCCTACTGGTGCTGCAACCCACTGATTGAACTTCAACTCCGCCTGTAATCTAAGTTATTTTTATTGACAACGTGAACAAACCCCGACACCAGCGCTGCAAAAATAGACAGATCTACAAGCTCTCAACGCGTAGCGAACGGCACTGCAAAAACAGGCAGGACGCGATGCCTTGAGAGCTTGTAGATCAGCAGCAGCCCGGCCGCAGCAGCTTGTGGTCTCCGCTGCTCCGCTCCGAGCCTCCGACGGACCGGTGCGGGAAGGCAAGGGAGCAAGTTACCCTGGCTGCGCAGCTGCGCTGCAGTCTGCAGAAACAGACTGATCTACAAGCTCTCAACGCCTAGCGAACGGAGCTGCAAAAACAGGCAGGACGCGGCGCCTTGAGAGCTTGTAGATCTGGCTTTTTTGCGACCTGCAGTGAGCTGTTCTCACTTTACTTTTATGACACGAATACATCGTTAATCGGCGAATATTGGTCAGACGATGGGCGGTTGAAATAAATTGGCATATCGCCCAACCTTATTATTGACCTACACACAAAACAGAAATGTAAAAACGATCTAAGAGATTCCGTAGATAAAATGGAAATAAAATAAACTAATACGTAGTGGAAAATAAGCAGATGCTGTAGATCTGCTATTTTCACTAGTTTGGCCCGGGGGAGACATTTCTCCTTTGTGTCTCTAGCTAAAACGTTTGGGATCTACTGACCCCACCCACCTCTAATCGTCCTACATGTCCTGCTGGAACACATGCTGTTCTTATTTACAGTACTGTGTGTATGTTCTGCATCTGCATGCATATAATCACAGATATCTCTCTCTTTCTGTCTTTATTCTCAGGGTTTTTCGAAAGACATCAAGGTAACCAAGACCAAGTATGTGGGCTACATCAAGGACTACGAGGGGGCCACACTAATGGGCTGTGAGCTCAACCCCAGCATCCCCTACACAGAGTTCTCTGTCATCATCAAGAAGCAGAAGGAGGTGTGTGTGTGGTTAGCTCTTGGGCTTTGCACTGAAAATAGGCAATCTACAAGCTCACAACGTGCCACGATGTGATGCGTTGTGAGCTTGCAGATCAACTATTTTTGGCATTAGGTTTAAGCTAAAAATTCAAAAAAAAAAAATTGGCATTCATAAAATCAGCATCCTAAAATGTTGATGTCCTTCCAAGTATATTAATACAAACATGTGTGTTTGTGTGTCTGTGATTGTAGCGTTTGATAGATTTTTGAAATTGACATAAAATCATCGTCTGGGCTGGCCAGGCACCTAGGCTGGTAAATCCAGCCTGACAGCGTGTTGGGGGTTCGAGTCCTGATCCCAACAACCTTTGCTGCGTGCCCCCCCCCCCATCTCTCTCCCCCTTTCCTGAATCTATCAATAAAGGCAAAAAGCCCCCAAGAAATATCTTAAAAAAAAGTTTTAAAACAAATCGTTTTCTTTCAAACGTACCTTCTTCAGATCATCAAGAAGCTGATCGAGAGGAAGCAGGCTCAGATCAGAAAGGTGTATCCTGGACTTTCCTGTTTTAAGGAAGGCGTACGGCAGATTCCCATCGAGAGCATTCCTGGCATCCGTACGTAACATGTGACCTCTCTCTCTCTCTCTCTCTCTCACAGTAGATGGCTCGCCTGTTTTAGCATACAGAGTAACAAAGTACATTTACTGAAGTACCGTACAATTTAAGTCTAAGTACATTTTGATGACAATACTTTTGTACTTTGAACTTTTACTTTTGGCTGTATTCCCGTATTGTCCCGAATTTAAGACGACCCACATTTTGAAGACTCATTTGTGGAAAAATAACATTGAATGTCAAATAGTCTAGTCCCAGATTATAATATGGATATTAGGATATTTCCATTGGAAAAAAAACATAGTCTTATATTCAGGCCAATAGGGTAAAACTTTTACCTAAGTAAAAATCACACCCGTGTGAAC
This sequence comes from Protomyctophum parallelum, assembly GCF_964188405.1. Lineage (NCBI taxonomy): Eukaryota > Metazoa > Chordata > Actinopteri > Myctophiformes > Myctophidae > Protomyctophum > Protomyctophum parallelum. Next base: position 13,513,058 of record NC_139697.1, on the reverse strand, counting down.
TGAGTGGTGCAACTCCCCTCTCCCCCTGCCCCTCTCTTTCTCTCTCTCTTTCTCTCATTAGCAGGCAACAGTCCAGCACTATCTCTCTCTGTTTCTGGCACAACAGCGCCACTTTTGCCTCTACTTGTACTCTAAACATAGTAACATAGTCACATAATTTAGGACGGACATTGCTGTTCCTTGGAGTGGTTGCACCACTCAAAAATTGTGAGTTGACCTCACAAATTGTGAGTTGACACTGACATCTAGTGGCAGTTACGATCAAGGACTTAAATGGGTCTCTTCATGTCAACAGGTGAAACTGGCTGGAAACCGATAGCTAAAGGGTAAGTTGGGTGACCACCATCTCCTCTCTTGTCTGTCGGTTTCATGAAACGTCCCCAAAGAGCCTCCGGGTCGCTGCACATGTTTGAGTCTGCAAGGGAACTAGCAGCGCCCAAGGTTTCTAAATGTGAGGACCCCAGTGTACCTTGATACTTGGCTGTGTGTGTGTGTGTGTGCTGGGGTCCCGAGTGGATCTACAACCTCACAACGTGTTGCAGTGCGACAGACACGTGAGCTTGTAGATCCACTGTTTTTCTTGCGGAGACACCCGGCACGCAGCCAAGTATAAGTCACCCTGTGCAGTCATGAATGGTAAATGGTAAATGGTGCATTTATATAGCGCCTTTATCCAAGGCGCTTTACAGAGATTGTGCATTACATTC